>NC_071092.1:27016470-27358970 GCF_027358695.1 Spea bombifrons | reverse complement strand
CGGCTTCACTTCCGTGTGTACCCCGATGACGCCGTCCTGACAGGTGAGTTGTTTATCGGTGTGGGTATGTTTATGCCTCGGATCATCAAAACTAAAAAAAACGTTTTTCCTTCCTTTCAGCTGTTTCCTTTGGAGGAGCCGTCCATGCCGTCAGAACATCAGACCGTCACACTGTTCTCAGACAGAAAAGGAACAGAAATGGAAAAATATATATAAAAAAACTTTTCTTAAAACTAATGATAAACTAATGGTTTGAGGGGGTCTTTTTCGTTTGTATATATGTATCTATAAATCGTGTAATGAGATATATGAAGTAAATAATTACTATATAACGAATAATGAACTCAAAAAAACGTTTCTTTTTTTTTTTCTTCCCCTAAAGACACGTAAATACATACATCAAATACCATCTCGTATAGTATATAAATTCCAGAAATGTGAAAACAATATATAACATAGGTCACAAAACAGAAAACCGCCATGGGTTGAAGGCCATCCCTCTTTTTGACTATATCAAATTTGTATAAAACATTCTTAATAAGTTACTTAGGTTAGTTAAGTGTCTGTCAGTTTAACTATCCAGTTCGTCCAATTTTTAGATTAATCAAAGGATAGAGTGTTCTGAGCTGTTCTACGTGGCTCCATTTTAATTTGGAAATGTGCCTGTTCTCTAACTGCTTCCCAGCACAATATTTTAGGAGATTTCCAGAATTCAGCAGACTACAACTCCAGAACATGTGTATCAAGTCCCCATTTCTACTACCACATCTCTAACAAACTTCAAACAAGTGTGCGTTGATTTAGTCTAATTGGGCGGAAGTAATATGTCTGCTCTATTCTTTTTATATTAGAATCTTATATTTAAATATTCCAGATTTCTAGTTACTTTATCAGATGTTATTTAATCTAATTTTCTATTTTGCCCATCACCGTCATTACCTCACATGTAGGGTTTTGTTTATTCTTTTTAGTTACCGTATTTGCTTGATTATAAGACGAGGTTTTTTCCAGAGCAAATGCTCTGAAAAATACCCCTCGTTTTATAATTGGGGTCATCTTATAATCTGGCCTCAAATAGGTCTGACTATGAGACTAAGATCCAGTCCCCCCGCACCGGTTACACTGCAGACAAGACACATTCTGAGACCAATTACACAAGCCAATTGACCAATTGAGCTTTCTGTTCGCCCTCATTGTCTGAAAGGACAACAGCACTTACACCCTGCACCAAGCAGCAGAGACTAAAGACTCCACAGAAGCGCTAGGTTTACCAAGTTGTTCGATTTCCGACCAGGAGCCTACATTCCAAGCACCGACACGTCTCCTGGATCGCTTGAAAGAGTGGTCACCGAGACCAAAATGCATTTGGGGTTAAAAGGCCACATTTGGGAAGTGCACTCCCCCCCCCATTTTGGTCAGTCTGTGCCTATGCCCTCTCTTTGAACCCAGCCACTCCGATTTACTATTAATTTTTTAAAATTTTACACCCCTTCGGTATTTGAAATGCTTTTACTTTAACTCTTTCCATGTCAAGATACAGCACTAATTTTAGCACTTGCTCATAATATTAAACTTTATTGTTTTATTTTATTCTTTTTGGACTTTTTTACATTTTGCTGGAGCTGGATGGTTCCTCTCATGCATAATTATTTTTAAATGTTACCGCTTTTTTTTATTACTTTTTAAATATTTTACTCATCACATTGTGATTAGAAAGCTGGGCTCCATTGACTTGCATTGACCCTCTGGCTATCTTTTCCAACTCTTTTTTTTAGGGGCACACCGTCATCTTGCGAGTGGCGGTTATGACCACTCTCCGGATCGGTCACAGCGTGTCCTGGGGTGAGTGTTCGGTGTAGCTGAATGCCTCGTCATTTAACTCTTTTAAAAGTGTATGGCGGATTTTGACTCCCCGGGGAGGGCCCAGACATGGCCCCTGATGCCAATCTCGGTGTTGCTGAATCCCTCAACATCAAGACATTACAGAAGCACTGTTTAAACGAAGAAAGTGATCATAGAACCATTATTATGATTAATAAATTCCCTCTCTCCTGCTCTCTCAGGCTCCCATCAGTGGGGTGCAACAATTACAGTTGTAACGTGCAGGGCTGTCTCGGGGGCCCACTGGGGGAGAGAAGGTTTCACTGTTTTTTCTTAACGGAAAAAAAAAACTCAGCAGCAGCCATCAAAATAGGACCACAATTAAAAGTGGGATGGAGGAGGAGCCCTCACTCTCGTAGACGTTGCTGGTCACCCGCGGGATCAAGGTGGTTGAAAAAAAGCTTGTCTGTACCATATTCGCTCCCAAACAGCTTGCGTTACATTTTGTCCACAAAAAGCTTGCATGTGACATCTTTGTCCCCAAACAGTTTGCATGTGCCATCTGTTTCCCAAAACACCGTGTTGGTGCCCCCAGTTTTTCTTTGCCATCTTTGTCCCCAAATAGCTTGTCAAGGCCCCCAGATTGCCTGTGCAATCTTTGCCACAAAATAGCTTGTCAGTACCGCCCAAAACAGGAAGCTGCATTGAAGACTGGGCTCCCTGACATTTAAAATATTTCAGTTTCAAACTTCAAATTGTTGGTATCCATAACAGGATTTACAAAACCATGCTCATGCAGGAATGCTTACTATGTCATGTCTTACTATGATGTCAGTTGTTTACAGCTTCAGCGGTTGTATGCAGACTACATTTTCTGGCACTTCTATATCAACCCTGTGTTGGCTATTTAGAAGAGCTGTACCTCTACATTATTATTAGTATTATCTAAGAAATCCCAGAACGTGGGAATCCTTCCATAGGATATCGATTTCAGATTTCCATCATTACAAACCAACAAGCAAAATGTCAAATGACGGTAAGAGTACTATACATTAGTATTTTACTTCTTAGTACAATTCAACAGATAATCTTTGCATGTTTGTTTTTCCTGCAATTACAATTTTGGGGAGTCTATTGCCTATACCTATATTCATTGTCAAAACATTTTTAATAATTTATACATCGCTTCCGGCAGAAATAATTGACCGAAGACATGACGTTGAAGAGGGGGAACAAGAGTCTGAGGTCATTGACTTGACTGGGGGAGACCAGGGAGAAGAACTGCAACTGTCATTTGGAAGCGGTCCGATAACCTCCCCATCACATGGCACTCCGCCAGTTTCAAGACCCAGTGGCAGAGAGAGGATGAGAACAATGCCTAATACTCAAGACTCAAGGCAGAGAGCGAGAAGCCGTTCCCCAGTAAGGTCCCCCGCAAACCCTCTTGTGGACGCGCACAATGATGTGAGGCGGGCAAATAGGAACAACATCCGTCTGAGATTACCTGGCAGGATTGTTCAGAGGCGGGTAACTGGAGAACAAGACATTCTTGAAGACTGCAGTATTTGCTTTATGGACTATGAACGTGGGCAGCCCATAATCGCTCTGCCATGTCAACATCAGTTCCATAGTCGCTGTATAATACGCTGGCTACAAGAGAACCCCAGCTGCCCTTTATGCCGCCACCGGATCATGCAAAACCCAAGAGGAGAGAGAATAGCTCTTATGGCTACAGAGACTACGACCATACGTCGGAGAGGCAGACCTGACATCGTCAGAATAAGAAGATATGAAGTTGAGGAATAAATCTGCTTTGGACTCATGGCCATTCCCAGCCGCTCTACTATGTGGCACTTACCATAAAAATAAAACATTTGTATTATTTACCAGAATTTCGTTTTTATTTATAACACTGTCAATCCTATTAATAGAATGATGTTATACAACACAATGGGTAAAATGAGTTCTCAGTTAATTATTTATTGTATAACTTTTTGGTGGAAACTCCTAATTTATAATGCTACAAAACGGGAGTCATATACCATACCTCCTATGTGTCGCATTTTTGGATGGGACAGTCCCTGTCCTGTGTCCTAGCAGAATCCACACTCCTGCTGTTACAAGCAATGGTGATCATGAGCTGGTTGTTGCCAAAGAGGGGCCCTGCAAAACGTAGGCCGCGCACCCTATTAGGGGCAGCCCCGGCTGTAGAGATAAAGCCACTTTGGAATATTGCACCAGAACCTCATTTTAAGATGAAGCCTTTCTCCGTGTTTTGGGTCACTAAATCAATGTGTTCGTGGATTCGGATAGCTGTGTAACACCTCCAAGGAAACCAGCTTGTGGACACAAACTCCGCGGCTGACGGGTAGGAAGTTTACTGTTGAAATACGGTTATGGTGCGCCAATCACAATAGAGTGTGCGGGGTATTTAGAGCACAAGGCAGAACCACGTGACTACTTGGCCGGTGAGCGAGCGCGGGCACGCCGTACTCTGAGGACGGGCACGGCATTTTTGCACGCGCCTCGGGATCAGCTGAGACGGGATCGCGTAGGGGAGCTGGTGATGGCGGAGGTTTCTGTCAGTGAGTGAGGTGCTTGCTCTCCTCTTCTTTATCTGTCGCTTGTTTAACCACTCACCTCCTGCCCTCTCCTCAGACCCACTGGAGAATGGGGAACGAGGCCAGTCTTTACGCGAGGGAGGGAGGAGCGGGAGTCGGGCAGCATCAGCCGCCTCCTTGCCCCGGGTCCGGGGGTTCAGCACCAACCCGTGGACAGCTCCCATTGCTAAGCACGGCTGGAGCATCACCGACCGGGGCTCGACATGGCGGTGTCAGGTATGGAGACAAGGGATTGGGGGTGAAGAAAAAAAGCTGTAGGGACACAGAGCAAGGGGTATGGGCTTGCGGATCAGCTGGGAATGTGTAGCAAGGAGCATTAACATGGGCATGAATGGAACAGAGCAATGCTCCGCCTAGCGAAGCCCTGGGATTACGTGGAGTTTGTAATTCATGGTAGCATTGATTAGAAGACTACACCTTAAGGGTTTAAGGGCAATTACGTGTCTTCCACACGTAGCCTCGTGATGCAGTCCAGGAGCTGTCATGGGGGGTTCAGAATGGGATACCTCCTCCTTCTCCCGTTTGTAGAGTACACCGCAGGGACATTGGATTTTATATTTTTAGTACATAAGAACATAAAAACACATCACTACTAGAGCCATTTGTTTTTTTTTAGTGAAGGAGTTCAACCAGTGGATTCTGGGAAATTGACCTATAATGTAACCTATTTTACCCACTCTGCATATTTCATTCTATTGATCTCAGGGCGGTTCTCTGAAGCATGGATTTAGTTCGGGGCTATCATTCTAAGGCAGGGGTGTCCGAGGTTTTTGTGCATTGGGCCACTTCATCAGAAATGTATATGTGCGTGGGCTGCACTCATTTGTCACTGTGAGAAAATATGGCCTTTAATAAAATATGCAGCTTAAAATAAAGTAAATGACACAAAACCTTTACTTTTCCTCTCAATGATTTCTGGGCCTAGAAAGTTTTGTCCTCTCAAGTGACTACAAATTCAGGATTCTGGATAAGTACAAATGAAATAGTTCTATTTATTCTAGGGATGCACCGAAATGAAAATTCTAGACCAAAACCGTAAATTCAGGGTTCAAATTGAAAATGACCCCTCACCTTTAATAATAATTTAAAAAACCCACACTTTTAATTAAAGTAAGGTACACACCAAAATTGTTACTCGATTATAAGACAACCCTGATTATAAGATGACCCCCCAAAACCTGAATATTTATTCAGGAAAAAAGCCTGAAGATAAGACGACCCTATAGGAAAAAAGTTTTGCTAGTAAATGTTAATTCATTTTAACTATGTAAACGATTTTTTTTTAATAAAAGCTATGATTGAGAAAAATATATATTTTTTATTTTCCAACCTGCCCCAGTTATGCACATCTGCCCCCAGACTTGTCACTGTGCCCTAGAAATGCCTTATACCCCCATTTGCCACTGTGCCCCATGATATGCCTTTTAACCCTCTAAATGCCACTGTGCCCCATGTTATACCTTTTGACCCCCTATGTGCCACTCTGCCTCCAGAAATGCCTTATACCCCTATATGCCACTCTGGCATTTAGGGGGTTAAAAGGCATATTATGGGGTAGAGTGGCATATAGGGGGTCAAAAGGCATATCATGGGGCACAGTTGCATATAGAGGGTTAAAAGGCATTTCTGGAGGCAGAGTGTCATAAAGGGGGTTAAAACGGGGGTTTAATTTAGGAAAAAAAGAAAAAGTCTGAATATAAGACTACCCTTTAAGAAAAAAGGTTTACTAGTAAATATTAATTCACATGTAAACTATTTTTTCATATTTAATAAAAACTATGATTGAGAAAAATACATTTTTGTTTTTATCTCCTTTTACTTGCCAACCTGCCCACAGTTATGCACATCTGCCCCCTTATAAACCACTCTGCCTCTCCAGAAATGCCTTATACCCCCCATGTGCCACTTTGCCTCCCAGATATGTCTTTTAACCCTTCCTATATACCACTCTGCCTCCCTGATATTCATGTTAACCCCCATACGACACTCTGCCTCCTTGATCTTCTTGTTAACCCCTATATGCTAGTCTGCCTCCAGAAAGCTTTTTAAAGGCCCGTGTATGCCACTGTTACCCTTCCCCAACTTACCAGTGCTTCTTTAGACTTCTTCCCGTGCTCCAGATTCCTTGGTGTATAGTGGGGCAGCCGGTGGAGGTCCATGCGGTGCGCGCAGAGAACCTGAGCTGCTGTCGACACTTCCGCCAGGGCTTCTATGAATGAGCACCTGAAGGTCACGTGATGCCGGTGCTCCGTCATAGAAGCCCCGGCAGAAGTGGATGTTGCAGACGCCCACAGGCAGCACTGCGGGGGATCTGGATCTCAGAACACACCAAAGTTGGACAAAATTCAGCAATAAATAAATATAAATATATATATATATATATATATATATATATATATATATATACACACACATATATGGGGTCTGCACATCACTTACAGCCAGGCCCGGACTGGGACAAAAAATAGACCCGGGCATTTAAGACTGAGCAGCCCATTTTTATTTATTTATTTATTGTTAAAGCCCACCCTTCATGTACCATCTTTGCATTTTCCCAAATCACTTAAACATTCATGATAGACACAAACACTTACTCACTCATTCACACAAATCATTAGCACATACTCATTAATGCAGTCTCACAAATCATTCAAGCAATTCATCCACACATGAATTCATTAATTCTCTTACGCATTCACACAATTCATCCACACATTTATTCATTCATTCTTGTACGCATTCACACTACCCCCTCTCCCCATCCCCTTCTTGTCTGCCCCTTCTATGTTCCCCCTTATCACTATGTACCCCCTTCCCCACTTCTCAATATGTACCCCCTCTCACTATCTATCCCCTCTACCCCTTTCTATCTAACCCCTCTCCCCCCTCTCACTGCACCCCCTCCCTCACCCCCTACTTACCTTGTTGCCAGAGTAAGCAGCAACTGCGACCGGGTCCGCCACTCTAGGGGGCCGGCCTTAGGGGTTCGCAGCCGCACAGGGCTTAAATTAAAACATCAGGGTTTTTTGTTGTTTTTTAAAAGACTTTATTTAACATCCTCTATGTTAAATAAAGGTAAACAAACTTTATTTAACATGAAGGATGTTAAATAAAGTAAACAAAAAAAAAAACCCCGATGTTTTAATTTAAGCCCTGTGCGGCCGCACACCCCTAAGACCGGCCCTGGTTGAGGCTGCCCGGCCCCCTAGAGTTGCGGACCCGGTCCCCTAGAGTGGCGGACCCGGTCGCAGTTGCAGCGGGCTTAAGGGGCATATGCCCCTTATGCTCTGTGTTAATGCGGCCGCATAGGCCCAGTCAGTCCGGTCCTGACAGCCTATTTTAAGGTAGGGGCCTGACTTGCAAAAGGTCACTTCTCTATTATAATACTCTTGGATCTCTCTGCTGCTTTTGATACTGTTGATCACCACCTTCATCTTGACTCACTTGCTTCTATAGGCATTCGAGATACAGCTCTCTCCTGGATCTCCTCATATTTGTCTAACCATTCCTTCTCTGTCGGCTTCTCTGGCAAGACATCATCACCTCATTCACTTTCGGTTGGCGTCCCCAAGTCCTTGGCCCCCTGCTGTTCTCTCTTTATACTTAATTTCTTGGTAAACTAATCAACTCATTTGGCCTCCAATATCATCTACATGCAGAAATAGTCTCTGTATTACTAACTGCTTTTCTTCTATTAATGGATGTCACAACTCTTCCTTGAAACGTAATCTTTTAAAAAATGAACTCATTATGTTCCCTTCTTCCATCTCCTCTCCACTACCTGAATTCTCAAATATCACCATTAACAACACGACTATCTCTCCTACTAATCAGGCCCGATGCCTTGGGGCTATCCTTGACACCAACCTCTCCTTCTTCTCTCACATTCAGTCCCTCAACAGATCCTGCCGCTTGCAACTAAAAAACATCTCTCACATCCGCCCATTCCTCACCCAAGAATCCATAAAAACTCTGGTTCATTTACTTATCATTTCCCATCTTGACTACTGCAACACTTTTCTGGTTGGCATTCCACTGTCTTGACTCTGTCCTCTGCACAGGGGCGTAACTAGACGCCTCAGGGCCCGGGGGCGAGAATCTGTTAAGGGCCCCCCCACCCCCTAACAGCAATCACAGTCCCATCGTGCCTAGGTTCCAGCACTTACACATCCATCCAGTAAATGCTGGATCCTAGGCATTATGGGACTGTGATTGCTGTTAGCAATCACACTCCTATCATGCCAAGTCAGCCAGTACATGCTGGTACAGGGTGGCTGTAAGTGCAGACCCCATACTGCTGGCAGCATCAATACACAAGGGGGGCAGCTGGCCAGGTTTTTAGCATGTACTGGCTGACTTGGCATGATAGGAGTGTGATTGCTAACAGCAATCACAGTCCCATCATGCCTAGGTTCCAGCACTTACACATCCATGCTTTCACACACACACACTCATTTATTCATATAATCATTCATTCACAGATTCATTCCCTCAATCACACACACTCATTCAAACACCCTCCCCACCCCCTTACCTGCACTGCAGCTCCTCGATGCCGCTTACAGACTTCAGCAGGGGGCGCGGCCTCCCTCTGCCTTCTCTGCTAAAGCACAGAGGAAGTAGGATGTCACGTGAACTCCGCTTCCTCTGTGCAGTCCAGAAGACCCTCCCACAAGTAAGTAGCAGGGCTTGAGGTGCGGCTCGCGTAAGATCGGTTGCCCTGGCTGCCGATCTTACGCGGGCCACACCTCGTGGTCTCGCGGGCCGCATTTGGCCCGCGGGCCGCATGTTGGACGCCCCTGCCTTATTTAAAAAAAAAAAAAAAACTGAATAAAGATTTCGGGCGGCCCCTTGGCTTGGGCCCCCCTGCCGCCGGGGCCCGATTTCGGGCGACCCCTTGGCTTGGGCCCCCCTGCCGCCGGGGCCCGGTCGCAGTCGCGACCCCTGCGACCCCGGTAGTTCCGCCACTGCCTCTGCAGTCTGTCCTAAATGCTATTTCTAGGCTTATATTTCTTGCACGCCACTCCTCTTCTGCTTCCCCACACTGCTCCTCCATACATTTCTGCTCATCCACGGCGGGGAGTGTGCCAAACCTCCAAAACCATCATAGGGGACGTTTCATCCCCCCTGGACTCAAAAAAAGGGGGCTGAGTCAATGGCATTAGGGTAGAGGCGTCTCCCATTCATCCTTATAACGTAAACCGGCCCGGGGAGGTGCTTGCACACCAAAAACCAGCTCAGCAATCCAGGAACACCATTAAAGCACGCCTCTCACACTCAACAGTCATTGATTGTTGGACAAGCTGTGGTGTACTTGCCTTGTGTAGTCTCCATTTGTTTTTTCCCCGTGCCTCTATGCTGTTTTTTTATTTTCCTGGCTTTGGATCGTTTACTGGATTTCAATTCCTGACTGCTACCTGCCCTGAACTCTGATTGCTACCTCACTTCTGCATGAACTCTGCCGGTCCCAACCTTACGGTTGTTTACCATACCGCTTGTCCTCAGCCTGCCTCGACCCTCTGGACTGTCTCAAACATTCTATTTGCCTCACCATTGCCTGTAGGTTTGCTCCTCCTGCCTCAACGCTCCTGACCAGGACTATAACAGAAGCTTTTAGTTGTCCAGCTTGTTGCTGTTCTATACAATAAAATGGATTGCAATAAAATGAATGTAGTCTCTATGCTTCCGGGCTGAGAAATCTGTTTTTGGACGTTTCTGTCCCTGAACAGTTTCATGGAAGCCTGTTTACCTTGATGTGTTACATAGTGAGTACTTCTTGCCATTGCAGAATTAATTTCAGACATGCAATGCAGCCTGTACAAGTAGGATTTATAACAAAGGTTTTATCTTAGTTTCAAAGAAAGGGGATGCAGGGGATCTGGATCCTAACCCTGCTGCTTACTTGCAGCAGGGCTGACTGGGAAAAAAAAAAACACCTGCGTCGGGCGATATGAATTGTGGGTCCATCTTTAAAATCAGACCATTTTAAGATAATGGCCCCTGGCGCCAACGTTATGTGTTTTGTCCATAGAGCCCTTGGCAGCTTTAATCAGGAATTAAGCTCAAGTACAAGGGATCACAGTTGTGAATCAGTCGTTTATGGTCACATTATACGCTGACCATGTGACTCTCACTATGACGTCTCCACTAACTTGTATACCTTCAGTTTTGGACATTATAGAAGAGCTTAGTAGTTATTCTGGCTATGTGTGCAGATTTATCGACTACCTTGGAATTAAATTATGCTTTGATCTAAAATACTCTTTGGATTTACATTATTCGATTTTACTATCTGAACTTTGTGAGTTAACAAACAGTTGGAAGCGTATAGAAGCTTCATAGTTTGGCAGATTTAGCAGACATTTCTTCTGATTGCACTATCCTCCCTTTCCATGAAATTAAAGATAGATTTGAAATCCGTAATAAGGAGTGTTTGCCTAATTTTAGAATCAGGAACTGTTTGGGATTAAACCCAATAACACCAGATATCCTAAATCAATGTATTAAAGCACAGGATGACTCAAAACAAATTTCCAGATCAAGACTAGTCCAATCTGCACAGGAGCTAACAAAACCTAATAAACTCCTGAAATGGAAGAATGATTTTCATAAGTCGTTCCCAGAGGATAGCTGGTACAGATCATGAAATATGTTCAGAGAAGCAGTTCACTGTGTCTTTCTTCAAGGTTTTCCATCGCTTGTATATGGTCCCTTCTATACTAAGGACATTTCAACCAGTAAACTCTGGTATATGTTGGACATGTAAGAAAACAAAGGGCATTCTATATCATATATGGTGGAATTGTGACCATATAAATCCCATTAAATATAAAATCTCCAATCTATTAAAACATTTTCTAGGCCACAGCAGGGATCTCCTCTCACCTTAGACATTTTTAATGTACTTTAGAATTCACTTCTGGCACTAAGCCTCAGCAATTATTAGCAATATATTAGTAAGGGCTAAATTATGTAAAGCAATGAAGTGGGTACCACAGATAGCTATTCCTGGGAACAGGTCTTAGAACAAATCAAATATTAATAGGCTATGTAAAGATATTTATGGGTCTCCTAAATACCAGAAAAGTGTCTACCTTGGTAACAACACAATCTGCGTTGTTTTTTCTTTTACACCTTTTATGGGAACTATTCATCTGAATAATATTATACATTTACTCCAAGACTCCAGTGATTTTAACATCATATCAACTTTATTCCATGATCATTTGTCGTACGTGTGTGTTGAATAGATCAAAATATTGCAACATATTTATAAAAAGAAATTATTGCAACAAGTATTTTGGATATACTGTAATCAGGGTAACAGAACAGGGATGAGGAAGCCGACTCTTGCAGACTCAGGTCCAGAAACAGGTATGCATCATAACAGGCAGGAAGAGCTGAAAGAACACAGGAACCAGGATAGCACAGAAGCAGACGAGCTGAAAGCGCTGCAGTCTCCACTCTGCAAACTCCTGGCCTTTTGCCTGCGGCTATATGTCAGGGACTGGATCCATAGAGACGACTGTAAAGACCCAGAGCGCCCAAACATGGAGTTCAGGAGGTATTGAGCAGTAGTGGAGTTGGACAGGGCCTGGTGCAGGGTGACTGCTCTCTTCCGGTGGGGATCCAGGGTTGTGCGGCCACATACCAGGGCGCTGACATAGCAGCAGTCCGGAACAAAGCAAAACCAAACTTGGCTGGATGTGGAAATCTGAAACAAAACTTGGAGATATCCTGCAAGCGCCCTGGAGCAGGCATGAAACACTAGAGGCACTAGAATCATGTGCAGGATGCCACAGGCTGGGAGTAGGGAAGCTAAGCAGATTATATAGCGGAAACACAGCAAGCAAAGGGGACAGAGAAAGCAAGGGACAGGGAGACCAAGCAAGGGACATAAGCAGACAAGACATACATGATACAGGGCACAACAAAGGACAGGGAACAAGGCCCGGGAACACAGGGGAAGGAGTGAGGAGCCAGAAACCTCGGACGCTTCTCCTTTAAGCAAGGACATCTTAACTGGGACATGGGGAGAGGAGAGAGGAACCAAAATCCTCAGATGATTCAGGGAAAGGAGAGCAAAGGTACATAAAAGACAGACAAACATGAGTAGAGGAGCTAGCCTAGGACTATGTGATAACAATTGGAGATTTTGTCACATCATATGGCCATAGTATGCTTAGCCCACCACTACGCCTCCAATACTCTGTTGTTGGAGTACTCCAGTACTCCAATATTCGGTGGGTCCTAACGCTAAACCCTGCTTACTGAATCACTAATAAGCTGAAACCAAACATTGAATCTAAACACAAAACCAAGAACATACTTTTAGACTGCAGACTGAGACAAACATGACAAATGGGTGGGGCACACCTTATAAAGGAAACAGAGTTGAAGCAAAGAGCAAGACTGGAACCAAGGAATCATTAGCACAGAACAGAGCATATAGAAATCCAAAAACGGATTACAGCAAAACATGGGAACTGAGGCATGGCAGGGAAAAACTGAGATATGCAGCTCCGCAGCCTGGATGGCCCCTGACAAAGAGGCAAGAGAAGGAGCAGGAATTTGGGAAAGGAGACAAAGATGCAAAAGTGGTTAAGAGAGTGCGTAAGAGAGCTTGAGTAAGCGTGTGAGAGACTGCGAATGTGAAAGAGCATGATAGAGCGAGTGTGAGTGAGAGTGCATGAGAGTGAAAGTAAGAGCGAGTGAAAGTGAATGGGCAGCGCAAAGCAAAAAAAAATGTTGATGGGAGTTATGCTGTTCCACCGTCTGACTTACTTTATAGTGATGGGAGTTATGCTGTACGACTGTCTGTGTCTCGCTCAAAATATACTTATGGGTGTCTGGCTTGTTATGTTATGATAGGAATCGTGCTAGATCTGGATCGCTATAAAATGATGGCATTTCGAACACAGTATTGATACAGTTAAAAAAATTGGTGTCCATAAAGGTTCTTCAACTCAGTATATGTTTTCTGATTGTAGATGAACTGATGCGTTTCACCTAATGACTTCCTCAGAGGTATATGAAAATAGGTAAAAAAATCATATCCTTAAAGACAAAACAGGAAATAAAGAAATGGAAAAAGGAAAAGGGGTTACTAAATCAAAGGACTTAATTGTGTATATTTGTTACTAACGATACATCAATTGTGTTTTATATTATATACTTACATTTAAGTGAATAGATCATTTAATCATTATGGAAATAATATGAAAAAAAGATTGTTTATTTTATAAAATACGTTATGAAATATTCATGTTACTTACTTTGTTACTTGTCCCCTTCCCTTTTTGCCTTCTGTATCCCCTTTATTGATTTGTGTTTTAAAAAAAAATAATAAAAAAGGATATTAAAAAAAATATTTATTTTACTTACAATGCTTGATGAAACCTAAATTTTCTTAGTAGCTATCCGGATACCTTTACGTATCTCGGCACGTAACTTGGTACAGATATCAGTCACGCTAACTTCTCATTCCTTTCGGTGGAAAAAAAAACACTTCAGCTATCAACCTGCCCCTAATCACACTCTGGTAAGTGTTCAACATCATTGTCGGTTTTTAGGGACTTTAACAGTGAAGACGCTATCCTAGATCTATATTTAGAATGGTATCTCAACTCGATCACACGGGCATTATCCAGTTACATCTTCATCCATTCCTCCAAGAAACGCAGTGTATCCAACCCTGGATCCTCAGGTGTGACTAACAGTGCCACTATTTATATGATATACAAAGTGTAAAGGTAACCCACTTCTCAGGATATACGTGTACCTCCCAAATAAAATACTACCAAAATGATCAACCTTCAAATGATCCCAGAAGACATAGGAAGTATTATTAGTATTAAAACTCAGCTGTTGCCCCCATGTGGACCAAGGGTAGAATATGAATGCATAGTATGTATGTCACTTGTGCACTCATTTTCGTATGAATTTTATTTTTAAAGAAAATTGTATGTTTTGTGCGTTTGTATAAATCAACGAAAATGAGGAGGATCTTCAACGAAGCTAACGAAAACAAATTGCAAAAGTGACGAAAATCCGTAGCCACGTGTAGCCATTTGCTGCCACTCAGGCCGGGGTCAACCGTACAGACCTGGGGGCTGTGGTGGGGTCAGGGAGAAGGCCTTCAACACGGTGGCATAGCCACACTTATACAGGATATTGAAAAATCGATTCTTTGGACAGAACTTTCTGAACTTTACCTGCAATTTAAATGCAAACCCAGAAGTCATTGTCACAAATGGGTTGAAATCAGAGAAGATTTATCTGGGTCAGGGGGTCCAGCATGGTTACCCCTTGTCACCACTCCTTTTTGACTTGGCCTTGAACCCTTTACTCTGCACCCTGTTCGCCTCTTAAGATTTCAAAGCTATTTCATTCAGCACAATGGAACAAAAACGAACAGCCTCTGCTGATGATATTCTCTTACAGTATATATCTCTGACCATCTACCAACCCACATGTCCTCTCTTTATTACATACCTGCAGAGGGTAATACGGATTAAAATGAAAAAACCCTGTGGATTAAACACAGGGTTGCATGTGGCTGTTGGGATGGAAGTTAGGCTGCAAGGGTTAATGCCAAGGGGTGAAACAAAGGACACCTTCAGAATGTGCTGGTAGGCGCTCGCACCACTTAGTTTTACCGCCTTTTTGTGTTGGAATGCGCTCGCGAGCAGCTCGCGCCGCTTAGTTAGCCCGCGCTTTTGCATTTGCTGCGCTCGCAGACAGCTCGCGCTATGGTTTGGGCGGGTTTTTGCGCTATAAAAGTGGAACATCTGAGGCGTCCGTTTCACTTACCGCTGGCGTGCGCTAACTGACTGCACTGACCTCAGAGTCTGGTGAGCGGCGGTTTTCAGCAAGGCCACGGGGAGCAGCATGGAAGAGCTGCTGAATTGTCGCCTGCCCGCCCTCCCATTTATATTTATAAAAAAAACAAAAGATAAAAAAAAAAAAAAAAGAGTAAATATTGTTTTATTTGTCGTGGCTTTAATCGGAGTGAAGTTGCTCTCTGCAAAGGGAGTGAACAATGGGGGTTTTTATAGGTGTCAGGCTGACCGGCTTTGGGGCAGTTGGCCTGGTTTTAAATTATTTGATTACTCTGTGGTTTGGGCCAAGAGTTCTGGTTTGTTTTATAGTTGTTGATACAAATTGTTCTGATTGGTTATTGTGTATTAATTGGTATAAACTAAATAAAAGACCACGGCTTTTGTTCATCCAAATTGTTTCAGTTGTCATTTATTTATTATTGGTTACAATTGGTTACAAACATTTACACCATACAACCACATGAATAAAGACTGAAGCATGACATTTAGACACATCTCTTTTTTCCCTCCAGACACTCAAAGTTTTAGATTTTGTTGGGCAAAAACCTCAATTAGTTATTCATGAAGGAGATTACAAATGAACTTAAATTATGGAAACACTACACTCTAACATAAAAAAATAGTTCCCCAAACTGCTTTACACTAAGCAATCCCTACCTTTACTAATTAAACCAACAGACTTCAAATTGTTAGATAAACATTTGAATATGGATCTATGGAAGGGAAAAAAACATTTTCCCATAGATTCACAGATTCTCATGAAATTGCTACCTGTGCTTATTTGAGCATGTTCTGAACACCTGCACTGTTCGTTTTATTTGTGTGTCCACTATGTACAGTGAGGGAAATAATTATTTGATCCCCTGCTGATGTTGTACGTTTGCCCACTGACAAAGACATGACCAGTCTATATTTTTTATTTTTATTTTATACAAACAAATACAAAAAAGACTCAACATTAATATATAGAAAGTCTTAAGATTACTTAGTACAAAAAAGTTAAAATACAGACAATGGAACCTATGCCTAAGGAGGAGCATCGGTTTGCTTCAAACTTGATCAGTCTAGAATTTTAACGGTAGGTTTATTTGAACAGTAAGAGACAGAATAACAATAAAAAATCTAGAAAAACGCATTTCAAATAAGTTACAAATTGATTAGCATTTTACTCAGTGAAATAAGTATTTGATCCCCTTTTAATCAGCAAGATGTCTGGCTCCCAGGTATCTTTTATACAGGTAACAAACTGAGATTAGGAACACTCTATTCAAGGTAGTGCTCCAAATCTCAGCTTGCTACCTGTATAAAAGACAGCCGTCCACAGAAGCAATCAATCACATTCCAAACTCTCCCCCATGGCCAGGACCAAAGAGCTGTCCGAGGATGTCAGGGACAAGATTGTAGACCTACACAAGGCTAGAATGGGCTGCAAGACAATCGCCAAGCATCTTGGTGAGAAGGTGACACCAGCTTGTGCGATTATTCGCAAATGGAAGAAAAACAAAATAAAACACTTACCCGTTATGCAGTAGAGAGCTTCGAGACGATGAATGGGGGGCACCACTATGTGGTGAAACCGAGAACAGGAACCAGTTCAAATGGCAATGGGTAGACAGCAAAAGATATAATCCAGGTCACTGTCCAGGGGTCAAGGGCAGGTGGCAGACACAAAGTAATCCAGGTCACTGTCCAAGGGTTAGAGGCAGGCGGCAGACAAAAGGTAGAAAACAGGGTACAAACCGGGTCAAAAAAGCAAGGTTCACAGGGACAGGATAACAGCAGCAGGGAGACACAGAATGCAATTAAGCAGCTCTGAATAACTGAACACCGTCATCATGGTTCCAGGGCTTTTATAGGACCAGCAGGCACCTCCCCCGTAGCTCCACCCCCCGCTTGTTCCAGCAAAGAAGGGATTAATGGAAAAACACTGCCCCCTGCCTGTTCCGGCAACGAAGGGGTTAAGGGAGGTGGCCTCCTCACAGCACACGGAAGCACCGCCACCTCTGTTAGCAGCCGTGCCTCTCCATTACTGCGGTCTCCAGCTCCCTGCGAGTGAAGTACTTGGGGAGAAGAAGAACGACCGCCGCCTCGAGGACCAGCACCCCGCGACGTGACCGTGCCGCCCCTCCTAGTGCGTGCCATGGAGTTACGGCAGCAATGAGAGGTAGTTACATGACATTTGGTCTGGGGCTCCATGCAAGATCTCACCATGTGGAATTTCAGTGATCATGAGAATGGTGAGGAATCAGCCCAGAACTACACGGGAGGATCTTGCCAATGATCTCAAGGCAGGTGGGACCATAGTCACCAAGAAAACAATTGGTAACACACTACGCTGTGAAGGACTGAAAAGGTCCCCCAGCTCAATAAAGCACATGTATAGGTCCGTCTGAAGTTTGCCAATTAACATCTGAATGACTCACAGGAGAACTGTTGATAGTGCTGTGGTCAGATGACACCAAAATCAAGCTATGTGGCATCAACTCAACTCGCCATGTTTGGAGGAGGAATGCTGCCTATGACCTCAAGAACACCATCCCCACCGACAAACATGGGGGTGGTTTTTGGTAAGGGGACAGGACAACTTCACTGCATCAAAGGGACGATGGATGGGGCCATGTACCGTCAAATCTTGGGTGAGAACCTCCTTCCCTCAGCCAGGGCTTTGAAAGTGGATCGTGGATGGTTATTCCAGCATGACAGTTAGCAAAAACACACGGCCAAGGCAACAAAGGAGTGGCTCAAGAAGAAGCACATTAAGGTCCTGGAGTGGCCTAGCCAGTCTCCATACCTTAATCCCATAGAAAATCTGTGGAGGGAGCTAAAGGTTGGAGTTGCCAAACGTCAGCCTGGAAACCTTAATGACTTGGAGAGGATCTGCAAAGAGGAGTGGGACAAAATCCCTCCTGAGATGTGTGCAAACCTGGTGGCCAACTACAAGAAACTTCTGGCTTCCGTGATTGCCAACAAGGGTTTCGCCACCAAGTACTAAGTCATGTTTTGCAAAGGGGTCAAATACTTATTTCATTGAGCAAAATGCAAATGAATTTCTAACTTATTTGAAATGTGTTATTCTGATTTTTTTGTTATTTTGTTTAAATAAGCCTACCATTAAAATTATAGACTGATCATGTCTTTGTCAGTGGGCAAATGTACAAAATCAGCAGGGGATCAAATAATTATTTCCTTCACTGTAGGAGGTGACAGTAGGTTCTCACCCTATTGTGAGTGTGCCTTGATGTGGCGGGTGAGCTTAATTATGCTTTGGCCAATTCATATTACCAAAACCTCTCATTTACAGTATCTCACAAAAGTGAGTACACCCCTCACATTTTTGTAAATATTTTATTATATGTTTTAATGTGACAACACTGAAGAAATGACACTCTGCTACAATCTAAAGTAGTGAGTGTGCGGCCTGTATAACAGTGTAAATTTGCTGTCCCCTCAAAATAACTCAACAGACAGCCATTAATGTCTAAACCTTGGCGACAAAGTGAGTACACCCCTAAGTGGAAACGTCCAAATTGGGCCCAAAGTGTCTATTTTGTGTGGCCACCATTATTTTCCAGCAGTGCCTTAATCCTCTTGGGCATGGAGTTCATATTATGTTTATATATACAGTGACCAACTTAATTAGGGTGAGATGCACAGACAGTTTTTGTTTTTGTGTACAATGTGCTACCTTTTAAAGGGCCCATATGCTTCACACTAAAAGTAACAGAAAGTTCCCGGGAAACAGTCTGCTAAGCATTTTCCTTTTGTGTCTTGTGCTATGTATAAACTTAGGAAAAACCTGAAATTGTAAGGACTTACCTACCTTTTCGGTCCCGCTCCATGGCTGCTCCCGCGACGCTTTCTCCTCAGGCGGCTTCCCGTGCAGGCGGTTTCCACCGCTACCCGGTCGGCGTCTTCACCGCATGGCCGACCATGCAGCAAACAGGTACCACCGTGTGGTAAAAACTTAATATTGCACGTTACATTTGTAACATGCTTTTACAACCTCGGGTGACCTCTTCATGCAGGACACGCCTCATCTCCCTATTTAAACCTGGACTTCCTCTACTGGGTCACCCTTGGTTGGTGTATTTTGCTTCTTGCTTGTGCATGTTGGCTTGTTGACCTCGTTCCTGTCTCTCTGATTCGGCTCCTGATTCCTGCTCGTGTGGTATTGATTCGGCTTGTTGACCTCGTCTCTGGATTCTGATTCGGCTTATCCTGATGACCTGTCTGACCCGGTTGGTTCTCTGACTTCCTGGTTCCTGTTTGGCCTGGCTCACTCCGCCATCCGGGGGGTCCTACCTCACCATATCAGAAATACTGATAAAATGAAAGCCCAGTCAACTTATTCTAGGGGAAAATTTGAAATATGAAAATTATTTTTTAAAGTATACATTTAAATAGAATATCCTTAAACAGTTAGGGTTAAATGGAAAACCCAGTTACTCTGCTATTAGATGATGATCACTTAACGGTATTATGACTGTGACCCAGTGACCAGACTTCTCCTTTAAGCACGGACACTCATGGAAGAGATATACTGTGCTGCATTAAAACCATTACTGCTCTGCATGACACATAGTTTTATTTCTTCTGAGCACATGGTTGCACTACTATATTTACCTTTTAACTAGGGGTGGACATTAAAAATAGTCACTGGATGTGGTCACCTTACCCTAGTGTGAAAAAGGTAGTTGTACATTTTTTATGTATAAATCTTGTCCTATGAAAGGACGGATAATAGGTCAGGGCCATGCTGCACTACTAATAATGAAACACAAAGATATGCAAAGCCAAAAACAGAACAGATAAACTTTCATTTTTTATTTTGATGATAATCCTGCAGTTTGGCTTCCAATTGCTGTGACAGGAGGTTGGGAAAGCATGATGCACTTCTGCTGATGTTCCTGTGAAATGAAGATGAAAAGACAATTTATGCTGAAGAGTTGTATGTTATCAATTCACACAATTAAAAATGAAATATAGCTAAAGTACGAGTTTGGCCTGTGTAAAACACACACACTACTATTCCCATCACTGGTGGCCAGGATGACAATGGGGTTCATGAGATTTTTAGGCCTTAAAACATGTGCATTGTAGGTGCAAAATAGTATTACAAAGGTGTAAGTATCTATGATGTACCTATAGTTAAAGTTAAAGAATGTAACCCCTTATTATGCGTCCCTCTCTTTGATGTGTTGTGTAATGGCTTTGTGCACAATCTACACATATGTACAACTATATCATTTGAAAAAAACCCAAAATGGGGTTTCTTGAGAAAAAAATATTGTGCTACCATTACGCTTACTATTATGTTTGGTATACACATATATATATATATATATATATATATGTATGTTTTTTTGAGTACGTTGATCATGATAACTTGATGAGATGCACTTTAAAGTATTTCATAGGCTCTTTTGAGCTGGAGTTTGGTATATCATTTTTTTGGGAGTGGTTCCACCTGTAGTCTTGTGGCCAAAAGTCTATGCTGCTCAATAAAGAAAACAAGCTTAACTTAACCCCTTAAGGACAATGGGGGGTCCCTAAACCCATTGAAAATGCATTTTGAGCCCGTACATGTACGGGCTTTGTCATTAAGGGGTTAATGGCATGGATATTTACCATCAGCCATGCTTTTCAGACCTGCTATTCGAACTGCTCCAGCCAGTCTCTCCGGCAGACGATGGCGTGCCCGGCTCGAACGCCGAAACTCCAATCATCAAGCGTGGCACTAAAAAATAGATTCTGTACCTACAAAGGAAGATATGTTTGCATTATTGAACAGGCCACCCAAGAAATACGTAGAAGCCTCAAGGAAATCGAGGCATTCAGCAACACCAAGATCGGCATCATGGGCCATGTCTGGCCCCTACCCTTGGGCGTCAACATCTGCCATACGCTGTATGACAGCGGACACCAGTTTTAAAAGTTTTGGAGGTGATCAACGATCACCTCCTAAACTTCAATGGTGTGTCTGAAATGCCTCGATCACGAGGCATTCAGCGACACTGAACACTCACCCCAGGATTTCGCCACTCGCAAGATGAAAATTGGAAAAGTTTGCCCGAATGTCTCCAGACCCTCTAGAGAATTCTGGCTCCACTTGCAGGTTGAATACAGGTAGTGCATTCAACCATGCAAGTCAATGGAGCCCAGCTTTCTAATCACTATGTGATTAGGAAGATATTAAATGTTATTAATGGTCACATTTCAAAATTATTATGCATCAGAGGAACCATCCAATGTAAGAAAAAAAAAAAGTCCAAAAAGAATAACATAAAAAGTTTATTATTACGAGATAAGTGCTGAAATTAGCGCTGTAATCTTCCCAAAAATCTTGACATGGAAAGAGTTAAAGTAAAAGCATTTCAAATACCCAAGGGGTATCTAATTAAAAAAAATGAATGGTTTGATGGGGTAAATTTGAGTGGCTGGGTTCAAAGATAGGGCATAGGCACATACTGACCAAAATGGGGGGGGAAGCGCACTTCCGAAAAAGTGGCCTTTTAACCCCAAACTCCAGACAAACCCATGCATGGGTGGTATCACTGTACTCGGGAGATGGTGCTGAAGACACATTGGGGTGTTGTTTTATAGTGGCGTATACCTGGAGCTATAAATTCATATCTGAAGTACAATTTGTTTTTAAAAAATACAGACAAAATTACTACCACAAACTTTAGCAAAGGCTGGTGGTAGAATCTAATGCATGGAAAGGGTTAAAATACTAGCATTTGAAATACCTTAGGGTGTCTAGTTTGGAAAAATATATGGTTTGATGGAGTAAATTGAATTAGCCGGCTTCAAAGATGGACCTATTAGGACATGGGGCAGTAGGCCCAGATGTAAAAGTTCCAAGTTAAAAAATGCGCACTTCCTAAATGGAGACGTGAGGGTGCTTGGAATGTAGGCTTCAAGTCGGCAATCAAACAACTTGGTATACATTTAAAATATTTCAGTTTAAAACTTCAAATTGTTGGTATCCATAACAGGATTTACAAAACCATGCTCATGCAGGAATGCTTACTATGTCATGTCTTACTATGATGTCAGTTGTTTACAGCTTTAGCGGTTGTATGCAGACTACATTTACTGGCACTTCTATATCAACCCTGTGTTGGCTATTTAGAAGAGCTGTACCTCTACATTATTATTAGTATTAGCTAAGAAATCCCAGAACGTGGGAATCCTTCCATAGGATATCGATTTCAGATTTCCATCATAACAAACCAACAAGCAAAATGTCAAATGACGGTAAGAGTACTATACATTAGTATTTTTCTTCTTAGTACAATTCAACAGATAATCTTTGCATGTTTGTTTTTCCTGCGATTACAATTTTGGGGAGTCTATTGCCTATACCTATATTAATTGTCAAAACATTTTTAATAATTTATACATCGCTTCCGGCAGAAATAATTGACCGAAGACATGACGTTGAAGAGGGGGAACAAGAGTCTGAGGTCATTGACTTGACTGGGGGAGACCAGGGAGAAGAACTGCAACTGTCATTTGGAAGCGGTCCGATAACCTCCCCATCACATGGCACTCCGCCAGTTTCAAGACCCAGTGGCAGAGAGAGGATGAGAACAATGCCTAATACTCAAGACTCAAGGCAGAGAGCGAGAAGCCGTTCCCCAGTAAGGTCCCCCGCAAACCCTCTTGTGGACGCGCACAATGATGTGAGGCGGGCAAATAGGAACAACATCCGTCTGAGATTACCTGGCAGGATTGTTCAGAGGCGGGTAACTGGAGAACAAGACATTCTTGAAGACTGCAGTATTTGCTTTATGGACTATGAACGTGGGCAGCCCATAATCGCTCTGCCATGTCAACATCAGTTCCATAGTCGCTGTATAATACGCTGGCTACAAGAGAACCCCAGCTGCCCTTTATGCCGCCACCGGATCATACATAACCCAAGAGGAGAGAGAATTGCTCTTATGGCTACAGAGACTACGACCATACGTCGGAGAGGCAGACCTGACATCGTCAGAATAAGAAGATATGAAGTTGAGGAATAAATCTGCTTTGGACTCATGGCCATTCCCAGCCGCTCTACTATGTGGCACTTACCATAAAAATAAAACATTTGTATTATTTACCATAATTTCGTTTTTATTTATAACACTGTCAATCCTATTAATAGAATGATGTTATACAACACAATGGGTAAAATGAGTTCTCAGTTAATTATTTATTTTTGGATGGGACAGTCCCTGTCCTGTGTCCTAGCAGAATCCACACTCCTGCTGTTACAAGCAATGGTGATCATGAGCTGGTTGTTGCCAAAGAGGGGCCCTGCAAAACTTAGGCCGCGCACCCTATTAGGGGCAGCCCCGGCTGTAGAGATAAAGCCACTTTGGAATATTGCACCAGAACCTCATTTTAAGATGAAGCCTTTCTCCGTGTTTTGGGTCACTAAATCAATGTGTTCGTGGATTCGGATAGCTGTGTAACACCTCCAAGGAAACCAGCTTGTGGACACAAACTCCGCGGCTGACGGGTAGGAAGTTTACTGTTGAAATACGGTTATGGTGCGCCAATCACAATAGAGTGTGCGGGGTATTTAGAGCACAAGGCAGAACCACGTGACTACTTGGCCGGTGAGCGAGCGCGGGCACGCCGTACTCTGAGGACGGGCACGGCATTTTTGCACGCGCCTCGGGATCAGCTGAGACGGGATCGCGTAGGGGAGCTGGTGATGGCGGAGGTTTCTGTCAGTGAGTGAGGTGCTTGCTCTCCTCTTCTTTATCTGTCGCTTGTTTAACCACTCACCTCCTGCCCTCTCCTCAGACCCACTGGAGAATGGGGAACGAGGCCAGTCTTTACGCGAGGGAGGGAGGAGCGGGAGTCGGGCAGCATCAGCCGCCTCCTTGCCCCGGGTCCGGGGGTTCAGCACCAACCCGTGGACAGCTCCCATTGCTAAGCACGGCTGGAGCATCACCGACCGGGGCTCGACATGGCGGTGTCAGGTATGGAGACAAGGGATTGGGGGTGAAGAAAAAAAGCTGTAGGGACACAGAGCAAGGGGTATGGGCTTGCGGATCAGCTGGGAATGTGTAGCAAGGAGCATTAACATGGGCATGAATGGAACAGAGCAATGCTCCGCCTAGCGAAGCCCTGGGATTACGTGGAGTTTGTAATTCATGGTAGCATTGATTAGAAGACTACACCTTAAGGGTTTAAGGGCAATTACGTGTCTTCCACACGTAGCCTCGTGATGCAGTCCAGGAGCTGTCATGGGGGGTTCAGAATGGGATACCTCCTCCTTCTCCCGTTTGTAGAGTACACCGCAGGGACATTGGATTTTATATTTTTAGTACATAAGAACATAAAAACACATCACTACTAGAGCCAGTTGTTTTTTTTTTAGTGAAGGAGTTCAACCAGTGGATTCTGGGAAATTGACCTATAATGTAACCTATTTTACCCACTCTGCATATTTCATTCTATTGATCTCAGGGCGGTTCTCTGAAGCATGGATTTAGTTCGGGGCTATCATTCTAAGGCAGGGGTGTCCGAGGTTTTTGTGCATTGGGCCACTTCATCAGAAATGTATATGTGCGTGGGCTGCACTCATTTGTCACTGTGAGAAAATATGGCCTTTAATAAAATATGCAGCTTAAAATAAAGTAAATGACACAAAACCTTTACTTTTCCTCTCAATGATTTCTGGGCCTAGAAAGTTTTGTCCTCTCAAGTGACTACAAATTCAGGATTCTGGATAAGTACAAATGAAATAGTTCTATTTATTCTAGGGATGCACCGAAATGAAAATTCTGGACCAAAACCGTAAATTCAGGGTTCAAATTGAAAATGACCCCTCACCTTTAATAATAATTTAAAAAAAAACACACTTTTAATTAAAGTAAGGTACACACCAAAATTGTTACTCGATTATAAGACAACCCTGATTATAAGATGACCCCCCAAAACCTGAATATTTATTCAGGAAAAAAGCCTGAAGATAAGACGACCCTATAGGAAAAAAGTTTTGCTAGTAAATGTTAATTCATTTTAACTATGTAAACGATTTTTTTTTAATAAAAGCTATGATTGAGAAAAATATATATTTTTTTATTTTCCAACCTGCCCCAGTTATGCACATCTGCCCCCAGACTTGTCACTGTGCTCTAGAAATGCCTTATACCCCCATATGCCACTGTGCCCCATGATATGCCTTTTAACCCTCTAAATGCCACTGTGCCCCATGTTATACCTTTTGACCCCCTATGTGCCACTCTGCCTCCTGAAATGCCTTATACCCCTTATATGCCACTCTGGCATTTAGGGGGTTAAAAGGCATATTATGGGGCACAGTTGCATATAGAGGGTTAAAACGCATTTCTGGAGGCAGAGTGTCATAAAGGGGGTTAAAACGGGGGTTTAATGTAGGAAAAAAAGAAAAAGTCTGAATATAAGACTACTCTTTAAGTAAAAAGCTTTACTAGTAAATATTAATTCACATGTAAACTATTTTTTCATATTTAATAAAAACTATGATTGAGAAAAATACATTTTTGTTTTTATCTCCTTTTACTTGCCAACCTGCCCACAGTTATGCACATCTGCCCCCTTATAAACCACTCTGCCTCTCCAGAAATGCCTTATACCCCCCCCATGTGCCACTTTGCCTCCCAGATATGTCTTTTAACCCTTCCTATATACCACTCTGCCTCCCTGATATTCATGTTAACCCCCATACGACACTCTGCCTCCTTGATCTTCTTGTTAACCCCTATCTGCCTCCAGAAAGCGTTTTAAAGGCCCGTGTATGCCACTGTTACCCTTCCCCAACTTACCAGTGCTTCTTTAGACTTCTTCCCGTACTCCAGATTCCTTGGTGTATAGTGGGGCAGC
The DNA here is from genome assembly GCF_027358695.1 of Spea bombifrons. Classification (NCBI taxonomy): domain Eukaryota; kingdom Metazoa; phylum Chordata; class Amphibia; order Anura; family Pelobatidae; genus Spea; species Spea bombifrons. The sequence continues at coordinate 27,332,818 of NC_071092.1, read as the reverse complement.
CGGTGGAGGTCCATGCGATGCGCGCAGAGAACCTGAGCTGCTGCTGTCGACACTTCCGCCAGGGCTTCTATGAATGAGCACCCGAAGGTCACGTGATGCCGGTGCTCCGTCATAGAAGCCCCGGCAGAAGTGGATGTTGCAGACGCCCACAGGCAGCACTGCGGGGGATCTGGATCTCAGAACACACCAAAGTTGGACAAAATTCAGCAATAAATATATATATATATATATATATATATATATATATATATATATATATATACACACACATATATGGGGTCTGCACATCACTTACAGCCAGGCCCGGACTGGGACAAAAAATAGACCCGGGCATTTAAGACTGAGCAGCCCATTTTTATTTATTTATTTCTTGTTAAAGCCCACCCTTCATGTACCATCTTTGCATTTCCCCAAATCACTTAATCATTCATGATAGACACAAACACTTACTCACTCATTCACACAAATCATTAGCACAAATCATTAATGCAGTCTCACAAATCATTCAAGCAATTCATCCACACATGAATTCATTAATTCTCTTACGCATTCACACAATTCATCCACACATTTATTCATTCATTCTTGTACGCATTCACACTACCCCCTCTCCCCAACCCCTTCTTGTCTGCCCCTTCTATGTTCCCCCTTATCACTATGTACCCCCTTCCCCACTTCTCAATATGTACCCCCTCTCACTATCTATCCCCTCTACCCCTTTCTATCTAACCCCTCTCCCCCCCTCTCACTGCACCCCCTCCCTCACCCCCTACTTACCTTGTTGCCAGAGTAAGCAGCAACTGCGACCGGGTCCGCCACTCTAGGGGGCCGGCCTTAGGGGTTCGCGGCCGCACAGGGCTTAAATTAAAACATCGGGGTTTTTTGTTGTTTTTTTAAAAACTTTATTTAACATCCTCTATGTTAAATAAAGGTAAACAAACTTTTTTTAACATGAAGGATGTTAAATAAAGTAAACAAAAAAACAAACCCGATGTTTTAATTTAAGCCCTGTGCGGCCGCGCACCCCTAAGACCGGCCCTGGTTGGGGCTGCCCGGCCCCCTAGAGTGGCGGACCCGGTCCCCTAGAGTGGCGGACCCGGTCGCAGTTGCAGCGGGCTTAAGGGGCATATGCCCCTTATGCTCTGTGTTAATGCGGCCGCAAAGGCCCAGTCAGTCCGGTCCTGACTGAGCCTATTTTAAGGTAGGGGCCTGACTTGCAAAAGGTCACTTCTCCATTATAATACTCTTGGATCTCTCTGCTGCTTTTGATACTGTTGATTACCACCTTCATCTTGACTCACTTGCTTCTATAGGCATTCGAGATACAGCTCTCTCCTGGATCTCCTCATATCTGTCTAACCATTCCTTCTCTGTCAGCTTCTCTGGCAAGACATCATCACCTCATTCACTTTCGGTTGGCGTCCCCAAGTCCTTGGCCCCCTGCTGTTCTCTCTTTATACTTAATTTCTTGGTAAACTAATCAACTCATTTGGCCTCCAATATCATCTACATGCAGAAATAGTCTCTGTATTACTAACTGCTTTTCTTCTATTAATGGATGTCACAACTCTTCCTTGAAACGTAATCTTTTAAAAAATGAACTCATTATGTTCCCTTCTTCCATCTCCACTCCACTACCTGAATTCTCAAATATCACCATTAACAACACGACTATCTCTCCTACTAATCAGGCCCGATGCCTTGGGGCTATCCTTGACACCAACCTCTCCTTCTTCTCTCACATTCAGTCCCTCAACAGATCCTGCCGCTTGCAACTAAAAAACATCTCTCACATCCGCACATTCCACCCCCAAGAATCCATAAAAACTCTGGTTCATTTACTTATCATTTCCCATCTTGACTACTGCAACACTCTTCTGGTTGGCATTCCACTGTCTTGACTCTGTCCTCTGCACAGGGGCGTAACTAGACGCCTCAGGGCCCGGGGGCGAGAATCTGTTAAGGGCCCCCCCACCCCCTCACCCCATACTGCTGGCAGCATCAATACACAAGGGGGGCAGCTGGCCAGGTTTTTAGCATGTACTGGCTGACTTGGCATGATAGGAGTGTGATTGCTAACAGCAATCACAGTCCCATCATGCCTAGGTTCCAGCACTTACACATCCATGCTTTCACACACACACACTCATTTATTCATATAATCATTCATTCACAGATTCATTCCCTCAATCACACACACTCATTCAAACACCCTCCCCACCCCCTTACCTGCACTGCAGCTCCTCGATGCCGCTTACAGACTTCAGCAGGGGGCGCGGCCTCCCTCTGCCTTCTCTGCTAAAGCACAGTGGAAGTAGGATGTCACGTGAACTCCGCTTCCTCTGTGCAGTCCAGAAGACCCTCCCACAAGTAAGTAGCAGGGCTTGAGGTGCGGCTCGCGTAAGATCGGTTTCCCTGGCTGCCGATCTTACGCGGGCCACACCTCGAGGTCTCGCGGGCCGCATTTGGCCCGCGGGCCGCATGTTGGACGCCCCTGCCTTATTTAAAAAAAAAAAAACTGAATAAAGATTTCGGGCGGCCCCTTGGCTTGGGCCCCCCTGCCGCCGGGGCCCGATTTCGGGCGGCCCCTTGGCTTGGGCCCCCCTGCCGCCGGGGCCCGGTCGCAGTCGCGACCCCTGCGACCCCGGTAGTTCCGCCACTGCCTCTGCAGTCTGTCCTAAATGCTATTTCTAGGCTTATATTTCTTGCACGCCACTCCTCTTCTGCTTCCCCACACTGCTCCTCCATACATTTCTGCTCATCCACGGCGGGGAGTGTGCCAAACCTCCAAAACCATCATAGGGGACGTTTCATCCCCCCTGGACTCAAAAAAAGGCGGCTGAGTCACTGGCATTAGGGTAGAGGCGTCTCCCATTCATCCTTATAACGTAAACCGGCCCGGGGAGGTGCTTGCACACCAAAAACCAGCTCAGCAATCCAGGAACACCATTAAAGCACGCCTCTCACACTCAACAGTCATTGATTGTTGGACAAGCTGTGGTGTACTTGCCTTGTGTAGTCTCCATTTGTTTTTTCCCCGTGCCTCTATGCTGTTTTTTTATTCTCCTGGCTTTGGATCGTTTACCGGATTTCAATTCCTGACTGCTACCTGCCCTGAACTCTGATTGCTACCTCACTTCTGCATGAACTCTGCCGGTCCCAACCTTACGGTTGTTTACCATACCGCTTGTCCTCAGCCTGCCTCGACCCTCTGGACTGTCTCAAACATTCTATTTGCCTCACCATTGCCTGTAGGTTTGCTCCTCCTGCCTCAACGCTCCTGACCAGGACTATAACAGAAGCTTTTAGTTGTCCAGCTTGTTGCTGTTCTATGCAATAAAATGGATTGCAATAAAATTAATGTAGTCTCTATGCTTCTGGCTGAGAAATCTGTTTTTGGATGTTTCTGTCCCTGAACAGTTTCATGGAAGCCTGTTTACCTTGATGTGTTACATGGTGAGTACTTCTTACCATTGCAGAATTAATTTCAGGCATGCAATGCAGCCTGTACAAGAGGTTAAGTACAAGCAGGATTTATAACAAAGGTTTTATCTTTCTTTCAAAATGTGTAAATAGCTTATTAATACATAAATGATAGTGCCAAGATTAGAATGAGGCATGGAGGCTAAATATATATGTTCACCATTTACAGAATCAGTAATTTTGTACACGGCTGCCGGGGAGTAGGAACCAGGTCCCCTGCAGCGCTGCAGGGGATCTGGATCCTAACCCTGCTGCTTACTTGCAGCAGGGCTAACTGGGAAAAAAAACACCTGCGTCGGGCGATATGAATTGTGGGTCCATCTTTAAAATCAGACCATTTTAACATAATGGCCCCTGGCACCAATGTTATGTGTTTTGTCCATAGAGCCCTTGGCAGCTTTAATCAGGAATTAAGCTCAAGTAAAAGGGATCACAGTTGTGAATCAGTCGTTTATGGTCACATTATACGCTGACCATGTGACTCTCACTATGATGTCTCCACTAACTTGTATACCTTCAGTTTTGGACATTATAGAAGAGTTTAGTAGTTATTCCGGCTATGTGTACGGATTTATTGACTACCTTGGAATTAAATTATGCTTTGATCTAAAATACTCTTCAGATTTACATTATTCAATTTTACTATCTGAACTTTGTGAATTTTTTTTTTTTTTTATCAATTCTCCGTTTATTGATACAGCGAATAAAAAAATACACAACAGCACGAGTACATACCAAGCACATACAAATGCTACAATGTATCAAGATGTCAGAGTACATGGAATACCTGTTGCAAATGATTAGCGTATCACGGAGATAAAGCAGAAGAACAGTAAATCTCCATCAACAGTAATGGAAAACAAACAGAAAAAAAGGAAAGTATCCACAGGGAAAGGCACCGTTGGCGCATGTTTGAATAGAAAAAAACAATGATAAAGGCATGTGTACTATACCAGTATATGACAGATATCGAGAATGCGTGTGCGTGGCAATATAGCGCAGAATGTGTAATGTAGAGTGCATAAAGAGCCAGGAGTACAAGTTCGGTAAAAAAAAAAAGAAAAAAAAAAAAAAAAAAAAAAAAAGGAAAACGTGACACTTAGGGGGAGCCGTCAGGAGTCCCGAATATACGCCTGAAATCAGGCGACGCAACAAACGTATGCCACCAAAACCAACGGAGACCGTTCTGATGACCCTTACCTCTGGCGGACCAGACAAGGTCCTCCATTTGAGCTAAAAACATAACCTGTTGAAGCCAAGTCCGCAGAAGGGGGGGGGTTGGAAGATTTCCAGAAACGTGGGATGATGGATTTGGCAGCATTGAGTAAGTGTATCGTCAGGGAACGTTTATAAGCTGCATGGGGAAGGAGATTCATGTGCAGGAGCATCGTCTCAGGCGTGAACTGAATATCAGGAGCGCAGACCACTTCCAAAACCTCCCAAACAGTGCGCCAAAAAGTCTGTACCGAGGGGCACGACCACCACAAATGGAGCAGGGTGCCCCCACTGGTCCCACAGCGCCAACAGGTATCCGGGATCGAGGGGATAAACCTATGCAAGTCTGCAGGGACCTTATACCAGCGCGTCAGGAGCTTATACGAGCATTCCTGAAGCTTGCTAGAGAGGGAACCCTTGTGAATGGCGAGGAACACTCTATCCCAATCCTGAGGGGATGGAGAGATACCAAGATCCCCTTCCCACATACTAAGGAAAAAGGGTTTGGTGCTGGAAACCGAATCAATCAACAGCGCGTATAGAGCTGAGAGTAGGTGAGGGGGTTCGGTGGGAAGAATGCACAACGATTCCAGAGCCGAAAGCGGCCTGGTAACCAGAGGGATCTGCGGGATGGAGGAGACAAAATGTTTTAACTGATGGAGGAAGAAACGCTGAGCCTGATTAAGAAGGGGGGTGGAGAAAACAACCTCTGGCGTGACAGAAAGGGCACCCGAAAATACATGATGATAGCGCAGAGGCACCTGAGAGAGAGACCTAAGGGGCAACGAGCGCTGGGGTGCCCAGCCCGGGGGAAACTCCGGGCTGGGCACAAGGGGGAGCAGAGGGCAAGGCGAAGAGGATAGTATACCCCCAGACATGACGCGTCTACCAACTCTGTAAGTAGGTGACACCGTGGTGAGGTGCCCCAGGTTCGGACGGAAGCCCGAATCGGAGATCCAAGGGAGGACACTAAGGGGGCAATTGGAGAGCGCCTCCTCCACCACCAACCACTGCTTCGGGACGCCGATAGACCATTCCACTAACCTCCGCAGGTGGGCGGCCTTCCAGTAAAGCTCCAGATCCGGGACACCCATACCTCCCTTCAGCTTAGGGCGAATGAGGTGGGTACGCGCTAGCCTCGGCGCCCGTGTGGACCATATGTAAGAGATAAAAATCCGATGGCATTTGCGAAAAAATAGCTTGGGGACAAATATCGGCAAGGACTGGAATATGTACAAGAACCGTGGAAGAATGTTCATTTTCAGAACGGCTATCCTGCCAAACCAAGAGATATGCGTATACGCCCACCTGCGGAGGTCCGCCGAAACCGAAGCAAGGAGGGGAAGGAGGTTAAAAGAGAGCAGTTTAGAAGGGTCGGAGGATATTTTAAGGCCCAGGTAAGTTAACGATTCAGCACAAATACGAAACGGGAATTTGCAACCCAGGGCCGCTACCTCAGCCTGAAGCATATTGACACAGAGAGCCTCCGACTTCTGGACATTAATCTTATAATTTGACAGACGGCCGAACGTATCTAATTCTGACAACAGATGAGGCAAGGAGGTCATAGGGTTGGTGACGAAACACAACATATCGTCGGCATAAAGGGCGACCTTGTGATGAACATCAATCACAGAGATCCCCGTCACCAACGGGTTGGCACGGAGCGCAGCCGCCAGCGGCTCCAGACCTAAAATGAAGAGGAGTGGGGACAAGGGGCAGCCCTGCCGTGTGCCGTTCGACAGGGTGACCGGGCCCGAGAGAAAGCCATTAACCTTAACATGGGCCTTCGGTTCATGGTACATGGCCCTGATCCACGTCAGAAAATTATGTCCAAGACCCAATTTCTCCAGGAGGCGGAATAAGTAGGGCCAGGCCACCCTGTCAAACGCTTTCTCCGCATCCAGGGAGACCAACACGACCGGAATAGATGAACGGCGAGCAAAATCCAGTAGATCTAGGACCCTGATAGTATTGTCCCGAGCCTCCCTGCCCGGGACGAAGCCCACCTGGTCCGCATGAATAAGGCGAGGGATGAAGGGCTTAAGCCTATTCGCAAGAATTTTCGCCAACAGCTTCACATCAGAATTAAGGAGTGAAATAGGGCGGTAACTACTACAGGCTTCAGGGTCCTTTCCAGGTTTTAAGATCACAGAGATGTGTGCCGTGTTAGTTTGTGGAGTAAAATGCGCCCCAGACGTCAACGCATTAAACACCTTCACAAGGTGCGGGCCCAAGGAAGGGAGGAATTTTTTATAGTAGGCGATCGTGAGGCCATCCGGGCCAGGGCATTTGCCCTGTTGTGTTGTCTTGACCGCATCTACGACTTCTTCTAATAGAATGGGGGCGTTTAAAGACTCTATATCCAATGGGGTCAAGGTTTTTGGTAAAAACTTATCAAGGTAAGAGTCCAGCACCCGAGCGAAATCAGGGCAGGCATCCCGGACCGAGGGCAGGGCATACAGCTGTTGATAGAACACGCGAAAACATTCCGCTATCTGAGGGGTGGCACAGCAAGGTGTACCCGTACTGGCGAGAACACGAGGGATAAAATTAGTAGCCTTTTGGGAGCGGAGGGCCCGGGCTAGCAACCTCCCAGGTTTGTCTCCAAATTCGAAGAATTTTTTCTTCGTAAGGAGAAAATGGCGCTTAAGACGGGTATTCATCAGAGACGCCAAAGAGGCCCGAAGAACCTCCAATTGGGACAGGACTGACGGATCTCTGGTAAGCTTATGGGAACGTTCCAGGTCCGCAATTCTCTCAATCAGGCCCAGCGTCTCATCGAGTGCAAGCTTTTTGATAAGAGAGCCTATCTGTATGAATTTCCCCCGAACGACGGCCTTATGGGCCTCCCAAACGGTCGGGACTGAGACATCCGGCGTATAATTATCTCTAAAATAGGAGTCTAAAAGCGCAGTAAGTTCTGAGGTATAAGTAGGGTTAGACAAAATATTCTCATTAAGGCGCCATAGCCAGGGCCGGCGTGGAAAGGAGGAGAGTTTCAAGGACAGAAAAACCGGGGCGTGGTCGCTGAGTATGGAAGGGCCAATGGAAGAAGAATGGAGAGTGGGAAGGTGGTGGTGCGAAATGAAAAAGGTGTCAATTCGTGTGTAACTGTTGTGTAAAGGCGAGTGGTAAGTATAATCCCTATCAACAGGGTGGAGCGTCCGCCACACGTCAATCAGTTGGGCTAGATGGAGAAGGCGTTTAACACGGTTTATTTTAGAATAGGCGATATGGGACCTACCAGTGGAACTGTCTAAAAGAGGATTCAAAACCATATTCAGGTCACCCCCCATGATCGTAAGGCCTTCCTGAAATTCAGTAAGCTTCTTGATCGTGGACACTAAAAATTGGGGTTGTAGGCGGTTAGGTGCATACACATTTGCGAGGGTAACTTTATGCGTGCCTAAAAAACCTTTTACAAAAATGCAGCGGCCGTCCTGGTCCCTCCAAGTGTCAGTCAAACGAAAAGGTAAAAGCTTGTGAATAAGGATTGCTACCCCTTTGGATTTCGAAAGGGAGTTGCTGGACAAAAAGACAGACGTATACCTATGATTAGTCAGCTTAGGTGCACGAGCGTCACGGAAATGCGTCTCCTGTAGGAAGGCGATCCGCACTTTCTGACGGTGCAATTCCATTAAGAGCTTGGAGCGCTTCTCAGGCACATTCAACCCCCTGGCATTCAATGAGATCAACTTAATAGGTTCAAGTGTCATATTTTAAAGCAATAGCGAAACACAATGTAGAAAATGGCATGGTAGGTACACAAACACTTTCCCTGTATATACATACAAAAACGAAAACACAAATAACAACTGGAGAAACACAAAAGAAAATTCTCAGAAAAGTACCGAGAAATAGATGCCGAGGCACCAACCAGAGAGCAAATCGTCCAAAAAACTGGACAGGTACCAAAGAGGAGAAGCCCATAGGGCCCCACCTGGTATGCTCCGGGGGGAACAAACGTATGGAGAACCAAGTAACAGAAAGGAGCGGATTACATGAAAGTGTAAGGGTAGTGGTTCGGTGGAGAGAATCCATACAATACAATATGGCATAAACATGGACAGAGGGATTCCAAGGACCGATGTATATGAAGATGTGAGTGTAATGTGGGTGCGTGCAGAGGGAGATAACATAAGGGGCAGACCGCGACCAGGCGGAAGGAAGGCGCAGCTGCTGACCCAAAGGGCCAGGCATGGTTTATGTAAGGGGAAATGTCAGAAAGTAAAACACAATAAAAGACAACAAAAGACCCCCCCCAGGTATACACCCACACTTCGCATAAACAACAGCCTCAAGGGGCCAAAAATGCAGTGACAATGCAGTAGAATAATATAATGTGTAAAATTCCGAACGCACCCATGAGGCGAGATGGGGCGTGACAATAACATAAAAAAAAAAAAAAAAAAAAAAAAAAAAATAATAATAAAAAAAAGGGACAAACGAATCTCACGTAAGGCCCATCTCCTGAAAGCCGTCAGAAGCTGGGAGAAGTCTCGTACGGTGAAGCGAGGAGAGGCAATCTGATGTATGTGAAGGCGTGTGTTCAGCAGGTGCAGCCCGGGACAACGACATGCACCGAATCCGTACAGGAAGGCCGGGAAACCGCCATGGGGGAGGCTGATCCGTACCGGTTAGGCGAGAGCGCAGGGTTCCTAGGGGGGGCAGCAGGTAGTCGCCCTAACAAAAACAAAAAAAAACAGCAGCCAGGTCGCGGGAAGCGTCAGGAAGCGGCATCACGGGGCTTCACGCTGGGAAGGTGTCGCAGTAGAACGTTTGGTGCGGGCCTTGCGTTGGGGCAAGCGGGACCACGAACCAGGAGCATCCGACAGCCGCACCAGAGATGTGGTAGAGCCAGTCCATTCCGGAACGGAGACTGGAGGCAGATTCAGCTCCGTTAGAAACTCCTGAAGGTCGGAGGGTTGGCGTAAGATGGTGGTGTGAGTGCCATTCCGAGCGATTAAGGAGAACGGGAACCCCCACTGATAAGGGATCCCCGCATCCCTCAAGGCCGAAGTGAGGGGACGCAGAAGCCGACGGGTCTGCAAAGTGAGCGGGGAAAGGTCTTGGAAGATAGCGATTTTCTCACCACGAAAGACGATGTCCCTTTTCACACGGCACTGCCTCATGATCTGATCCTTCACTCGGTACTCATGGAGACAACAAATAACGTCCCTCGGTGGCATATCTTCAGGGCCTCTCGGGCGCAGCGCCCTATGCGCCCTATCGAAAATGATCAGATTATCCTCCGGCAGGTCGAGAACAGAGTTGAATAAGGCCTGGAGAGTCGAAGGTAAGTCCGCGGCCAGAATGGTTTCAGGTAGGCCTCGAATCCGCAGGTTAGACCTACGGCCACGGTTATCCAGATCCTCAACCTGACGGAGCAGGCGGGCAATCACACCTTGTTGAGATGCACATTGGTCAGCGAGACCATCAACCGTGGAGGAGATCTTCGTGTGATCATCTTCAAGAGACGCCACACGGTCGCCCAGGTGAGATAAGTTATGCTTGATTTCCCTCAAGTCTTCACGAAGGCCGGACAAGGCCGAATGTATGAGACCTGCCATTTCTTTTTTAGTCGGTAAATCTTTAACAGCGTCCTGCCAGGCTTGATCATGTCGTGGAAGCAAGGGTGCAATAGAACCCGCCAAAGAAGGCGAATCCGAGCGTACACTGCGGGGGCTCGGTGGCGGCGACGCCATTTTGGCACGCGGTGTCTCTGTCTCACGGTCCGAAAAGTTATGAAAATACGTTCGTACCGAGGCTGGAGGGGGTTTCTCTCGGTGCCCGGAGGTTTTAGGCGTCGAAGACGTCTTGTGTGTCTTGCCCATCGCGAATTGGAGCACCCAAATAGCCTTAGGTCCAGAAAATCCCTCGGAGCTAACAGCTCATGCGGCCATGTTCAGTAAGAGCCAGCCACGCCCCCGAACTTTGTGAATTAACAAACATTTGGAAGGGTATAGAAGCTTCATAGTTTGGCAGATTTAGCAGACATTTCTTCTGATTGCACTATCCTCCCTTTCCATGAAATTAAAGATAGATTTGAAATCCGTAATAAGGAGTGTTTGCCTAATTTTAGAATAAGGAACTGTTTGGGATTAAACCCAATAACACCAGATATCCTAAATCAATGTATTAAAGCACAGGATGACTCAAAACAAATTTCCAGATCAAGACTAGTCCAATCTGCACAGGAGCTAACAAAACCTAATAAACTCCTGAAATGGAAGAATGATTTTCATAAGTCGTTCCCAGAGGATAGCTGGTACAGATCATGAAATATGTTCAGAGAAGCAGTTCACTGTGTCTTTCTTCAAGGTTTTCCATCGCTTGTATATGGTCCCTTCTATACTAAGGACATTTCAACCAGTAAACTCTGGTATATGTTGGACATGTAAGAAAACAAAGGGCATTCTATATCATATATGGTGGAATTGTGACCATATAAATCCCATTAAATATAAAATCTCCAATCTATTAAAACATTTTCTAGGCCACAGCAGGGATCTCCTCTCACCTTAGACATTTTTAATGTACTTTAGAATTCACTTCTGGCACTAAGCCTCAGCAATTATTAGCAATATATTAGTAAGGGCTAAATTATGTAAAGCAATGAAGTGGGTACCACAGATAGCTATTCCTGGGAACAGGTCTTAGAACAAATCAAATATTAATAGGCTATGTAAAGATATTTATGGGTCTCCTAAATACCAGAAAAGTGTCTACCTTGGTAACAACACAATCTGCGTTGTTTTTTCTTTTACACCTTTTATGGGAAGTATTCATCTGAATAATATTATACATTTACTCCAAGACTCCAGTAATTTTAACATTATATCAACTTTATTCCATGATCATTTGTCGTACGTGTGTGTTGAATAGATCAAAATATTGCAACATATTTATAAAAAGAAATTATTGCAACAAGTATTTTGGATATACTGTAATCAGGGTAACAGAACAGGGATGAGGAAGCCGACTCTTGCAGACTCAGGTCCAGAAACAGGTATGCATCATAACAGGCAGGAAGAGCTGAAAGAACACAGGAACCAGGATAGCACAGAAGCAGACGAGCTGAAAGCGCTACAGTCTCCACTCTGCAAACTCCTGGCCTTTTGCCTGCGGCTATATGTCAGGGACTGGATCCATAGAGACGACTGTAAAGACCCAGAGCGCCCAAACATGGAGTTCAGGAGGTATTGAGCAGTAGTGGAGTTGGACAGGGCCTGGTGCAGGGTGACTGCTCTCTTCCGGTGGGGATCCAGGGTTGTGCGGCCACATACCAGGGCGCTGACATAGCAGCAGTCCGGAACAAAGCAAAACTAAACTTGGCTGGATGTGGAAATCTGAAACAAAACTTGGAGATATCCTGCAAGCGCCCTGGAGCAGGCATGAAACACTAGAGGCACTAGAATCATGTGCAGGATGCCACAGGCTGGGAGTAGGGAAGCTAAGCAGATTATATAGCGGAAACACAGCAAGCAAAGGGGACAGAGAAAGCAAGGGACAGGGAGACCAAGCAAGGGACATAAGCAGACAAGACATACATGATACAGGGCACAACAAAGGACAGGGAACAAGGCCCGGGAACACAGGGGAAGGAGTGAGGAGCCAGAAACCTCGGACGCTTCTCCTTTAAGCAAGGACATCTTAACTGGGACATGGGGAGAGGAGAGAGGAACCGAAATCCTCAGATGATTCAGGGAAAGGAGAGCAAAGGTACATAAAAGACAGACAGACATGAGTAGAGGAGCTAGCCTAGGACTATGTGAAAACAATTGGAGATTTTGTCACATCATATGGCCATAGTATGCTTAGCCCACCACTACGCCTCCAATACTCTGTTGTTGGAGTACTCCAGTACTCCAATATTCGGTGGGTCCTAACGCTAAACCCTGCTTACTGAATCACTAATAAGCTGAAACCAAACATTGAATCTAAACACAAAACCAAGAACATACCTTTAGACTGCAGACTGAGACAAACATGACAAACGGGTGGGGCACACCTTATAAAGGAAACAGAGTTGAAGCAAAGAGCAAGACTGGAATCAAGGAATCATTAGCACAGAACAGAGCATATAGAAATCCAAAAACGGATTACAGCAAAACATGGGAACTGAGGCATGGCAGGGAAAAACTGAGATATGCAGCTCCGCAGCCTGGATGGCCCCTGACAAAGAGGCAAGAGAAGGAGCAGGAATTTGGGAAAGGAGACAAAGATGCAAAAGTGGTTAAGAGAGTGAGTAAAAGAGCTTGAGTAAGCGTGTGAGAGACTGCGAATGTGAAAGAGCATGATAGAGCGAGTGTGAGTGAGAGTGCATGAGAGTGAAAGTAAGAGCGAGTGAAAGTGAATGGGCAGCGCAAAGCAAAAAAAAATGTTGATGGGAGTTATGCTGTTCCACCGTCTGACTTACTTTATAGTGATGGGAGTTATGCTGTACGACTGTCTGTGTCTCGCTCAAAATATACTTATGGGTGTCTGGCTTGTTATGTTATGATAGGAATCGTGCTAGATCTGGATCGCTATAAAATGATGGCATTTCGAACACAGTATTGATACAGTTAAAAAAATTGGTGTCCATAAAGGTTCTTCAACTCAGAAAATGTTTTCTGATTGTAGATGAACTGATGCGTTTCACCTAATGACTTCCTCAGAGGTATATGAAAATAGGTAAAAAAATCATATCCTTAAAGACAAAACAGGAAATAAAGAAATGGAAAAAGGAAAAGACATGGGGTTACTAAATCAAAGGACTTAATTGTGTATATTTGTTACTAATGATACATCAATTGTGTTTTATATTATATACTTACATTTAAGTGAATAGATCATTTAATCATTATGGAAATAATATGAAAAAAAGATTGTTTATTTTATAAAATACGTTATGAAATATTCATGTTACTTACTTTGTTACTTGTCCCCTTCCCTTTTTGCCTTCTGTATCCCCTTTATTGATTTGTGTTTTAAAAAAAAATAATAAAAAAGGATATTAAAAAAAATATTTAATTTACTTACAATGCTTGATGAAACCTAAATTTTCTTAGTAGCTATCCGGATACCTTTACGTATCTCGGCACGTAACTTGGTACAGATATCAGTCACGCTAACTTCTCATTCCTTTCGGTGGAAAAAATACACTTCAGCTATCAACCTGCCCCTAATCACACTCTGGTAAGTGTTCAACATCATTGTCGGTTTTTAGGGACTTTAACAGTGAAGACGCTATCCTAGATCTATATTTAGAATGGTATCTCAACTCGATCACACGGGCATTATCCAGTTACATCTTCATCCATTCCTCCAAGAAATGAAGTGTATCCAACCCTGGATCCTCAGGTGTGACTAACAGTGCCACTATTTATATGATATACAAAGTGTAAAGGTAACCCACTTCTCAGGATATACGTGTACCTCCCAAATAAAATACTACCAAAATGATCAACCTTCAAATGATCCCAGAAGACATAGGAAGTGTTATTAGTATTAAAACTCAGCTGTTGCCCCCATGTGGACCAAGGGTAGAATATGAATGCATAGTATGTATGTCACTTGTGCACTCATTTTCGTATGAATTTTATTTTTAAAGAAAATTGTATGTTTTGTGCGTTTGTATAAATCAACGAAAATGAGGAGGATCTTCAACAAAGCTAACGAAAACAAATTGCAAAAGTGACGAAAATCCGTTGCCACGTGTAGCCACCATTAGAAGCCATTTTGGTGCCATTACAAGCTCATTGATTGTTATGGCTGTGATTGGTAGGTCCAACAACCTATGGGAGTTTTTCCTTACTTTTTTCACGCTGGCCAATCAAGATTCACATTACCGTATTTGCTCGATTCTAAGACAAGGTTTTTTTCAGAGCAAATGCATTTTGGGGGGCAGAGTGGCATATAAGGGGGTATAAAGCATATCTGGGGGGCGGATGTCCATAATTGCGGGCAGGTTGGCAAATAAAAGGAAATAAAAATAAAAAATGAATTTTTCTCAATCATAGCTTTTATTAATTATGAAATTTTTTTTTACTTGTGAATTCATATTTACTAGTTAAACCTTTTTCTTATAGGTTAGTCTTATATTCAAGCTTTTTGGGGGGTCATCATAATCAGGGTCTTCTTATAGTCGAGCAAATACGGTAGATCGATAATAGATTACATAGACGGTAGATATGTGATATTAGAAGTCACCATACTCTCAGGGCATGGTTTCAGACCTCCTTGTGAATTCCTGCTGTTGCTTCTTTTGATGTTGTTGATTCTGTTGGTTGTGTATGACCCTGGCCCGGCTTAGTGATTTACCCGGTTCCTAATCCTGTCTTCTGTTCCTGACTCCACTGACTTCTGTGTTCCTGACCTAGCTCGTCTGACTACCTGTCTTGGCTTTGACCCCTGGCTTGTATTTTTGACTAAGATTCCGGATTGTGCTTACATTTATTTTTGCTATTTTTCTATTATTTAATAAAAGCTATTTTTTATATCAGCATCTCCTGTTTCCATCTGGTTTTCTTGGTACCCTGACACATACAGTGAAGGATGAAGTTATTTGATCCCCAGCTGGTTTTTTACGTTTGCCCACTGACAAAGACATGATCAGTCCATAATTTTAATGGTAGGTTTATTTGAACAGTGAGAGAAAGAACAACAACAATAATCCAGAATAACACATTGCAAGTAAGTTATACATTCATTTGCATTTTACTCTGTGAAATAAGTATTTGATCCCCTATCAATCAGCAAGATGTCTGGCTCCCAGGTGTCTTTTAGCTGAGATTAGGAGCACTTTCTTTAAGGAACAGGGCAACCAAGGGAACCAAGGCACACAATCCATTAAATAGTTACTGAAAAGGGAGATAACTCTTATCGCCAATAGAGACATTAATTGTACATTTTCCGCTTTCTTTAGAAACTTATACATGGCAGCAGGGGCGTACCTAGAGTATTTGGCACCCGGGCGGATCCTGTATGTGGCACCCCCCCACACACACACACTTTAAAACTACCTGAATACTGAATATGACCCCCCCACACACACCATAAAAAATCTAACACTTTTATTTAAAGTAAGTAACACACCAAAATAGGACAAAACAATTAAATAACAATACATATATATATATATATATATATATATATATATATATATATATATATATATAATTGTTAACAGCAATCACATTCCTATCATGCCCAGGCATACCCAGATTCCAGGAGGCACTCGCAGACTTGGCATGATAGGAGTATGATTGCCCTATCTACCCCTTCTCGCTCCCTTCTGCCCTATCTACCCCTTCTCACTCCCTTCTCCCTATCTACCCCTCCCTCTTTGAAGTTCACTTACCTTTCAGGAGTCCTGCCGTGGGGGTGCAAGGCCTCTGTCTCCCAGCTCTGCCACTGTATGGAACAGTATAGAGTGATGAGAGTTATGATGTACTTTAGAGCATAATTATATAATGAAAAATACATTGGAAATGGTACAGCATAACACCCATCACTCTCACAAACTTACCAATCCACACATACACCAATCCACACACATACACCAATCCACACATATACGCCAATCCACACACATACCAATCCACACACACATACCAATCCACACACATACCAATCCACACACATACCAATCCACACACATACACCAATCCACACACATACACCAATCCACACATATACTAATCCACACACATACCAATCCACACACATACCAATCCACACACATACCAATCCACACACATATACTAATCCACACACATATACTAATCCACACACATACCAATCCACACACACATACCAATCCACACATATACCAATCCACACACATACGAATCCACACACACATACCAATCCACACATATACCAATCCACACACATACACCAATCCACACACATACACCAATCCACACACATACCAATCCACACACATACACCAATCCACACACATACACCAATCCACACACATACCAATCCACACACATACACCAATCCACACACATACCAATCCACACACATACACCAATCCACTCTCACTGTATGCTTTCCTACCTTTCCTCTTTTCTCCTTACAGCTCCTTTTCCTGCTCTTCGCTCCTCATCTTCTTCAGTTCTTCTGTCTTCTTCCGAGGGCACGGGGTTCAGAGGGCACGGACAGCGGTGGGCGCGGCTTCAGTGTTGTGCGCCGGGATCTGACAACAAACCCCGGCGCACAACAGCTGTTGCCGCGCGGATCGCAAGGGAGCGGTATCGGAGGTCTTTAACAGACCTCCGGCTCCCTTGAGTGATTTTAAGCCGGGTTCAAGGGAAATCCTTGAACCGGCTTAAAATCACTCAAGGGAGCCGGTGGTTTGTTAAAGACCTCCGATACCGCTCCCTTGCGAGCCTGCTCCTCCAGCGGCGGACATTACTGTCCGTCTCTGGAGGGGTGCCGGGTGCCGGCAAGTTGGCACCCCCCTGATGAGCGGCACCAGGTGCGGACCGCCCCAACCCGCCCCCCCGCCCCCCGCTAGGTACGCTACTGCATGGCAGATCAGGATGATAGGGAATTAGGTATAACATCACTGCAAGAAGTGAAATTAGACGAACTAACAAATTAACAAAGGGAAAGTCGAAATGCTATTATAACAGAGGAAGAGGTAAAACAAACTATCCAATCTCTATCCAACGGTAGAGCCCCTGATCCAGACGCCTTCCCCACTGAATATTATAAATTATTCTCCCACCAAGTGATACCAACCCTTACGACATTATACAACGATATCTTTCAAAATAATTGCCTCATACAGACATTGACTCTACTAATACCGTAATCGAGCAAAGGCCTAACAAAGGTACAATCTTATCGACCCATTTTGCTCCATAAGAGGACGTAATGATTTTAAGCAAATTAATTGCCACTAGATTACAAATATTGTTAATACACCATCGATTTTGTGAAGGGCTGCCACTCAGGCCGGGGTCAACCGTACAGACCTGGGGGCTGTGGTGGGGTCAGGGAGAAGGTCTTCAACACGGTGGCATGGCCACACTTATACAGGATATTGAAAAATCGATTCTTTGGACAGAACTTTCTGAACTTTACCTGCAATTTAAATGCAAACCCAGAAGTCATTGTCACAAATGGGTTGTGAGAATCAGAGAAGATTTATCTGGGTCAGGGGGTCCAGCATGGTTACCCCTTGTCACCACTCCTTTTTGACTTGGCCTTGAACCCTTTACTCTGCACCCTGTTCGCCTCTTAAGATTTCAAAGCTATTTCATTCAGCACAATGGAACAAAAACTAACAGCCTCTGCTGATGATATTCTCTTACAGTATATATCTCTGACCATCTACCAACCCACATGTCCTCTCTTTATCACATACCTGCAGAGGGTAATACGGATTAAAATGAGAAAACCCTGTGGATTAAACACAGGGTTGCATGTGGCTGTTGGGATGGAAGTTAGGCTGCAAGGGTTAATGCCAAGGGGTGAAACAAAGGACACCTTCAGAATGTGCTGGTAGGCGCTCGCACCACTTAGTTTTACCGCCTTTTTGTGTTGGAATGCGCTCGCGAGCAGCTCGCGCCGCTTAGTTAGCCCGCGCTTTTGCATTTGCTGCGCTCGCGGACAGCTCACGCTATGGTTTGGGCGGGTTTTTGCGCTATAAAAGTGGAACATCTGAGGCGTCCGTTTCACTTACCGCTGGCGTGCGCTAACTGACTGCACTGACCTCCTTGTCTGGTGAGCGGCGGTTTTCAGCAAGGCCACGGGGAGCAGCATGGAAGAGCTGCTGAATTGTCGCCTGCCCGCCCTCCCATTTATATTTATAAAAAAAAAAAAGATAAAAAAAAAAAAAGAGTAAATATTGTTTTATTTGTCGTGGCTTTAATCGGAGTGAAGTTGCTCTCTGCAAAGGGAGTGAACAATGGGGGTTTTTATAGGTGTCAGGCTGACCGGCTTTGGGGCAGTTGGCCTGGTTTTAAATTATTTGATTACTCTGTGGTTTGGGCCAAGAGTTCTGGTTTGTTTGATAGTTGTTGATACAAATTGTTCTGATTGGTTATTGTGTATTAATTGGTATAAACTAAATAAAAGACCACGGCTTTTGTTCATCCAAATTGTTTCAGTTGTCATTTATTTATTATTGGTTACGATTGGTTACAAACATTTACACCATACAACCACATGAATAAAGACTGAAGCATGACATTTAGACACATCTCTTTTTTCCCTCCAGACACTCAAAGTTTTGGATTTTGTTGGGCAAAAACCTCAATTAGTTATTCATCAAGGAGATTACAAATGAACTTAAATTATGGAAACACTACACTCTAACATAAAAAAATTGTTCCCCAAACTGCTTTACACTAAGCAATCCCTACCTTTACTAATTAAACCAACAGACTTCAAATTGTTAGATAAACATTTGAATATGGATCTATGGAAGGGAAAAAAACATTTTCCCATAGATTCACAGATTCTCATGAAATTGCTACCTGTGCTTATTTGAGCATGTTCTGAACACCTGCACTGTTCGTTTTATTTGTGTGTCCACTATGTACAGTGAGGGAAATAATTATTTGATCCCCTGCTGATGTTGTACGTTTGCCCACTGACAAAGACATGACCAGTCTATATTTTTTATTTTTATTTTATACAAACAAATACAAAAAAGACTCAACATTAATATATAGAAAGTCTTAAGATTACTTAGTACAAAAAAGTTAAAATACAGACAATGGAACCTATGCCTAAGGAGGAGCATCGGTTTGCTTCAAACTTGATCAGTCTAGAATTTTAACGGTAGGTTTATTTGAACAGTAAGAGACAGAATAACAATAAAAAATCTAGAAAAACACATTTCAAATAAGTTACAAATTGATTAGCATTTTACTCAGTGAAATAAGTATTTGATCCCCTTTTAATCAGCAAGATGTCTGGCTCCCAGGTATCTTTTATACAGGTAACAAACTGAGATTAGGAGCACTCTATTCAAGGTAGTGCTCCAAATCTCAGCTTGCTACCTGTATAAAAGACACCCGTCCACAGAAGCAATCAATCACATTCCAAACTCTCCCCCATGGCCAGGACCAAAGAGCTGTCCGAGGATGTCAGGGACAAGATTGTAGACCTACACAAGGCTAGAATGGGCTGCAAGACAATCGCCAAGCATCTTGGTGAGAAGGTGACAACAGCTTGTGCGATTATTCACAAATGGAAGAAAAACAAAATAAAACACTTACCCGTTATGCAGTAGAGAGCTTTGAGACGATGAATGGGGGGCACCACTATGTGGTGAAACCGAGAACAGGAACCAGTTCAAATGGCAATGGGTAGACAGCAAAAGATATAATCCAGGTCACTGTCCAGGGGTCAAAGGCAGGTGGCAGACACAAAGTAATCCAGGTCACTGTCCAAGGGTTAGATGCAGGCGGCAGACAAAAGGTAGAAAACAGGGTACAAACCGGGTCAAAAAAGCAAGGTTCACAGGGACAGGATAACAGCAGCAGGGAGACACAGAATGCAATTAAGCAGCTCTGAATAACTGAACACCGTCATCATGGTTCCAGGGCTTTTATAGGACCAGCAGGCACCTCCCCCGTAGCTCCACCGCCCGCTTGTTCCAGCAAACAAGGGATTAATGGAAAAACACTGCCCCCTGCCTGTTCCGGCAACGAAGGGGTTAAGGGAGGTGGCCTCCTTACAGCACACGGAAGCACCGCCACCTCTGTTAGTAGCCGTGCCTCTCCATTACTGCGGTCTCCAGCTCCCTGCGAGTGAAGTACTTGGGGAGAAGAAGAACGACTGCCGCCTCGAGGACCAGCACCCCGCGACATGACCGTGCCGCCCCCTCCTAGTGCGTGCCATGGAGTTACGGCAGCAATGAGAGGTACATGACACTCAGTCTGGGGCTCCATGCAAGATCTCACCATGTGGAATTTCAGTGATCATGAGAATGGTGAGGAATCAGCCCAGAACTACACGGGAGGATCTTGCCAATGATCTCAAGGCAGGTGGGACCATAGTCACCAAGAAAACAATTGGTAACACACTACGCTGTGAAGGACTGAAAAGGTCCCCCAGCTCAATAAAGCACATGTACAGGTCCGTCTGAAGTTTGCCAATTAACATCTGAATGACTCACAGGAGAACTGTTGATAGTGCTGTGGTCAGATGACACCAAAATCAAGCTATGTGGCATCAACTCAACTCGCCATGTTTGGAGGAGGAGGAATGCTGCCTATGACCTCAAGAACACCATCCCCACCGACAAACATGGGGGTGGTTTTTGGTAAGGGGACAGGACAACTTCACTGCATCAAAGGGATGATGGATGGGGCCATGTACCGTCAAATCTTGGGTGAGAACCGCCTTCCCTCAGCCAGGGCTTTGAAAGTGGATTGTGGATGGTTATTCCAGCATGACAGTTAGCAAAAACACACGGCCAAGGCAACAAAGGAGTGGCCTAGCCAGTCTCCATACCTTAATCCCATTGAAAATCTGTGGAGGGAGCTAAAGGTTGGAGTTGCCAAACGTCAGCCTGGAAACCTTAATGACTTGGAGAGGATCTGCAAAGAGGAGTGGGACAAAATCCCTCCTGAGATGTGTGCAAACCTGGTGGCCAACTACAAGAAACTTCTGGCTTCCGTGATTGCCCACAAGGGTTTCGCCACCAAGTACTAAGTCATGTTTTGCAAAGTGGTCAAATACTTATTTCATTGAGCAAAATGCAAATCAATTTATAACTTATTTGAAATGTGTTATTCTGATTTTTTGTTATTTTGTTCAAATAAGCCTACCATTCAAATTATAGACTGATCATGTCTTTGTCAGTGGGCAAATGTACAAAATCAGCAGGGGATCAAATAATTATTTCCTTCACTGTAGGAGGTGACAGTAGGTTCTCACCCTATTGTGAGTGTGCCTTGACGTGGCGGGTGAGCTTAATTATGCTTTGGCCAATTCATATTACCAAAACCTCTCATTTACAGTATCTCACAAAAGCGAGTACACCCCTCACATTTTTGTAAATATTTTATTATATGTTTTAATGTGACAACACTGAAGAAATGACACTCTGCTACAATGTTAAGTAGTGAGTGTACGGCCTGTATAACAGTGTAAATTTGCTGTCCCCTCAAAATAACTCAACAGACAGCCATTAATGTCTAAACCTTGGCGACAAAGTGAGTACACCCCTAGGTGGAAACGTCCAAATTGGGCCCAAAGTGTCTATTTTGTGTGGCCACCATTATTTTCCAGCAGTGCCTTAATCCTCTTGGGCATGGAGTTCATATTATGTTTATATATACAGTGACCAACTTAATTAGGGTGAGATGCACAGACAGTTTTTGTTTTTGTGTACAATGTGCTACATTTTAAAGGGCCCATATGCTTCACACTAAAAGTAACAGAAAGTTCCCAGGAAACAGTCTGCTAAGCATTTTCCTTTTATGTCTTGTGCTATGTATAAACTTAGAGAAGGGATCAAATATTAATTACACATGCCACATCAGACACAACAGCAATATGTGAGATTTATGCATGTCCTTTAAACAATGGCCAATGTGGGCACCCTATTAAAGGGTAACCACATCTGTGATTTTGTTTTAAATATATATTGATTTTATATGTTGCTAAAACAAGGTCCTGCAATATGTAGGATGCATAACCTGAAATTGTAAGGACTTACCTGCCTTTCCGGTCCTGCTCCATGGCTGCTCCCGCAACGCTTCCTCCTCAGGCGGCTTCCCGTGCAGGCGGCTTCCACCGCTACCCGGTCGGCGTCTTCACCGCATGGCCGACCATGTGGCAAACAGGTACCAGCATGTGGTCAAAACTTAATATTGCACGTTACATTTGTAACATGCTTTTACAACCTCGGGTGACCTCTTCATGCGGGACACGCCTCCTCCTCTCCCTACTTAAACCTGGACTTCCTCTTCTGGGTCACCCTTGGTTGGTGTATTTTGCTTCTTGCTTGTGCATTTGATTGTGACTGACTGCTCAGTTTTGACTTGGCTTGTTGACCTTGTTCCTGTCTCTCTGATTCGTCTCCTGATTCCTGCTCGTGTGGTATTGATTCGGCTTGTTGACCTCGTCTCTGGATTCTGATTCGGCTTATCCTGATGACCTGTCTGACCCGGTTGGTTCTCTGACTTCCTGGTTCCTGTTTGGCCTGGCTCACTCCGCCATCCGGGGGTCCTACCTCACCATATCAGAAATACTAATAAAATGAAAGCCCAGTCAACTTATTCTAGGGGAAAATTTGAAATCTGAAAATTATTTTTTAAAGTATATTTTTAAATAGAATATCCTTAAACAGTTTAGGTTAAATGGAAAACCCAGTTACTCTGCTATTAGATGATAATCACTTAACGGTATTATGACTGTGACCCAGTGACCAGACTTCTCCTTTAAGCACGGACACTCATGGAAGAGATATACTGTGCTGCATTAAAACCATTACTGCTCTGCATGACACATAGTTTTATTTCTTCTGAGCACATGGTTACACTACTATATTTCCCTTTTAACTAGGGATGGACATTAAAAATAGTCACTGGATGTGGTCACCTTACCCTAGTGTGAAAAAATAAAACAAATAAAAAAAATGGTCCCATTGTATAGTCTCAAACAAAATGCTGTTTGTATAATTACAATATTAACATTTTCAGTAGGTAGTTGTACATTTTTTATGTATAAATCTTGTCCTATGAAAGGATGGAAAATAGGTCAGGGCCATGCTGCACTACTAATAATGAAACACAGAGATATGCAAAGCCAAAAACAGAACAGATAAACTTTCATTTTTTATTTTGATGATAATTCTGCAGTTTGGCTTCCAATTGCTGTGACAGGAGGTTGGGAAAGCATGATGCGGTTCTGCTGATGTTCCTGTGAAATGAAGATGAAAAGACAATTTATGCTGAAGAGTTGTATGTTATCAATTCACACAATTAAAAATGAAAGTACGAGTTTGGCCTGTGTAAAACACACACACACACTACTATTCCCATCACTGGTGGCCAGGATGACAATGGGGTTCATGAGATTTTTAGGCCTTAAAACATGTGCATTGTAGGTGCAAAATAGTATTACAAAGGTGTAAGTATCTATGATGTACCTATAGTTAAAGAATGTAACCCCTTATTATGTGTCCCTCTCTTTGATGTGTTGTGTAATGGCTTTGTGTACAATCTACACATATGTACAACTATATCATTTGAAAAAAACCAAAATGGGGTTTCTTGAGAAAAAAACATTGTGCTATCATTACGCTTACTATTATGTTTGGTATATATATATATACCGTATATATTCCGGCGTATAAGACAACCCCCAACTTTTACAGTCCAAATATAGAGTTTGGACTATACTCGCCGTATAAGACTACCCCTCTACCCAGCGTACAACAACCAGCCAATCACGGCAAGTGATGTACCTTACCGGTGATTTGCTGGTTGATTTGCTGACATATACATACATGCACTGCCCTTACACACACACACACATATATAATATATATATCTATAGATATATCTACACATATGCCTGTCCATACATACACATTTATACACTGCCCTCACCACACACCCCTGCCTTTACACACACATGTATATGTATATATATATATATATATATATACACACACACACACGTATGTATATATATATATACACACACACACGTGTGTGTGTATATATATATATATATATATATATATATACACACACACACACACCAGTATATATATATATATATATATATATATATATATATATATATATATTTCTCCCCCCTTTCTCCCCATCTCTTACCTTATCTTCTGTCTTCTTTCTTCCATCCAGTTGTGGGAGCCCGAGGTCTGGCACTTCAGACCTCGGCTTCCCTGCTCTCTAATCACTACGCGCCGGCTATTGATGCCGAGCGCCGGGACATGACGTCATCCATGCGGTCGGCATCAATAGCCGGTGCCTAGTGATTAGAGAGCAGGGAAGCCGAGGTCTCAAGTGCCAGACCTCGGGCTTCCCTGCTCCCTCATCACTACGCGCCGGCAATTGATGCCGGGCGCCGGGACATGACGTCATCCCTGCGCTCGGCATCAATAGCCGGCGCGTAGTGATTAGAGAGATTGGTGGCTTCGTGGGAACCTCCGGCTTGGTAAGTACCCGGCGTATAAGACGACCCCCCACTTTTAAGAAAAATTTTTGGGGTTAAAAAGTCGTCTTATACGCCGGAATATACGGTATATATATATATATATATATATATATATATATATATATATATATATATATATGTTTTTTTGAGCACGTTTATCATGATAACTTGATGAGATGCACTTTAAAGTATTTCATAGGCTCTTTTGAGCTGGAGTTTGGTATATCATTTTTTTGGGAGGGGTTCCACCTGTAGTCTTTGGCCAAAAGTCTGTGCTGCTCAATAAAGAAAACAAGCTTAACTTAATGGCATGGACATTTACCATCAGCCATGCTTTTCAGACCTGCTATTCGAACTGCTCCAGCCAGTCTCTCCGGCAGACGATGGCGTGCCCGGCTCGAACACCGAAACTCCAATCATCAAGCGTGGCAGGAAAAAATAGATTCTGTACCTAGAAAGGAAGATATGTTTGCCATTATTGAACAGGCCACCCAAGGAATACGTAGAAGCCTCAAGGAAATCGAGGCATTCAGCAACACCAAGATCGGCATCATGGGCCATGTCTGGCCTCTACCCTTGGGCGTCAACATCTGTCATACACTGTATGGCAGCGGACACCAGTTTTAAAAGTTTTGGAGGCGATCAACGATCACCTCCTAAACTTCAATGGTGTGTCTGAAATGCCTCGATCACGAGGCATTCAGCGACACTGAACACTCACCCCAGGATTTCGCCACTCGCAAGATGAAAATTGGAAAAGTTTGCCCGAATGTCTCCAGACCCTCTAGAAAACTCTGGCTCCACTTGCAGGTTGAATACAGGTAGTGCATTCAACCATGCAAGTCAATGGAGCCCAGCTTTCTAATCAATATGTGATTAGTAAGATATTAAATGTTATTAATGGTAACATTTCAAAATTATTATGCATCAGAGGAACCATCCAATGTAAGAAAAAAAAAAAGTCCAAAAAGAATAACATAAAAAGTTTATTATTACGAGATAAGTGCTGAAATTAGCGCTGTAATCTTCCCAAAAATCTTGACATGGAAAGAGTTAAAGTAAAAGCATTTCAAATACCCAAGGGGTATCTAATTAAAAAAAATGAATGGTTTGATGGGGTAAATTTGAGTCACCGGGTTCAAAGATAGGGCATAGGCACAGACTGACCAAAATGGGGGGGGGGAGCGCACTTCCCAAAAAGTGGCCTTTTAACCCTACCATGGGTGGTATCACTGTACTCGGGAGATGGTGCTGAAGACACATTGGGGTGTTGTTTTATAGTGGCGTATACCTGGAGCTATAAATTCATATCTGAAGTACAATTTGTTTTTAAAAAATACAGACAAAATTACTACCACAAACTTTAGCAAAGGCTGGTGGTAGAATCTAATGCATGGAAAGGGTTAAAATACTAGCATTTGAAATACCTTAGGGTGTCTAGTTTGGAAAAATATATGGTTTGATGGAGTAAATTGAATTAGCCGGCTTCAAAGATGGACCTATTAGGACATGGGGCAGTAGGCCCAGATGTAAAAGTTCCAAGTTAAAAAATGCGCACTTCCTAAATGTGGCATTTTGGTCTTGGTGACTCTTTCAATGGATCCAGGAGACGTGTCGGTGCTTGGAATGTAGGCTTCCAGTCGGCAATCAAACAACTTGGTAGACATTTAAAATATTTCAGTTTCAAACTTCAAATTGTTGGTATCCATAACAGGATATACAAAACCATGCTCATGCAGGAATGCTTACTATGTCATGTCTTACTATGATGTCAGTTGTTTACAGCTTTAGCGGTTGTATGCAGACTACATTTTCTGGCACTTCTATATCAACCCTGTGTTGGCTATTTAGAAGAGCTGTACCTCTACATTATTATTAGTATTATCTAAGAAATCCCAGAACGTGGGAATCCTTCCATAGGATATCGATTTCAGATTTCCATCATTACAAACCAACAAGCAAAATGTCAAATGACGGTAAGAGTACTATACATTAGTATTTTACTTCTTAGTACAATTCAACAGATAATCTTTGCATGTTTGTTTTTCCTGCGATTACAATTTTGGGGAGTCTATTGCCTATACCTATATTCATTGTCAAAACATTTTTAATAATTTATACATCGCTTCCGGCAGAAATAATTGACCGAAGACATGATGTTGAAGAGGGGGAACAAGAGTCTGAGGTCATTGACTTGACTGGGGGAGACCAGGGAGAAGAACTGCAACTGTCATTTGGAAGCGGTCCGATAACCTCCCCATCACATGGCACTCCGCCAGTTTCAAGACCCAGGGGCAGAGAGAGGATGAGAACAATGCCTAATACTCAAGACTCAAGGCAGAGAGCGAGAAGCCGTTCCCCAGTAAGGTCCATCGCAAACCCTCTTGTGGACGCGCACGATTATGTGAGGCATCCAGGGGCAAATAGGAACAACATCCGTCTGAGATTACCTGGCAGGATTGTTCAGAGACGGGTAACTGGAGAACAAGACATTCTTGGAGACTGCAGTATTTGCTTTATGGACTATGAACGTGGGCAGCCCATAATCGCTCTGCCATGTCAACATCAGTTCCATAGTCGCTGTATAATACGCTGGCTACAAGAGAACCCCAGCTGCCCTTTATGCCGCCACCGGATCATGCAAAACCCAAGAGGAGAGAGAATAGCTCTTATGGTTACAGAGACTACGACCATACGTCGGAGAGGCAGACCTGACATCGTCAGAATAAGAAGATATGAAGTTGAGGAATAAATCTGCTTTGGACTCATGGCCATTTCCAGCCGCTCTACTATGTGGCACTTACCATAAAAATAAAACATTTGTATTATTTACCAGAATTTCGTTTTTATTTATAACACTGTCAATCCTATTAATAGAATGATGTTATACAACACAATGGGTAAAATGAGTTCTCAGTTAATTATTTATTGTATAACTTTTTGGTGGAAACTCCTAATTTATAATGCTACAAAACGGGAGTCATATACCATACCTCCTATGTGTCGCATTTTTGGATGGGACAGTCCCTGTCCTGTGTCCTAGCAGAATCAACACTCCTGCTGTTACAAGCAATGGTGATCATGAGCTGGTTGTTGCCAAAGAGGGGCCCTGCAAAACTTAGGCCGCGCACCCTATTAGGGGCAGCCCCGGCTGTAGAGATAAAGCCACTTTGGAATATTGCACCAGAACCTCATTTTAAGATGAAGCCTTTCTCCGTGTTTTGGGTCACTAAATCAATGTGTTCGTGGATTCGGATAGCTGTGTAACACCTCCAAGGAAAGCAGCTTGTGGACACAAACTCCGCGGCTGACGGGTAGGAAGTTTACTGTTGAAATACGGTTATGGTGCGCCAATTACAATAGAGTGTGCGGGGTATTTAGAGCACAAGGCAGAACCCACGTGACTACTTGGCCGGTGAGCGAGCGCGGGCACGCCGTACTCTGAGGACGGGCACGGCATTTTTGCACGCGCCTCGGGACCAGCTGAGACGGGATCGCGTAGGGGAGCTGGTGATGGCGGAGGTTTCTGTCAGTGAGTGAGGTGCTTGCTCTCCTCTTCTTTATCTGTCGCTTGTTTAACCCCTCACCTCCTGCCCTCTCCTCAGACCCACTGGAGAATGGGGAACGAGGCCAGTCTTTACGCGAGGGAGGGAGGAGCGGGAGTCGGGCAGCATCAGCCGCCTCCTTGCCCCGGGTCCGGGGGTTCAGCACCAACCCGTGGACAGCTCCCATTGCTAAGCACGGCTGGAGCATCACCGACCGGGGCTCGACATGGCGGTGTCAGGTATGGAGACAAGGGATTGGGGGTGAAGAAAAAAAGCTGTAGGGACACAGAGCAAGGGGTATGGGCTTGCGGATCAGCTGGGAATGTGTAGCAAGGAGCATTAACATGGGCATGAATGGAACAGAGCAATGCTCCGCCTAGCGAAGCCCTGGGATTACGTGGAGTTTGTAATTCATGGTAGCATTGATTAGAAGACTACACCTTAAGGGTTTAAGGGCAATTACGTGTCTTCCACACGTAGCCTCGTGATGCAGTCCAGGAGCTGTCATGGGGGGTTCAGAATGGGATACCTCCTCCTTCTCCCGTTTGTAGAGTACACCGCAGGGACATTGGATTTTATATTTTTAGTGCATAAGAACATAAAAACACATCACTACTAGAGCCATTTGTTTTTTTTTAGTGAAGGAGTTCAACCAGTGGATTCTGGGAAATTGACCTATAATGTAACCTATTTTACCCACTCTGCATATTTCATTCTATTGATCTCAGGGCGGTTCTCTGAAGCATGGATTTAGTTCTGGGCTATCATTCTAAGGCAGGGGTGTCCGAGGTTTTTGTGCATTGGGCCACTTCATCAGAAATGTATATGTGCGTGGGCTGCACTCATTTGTCACTGTGAGAAAATATGGCCTTTAATAAAATATGCAGCTTAAAATAAAGTAAATGACACAAAACCTTTACTTTTCCTCTCAATGATTTCTGGGCCTAGAAAGTTTTGTCCTCTCAAGTGACTACAAATTCAGGATTCTGGATAAGTACAAATGAAATAGTTCTATTTATTCTAGGGATGCACCGAAATGAAAATTCTAGACCGAAACCGTAAATTCAGGGTTCAAATTGAAAATGACCCCTCACCTTTAATAATAATTTAAAACACCCACACTTTTAATTAAAGTAAGGTACACACCAAAATTGTTACTCGATTATAAGACAACCCTGATTATAAGATGACCCCCCAAAATCTGAATATTTATTCAGGAAAAAAGCCTGAAGATAAGACGACCCTATAGGAAAAAAGTTTTGCTAGTAAATGTTAATTCATTTTAACTATGTAAACGATTTTTTTTTTAATAAAAGCTATGATTGAGAAAAATATTTTTATTTTATTTAACAACCTGCCCCAGTTATGCATATCTGCCCCCAGACTTGTCACTGTGCCCTAGAAATGCCTTATACCCCCATATGCCACTGTGCCCCATGATATGCCTTTTAACCCTCTAAATGCCACTGTGCCCCATGATATGCCTTTTGACCCCCTATGTGCCACTCTGCCTCCAGAAATGCCTTATACCCCTATATGCCACTCTGGCATTTAGTTGGTATCAAATATAACTATATATAAAATTTTGGGCTCCAGTGTTCTCAAAAGATTAGATATAGAAAAGGCTAGATTTTGCAGTGTCACTTAAGTGCGAAAAAAAACAACTACAAATATTTAGACGGAAGGCAAAGAAAGTGAGATATATGAGAGCCCCAATGAATATTTCTGCTCTATTATCAGAGAGCAAAGTTAAATTCTACCTGTCTTGTGACGATAGAAACATAGAAAAATAGAATTTGACAGCAGATAAGAACCATTTGGCCCATCTGGCCTGCCCATTTTTCCTGATGGGTCTTTGTTCAGGTCTTTGGTCAGGTCCTACATTGAGGAAAGATTATGTCTATCCCAGGCTTGTTTAAACTCCCCTACTGTATTAGTTTCCACCACTGCCGCTAGGAAACTGTTTCATTTATCTACTACCCTCTAGGTAAAGTAGAACTTCCTTACATTAGATCTAAGTCTCTGGCCTTCAAGTTTTAGACCACAACTTTTTGTTCTTATATTGCTCCTCCTTTCCAATAAGCTTGCCTCCTGTACTTTGTTAAATCCCTTTAGGTATTTGAATGTTTCTATTGCATCCCTCTCTTCTTTTCTCCAAGCTATACATATTAAGATCATTTAACCTTTCCTGGTAAATTCTTTCCTGCAAACCATTTACCATTTTTCCTCTGAACTCTCTCCAATGTGTCGATATCCTTCTGGACATGGAGTCTCCAGAACTGTAAAGAATATTCTAGATAACAAGATAACGAAATAGGTAAGGTATTGACATGTATGAAATCTGGACCACTGAGGCAGTGGTGTATTGTAGCCTAGACCTAGGGCTGCAGTTTGCAAGCAAGAACCAGACTCCCCTGTGCACTTACATCTGGTTCATTTACAACAAATCTACTATTTAAATTATAGAGGATTACATCACAAAATATGAAGACAAACTTTTAACATGCCATTTTGTGATTTTTAAAATCAGATGCTGATAAAAACAAATCACATACAGTAGGAGAGCTCCAAAACACATGCTCTATGTGTTAACATTCTTAATCCTCAAAGTAAATAATTCAATTTAGAAGGAAAAACTGTGTTAATTATCTGTGTTCACTGAGTACTGCTTTACTAAGAC
Source organism: Spea bombifrons (assembly GCF_027358695.1). Taxonomy (NCBI): domain Eukaryota; kingdom Metazoa; phylum Chordata; class Amphibia; order Anura; family Pelobatidae; genus Spea; species Spea bombifrons. The sequence continues at coordinate 27,301,744 of NC_071092.1, read as the reverse complement.
ATGATTAGATATTTGGTTAGTAGTTTTTAAACGGTTTATTAGTAAATATATTAAACTTCTTTTACAGAACACATTATGATTGAGGAATTGTCGATTTCGTGGGTCCGGGATATCCAATACCTTAACCCACCAAATAACACACGGTCACAAACTGTTTTGGATAAAACATTGGCCACATATTTTAATATGTATGGGAAACAAACACAATCAATTATTAACACAATAAAGTCATTGTCAGAATTAATTCTTAATACTGTTTGATGTTCTCTAGTGCTTATGGCTGCCTCTTTCTCAGTACAGAAATGTCATTTATAAGTAGAATGTACCTATAATCAATATGCATATCTTCCCAGTGCAGTAGGTACCCCTGTTGTCCCAGGTGGCATTGTCCTGGGAAGTTCCCTGGTAATCACAACATCACAACTATTGTCATGCCCGAGACTGGTCGTCTGGCAAATGCATGGTGAGCCTTTAGCCGAAAAGGGACAAATACTTAAAGATACTGCGAGAGCACAAAAAAACATAATGTAAGGCCACACTGTCACGTTCTACCCAGGCTGCAGAGCTGCATATCTCTGTCTTGCTTCGGTTTCTCTTTTTTGCTTCAATCCATTCCTGGATTTCCATATGCTCTGTTCTGATCTTCCATCCCTTGATTCCAGTCTTGCTCTTTGCTTCAGCTCTGTTTCCTTTTTAAGGTGTGCCCCAGCCATGTGTTCTGTTTGTCTCAGTCAGCAGTGTAAAGGTATGTCCTTCTTGGTTTATTAGTACTTCCATAATCAGAGTTTAGCGACCCACCGTCATTGGAGTACTTTGGCATAGTGGTGGGCTAAGCATACTATGGCCATAAGATTTGATGGAATCTCCAATAGTTATCATATTGTCCTAGGCTAGTTCCTGTAGTCCTGTATCCCTGGTAGAGGGGGGTCCTGTCTTGAATCCCCAGTAGAGGGGTGTCCTGTCTTGAATCCCCAGTAGAGGGGTGTCCTGTCCTGTATCCACGGTAGAGGGGTGTCCTGTCCTGTATCCACGGTAGAGGGGTGTCTTGTCTTGAATCCCCGGTAGAGGGGGTGTCCTGTCATGAATCCCCGGTAGAGGGGTGTCCTGTCCTGTATCCACGGTAGAGGGGGTGTCCTGTCTTGAATCCCCGGTAGAGGGGTGTCCTGGCCTGTTCATGTCGGATCTTGAGTATTCCTTGTCTTGTTCCCTGTTGTCTCCCTGTTGTTTCTTGCTTGGTCTCCCTGTCCCTTGCTTATGTTTCTGCTATATACTCTGCTTAGCTTCCGTACTCCCAGCCTGCAGCATCCTGTACATGATTCCAGTGCTATGTCTCATGCCTGCTCCAGGGTGCCTGCAGGATATCTCCAAGTTCTGCTCTGTTCTGTCATCATCCGCTGCTATGTCAGGGCGCTGGTATGTGGCTGCACAACCCTAGATTCCCACCGGGATAGTGCTGCACCAGGCCCTGTCCAACTCTGCTACTGCACTGTAACTCCTGAACACAATCTTTGGGCGCTCTGGGTCTTTACAGTCGTCTGTATGGACCCGTTCGTGACACACGCATATCCAGCTGGTGGCTGCACATAAGGTCATTTGACTCCTTTGACATAAGCCATCCTTAATCCAGACTTGCCTCCAGTCATTATGCAAGGCTGTGTTCAAAAAATACATGTCAAACAATTATGAATACAGTCAGTACTATACTTCTTGATGTCATATGATAATAAATCTATTTTATCTCATGTATAAAAAAAATATGGCTGGATTTACATCCTTTAGCAAGTAAAAAAAATAGAAGGCTGTGTTGACAGGCAGCATTATCACCATTAAGCGTGGGAGTAGATGGGTCTACAGTAAAGCACTTGTCTTCAGAGATGCCTACCAAAAAATCTTAGTATCTCCCTTACTAAGTATCTAATTATTTTCTTTCTCTTTGAAACAGAGTCAGCCTTTACTTCGGACCAGAGGTGGCAATTTGAAAAGGCATGTTCCGGATAGATTGATGGAAAAAGAATACCGTAATATGCATTTAACCCCTTCGCGACCTTTGCCGGTTCAGGACCGTCATGACAAGAAGGTCACTAAATGACCTTTGACGGTCCTGAACCGTCAAAAAGTTAAATAAGCTTAGAAAGTGATCAAGGATCACTTTCTTCGCTTAAACGGCCTTGCTGCAATGCCTCGATGTCGAGGCATTCAGCAAGGCCGAGATCGGCATCGGGGGCCATGTCTGGCCCCTCCCCGGGGCGTCAACAGCCGCCATACATTGTATGGCGGCGGATGCCCGTTTTAAAAGCGTTTAGGAGGCGATCAACGATCGCCTCCTAAACTTAAATGGTGTCGCTGGAATGCCTCGATCAGGAGGCATCCAGCGACACCAAACACTTACCTTTAGGTGGGCTGTGACCGCTCCGGAGAGCGGTCACAGCCGCAGCTGCCGGTGATCTTCGCCATCAAGTAAGATGGCCGCCGCTCTGTAAAAAAAAGAAACAAGAAAAAGTTTGCTAGAGGGTCTCCAGACCCTCTAGAGAACTGGCTCCACTTGCTGGTTGAATACAGGTACTGCAAAAAAAATAAAATAAAAAAATAAAAAAAAATGGAAAAAAAAAAAAAATGTGCTAACATTTAAAAATAATTATGCAGTGATGTCACTAGATGAACCATCCAGTACCAGCAAAATGTGTAAAAAAAATATAAAAAAAGTATTAAAAAAATAAAAAAAAAAAAGTTTATTATTTTGAGCAAGTGCTAAAATTTCTCAAAAATCTCAAAGAGTTAAAATAAAATCACTTCAAATACCCAAGGGGTGTCTAATATATAAAAAAAATGGCTGATGGGGTAAATTGGAGTGGCCTAGCTCACAGATAGGGCATAGGTACAGACTGACCAAAATGGAGAAAAAAAGCGCACTTCCCAAATGTGGCATTTTAAATCTGAAACAACCCGACAAACCCATGCATGTCGGGTATCACTGCACTCAGGAGATGTTCCTGAACACATATTGGGGGGTTGTTTGACAGTGACATATACCAGAACCTGTATATCTATAACTAAAGTACAATTTGTGTGAAAAAAATTACTATTACAAAGTTTGACAAAGTGTAGTTCTATAATTGGTGCATGGAAAGGGTTAAAATAACAGCATTCGGAATACCCTGGGGTGTCTAGTTTTCCAAAATATATGGTTTGAATGGGTTAAATTGAGTTAACCGGCTTCAAAGATATTCCAAAGAGGAGATGGAGGCAGAATGACCAAATGACCACCTGAATTACGCATGCCCCAAAAGTAGCCTTTTACCAGCCAAACAATCTGACAAACCCATGCATGTGGGGTATCGCTGTACTCAGGAGATGTTCCTGAACACACATTGGGGTGTTGTTTGATAGTGACATATACCAGAACCTGTATATCTATAACTAAAGTACAATTTGTGTGGAAAAAAAAATAAAAAAAATTACTATTACAAAGTTTGACAAAGTGTAGTTGTATAATTGGTGCATGGAAAGGGTTAAAATAACAGCATTTGGAATACCCTGGGGTGTCTAGTTTTCAAAAATATATGGTTTGAATGGGTTAAATTGAGTTAACCGGCTTCAAAGATGTTCCAAAGAGGAGATGTAGGCAGACTGACCAGATTTGTTAAAAAAGATTTGGAAATCATAAAACGCTGCTTGTACTTATTGCCCTATAACGTACAAAAAACAGCAAAAAAACATAAAAACATTGGGTATCTCTAAACTCAGGACAAGTAGTAGAATCTATTTAGCTAGTTTTTTTACTTGCTTTTTTAGGTGAGTAAAAGATTTTTCAAATAAAAGTCATAAAATGTCTTTTTTTTCAATTTTTCACCATGTTTTTTTTATTTTTTTATAGTAAATAAGATGATACGATCAAAATAATGGTATCTGAAGAAAGCCCATCTTGTCCTGAAAAAAACAATTTATAACTTATGTGGGTACACTAAATGGGTGAGGAGAAAATTACACCTGAACACAAGCACCACAAAAGTGTCAAAACAGCCTCGGTCCCACAGGGTAGAAAACGAAAAATGAGCCCGGTCCTTAAGGGGTTAAATGTCCTATTCCCTTAGTTGGGGAAAAATATATTTTACTGGTGGAAAAAAGGTGTATTTATTTGTCTTTCTTCTTTGGCTGGCAACTCATATGAGGCAATTATTTCTCTCTAAGGCCTCTAATGAGAAAGTTAATTGGATATGACATCCACTCCAACTCAATCTGCACTGCTGTACAGTGGACTTAAAAAACGACAATGCACTTTAACTACTTGGTGTCTGTTAGGAAGGCTGCTAGCATATTATATAGAACACAATCTCCTTTTATAATGTCAGTGAATACTGTGCCTTTCTCGCTGGTGCATCACACATTAAATTCCTTTGTGAATATAGGAGATTTAGTCAAGAATACACTTACTTCCTAATAAGAAATGGTGTTGATAAGGAACGTTGTTAGAACCATTTAGTGGTACCCCTTTTACTACAATAAAATGTTTATTAAAAGGTTAATGTCTGTAGCATCTCAAAGTCTGATGATTTAGAATGTTCTGCAACAGCAATAACTCCTTTGCATATGAAAACTTAAGTAACCAAACGTTAACTCAGAGTTAAAGTAAAACCTTTATATATAGGAAGGTAGGACATGTATCATTCCAGAGTTCATGATGGTGTAATAGCTTAGAAATTATTTGAACATATTTACAAGATTTGTTTGTATGATGAGATATAGTCCTTGTTTGGTGTTATATTATAATATACTTCTTAGAGATGCTGTCATTTTAATATTTATAACAGTAAATTTCAGTGCAAAGTTAAATGGTGAAATGGGAACAGACTTTACTGTATTACACAATGGGTTATTAGAGCAGTTATAGAAATTTCTAGTACTGCCGAATCACCTACAGAATGATTTATTGCATTTAATTGCTAAAGCCATTAAAAAGAACCTGCAGGTATATAGGGAGGAAAAACAGATGAGGACTGGTGTTTTAGCATTAACCTAAAAAATTATGGACTTAACAATTTAAATACTAATTGTATAAACTTACTTGAACATAGCATTTTCAGTGGCATGATAACCATAGAAACAGTCTGTCAGCAGATGTATAATCTTCCTCTGCTTCCAGACGGGCCGTTGCCTCACCGGGCATGTCACAGAAGCCTCCATGCCATGGGCTAAGCTTCGGCTAGTGATTTGTTATCCTCAGTCCAGCCTTACCCAGTACCCTACAAAAAAACAAAAAACTTTACGTTTGTATTTGGTACAGGGCTAATGGTTGCCAGTCAATGTAAACACGATGAGCCTTCCATATTGCAGTTTTTCAGGCCTGAATAAGATACATAAATAGCCAATAAGATTGCACTCAGTCAAATTTTCTTGTTATCCTTTGATAGTACAATTCTTTACCTCTACCATCATGTCGGTGTCGTCATTGGCCATTTTAAATCATGAAATGAAAACATATTGATCAAATATTAAAAAACAAGATACCATGTAAGAAAGTTTTAACAGTCTGATTTCTTAAAACAATCTAGATTGTTAATGTATTCTTATTCACAATAGATACCACAAGTTCTACTGTATACTAAGCAGCAATGTATTCCATGTTTCCCACATCATCTGCACATATCGTGGGACCTTAATAAAATATTTAATTATTTTCATCTGTATTGCCTACCTTGGCTTCTTGATGAATGAGACTTTATGTCTAGAGAGTGTACCTGCCATTGGACATGCCATTGGATTATAGAATTATTACTCTGTCAAAAAAGGCTCCCAGAAATCAAATGATATATTTCTAATAATGATGCTTTTCCATACCTGCCTCTTCCATTGAAAAATATCTGGTCCCTTTGTAGGGTTTCTGTATTAAAGGAAGCTAAGTATTCCGCACACATTCCGATTGATTTTTGCTGGACAGAAGTCCCCAGGGTTCCATTATTGCTTTTTCATTAACACTTTTATATTATGGAACTTAATAGTCACTTTGATCATAGCCTTTGGGACTCCCTCTGGGGAAAAGGGAAAAAAAGCACATCAATATGAAATAAAATAGACAACTTAAACAGTAGGATATTGAGAGATACAGTGTGATTTTTTAATGTATCAGTTCACATCTTTTGGCCTCATAACATTTGGAAACATGGATTGTAAATGCTCTCCTAGCATCCTTAGCAATTAAATAAATGGTTTAGAACCATTGTGACTTCTGTCCCAAGGTACATATGATTGTGAAAGAGAGACCACTCCCCCTGGTTTAAACTAATCTGGTTTAAAATATTTATCCCATTTTTGTGGTATCCTTGTATAGCCCACTGTACTATTATTATTATTATACTCAGGGGCGTAACTAGAAACCTCAGGGCCCCGGTGCGAGAATCTGTTAAGGGCCCCCCACCCCCAACCCATCTATCCCTTTCTCACCATCTACCCTCTCCCTCCCTACCCCCTTCTCACGATCTACCCTCTTCCTCCCTACCCCCCTTCTCACGATCTACCCTCTCCCTCCCTACCCCCCTTCTCACGATCTACCCTCTCCCTCCCTACCCCCCCTTCTCAGGATCTACCCACTCTCTCCCAACCCCCCCTTCTCACGATCTACCCACTCCCTCCCTACCCCCTCTTCTCATGATCTACCCACTCACTCCCTACCCCCCCTCTCACGATCTACCCACTCCCTCCCTACCCCCCTTCTCACGATCTACCCACTCCCTCCCTACCCCCCCATTCTCACGATCTACCCACTCCCTCCCTACCCCCCCATTTTCACGATCTACCCACTCCCTCCCTACCCCCCTTCTCACGATCTACCCACTCCCTCCCTACCCCCCTTCTCACAATCTACCCACTCCCTCCCTACCCCTCCTTTGTAGGTCACTTACCGTCAACTCCTGTGTTGGGAGCGTAAGGCGTTTGTCTCGGGTGCCGGTGCTTCACTGCTGAGCGCCGGCATATGACGTCATATGCCGGCGCTCAGTGTGAAGCGCCGGCACCCGAGACAAACGCCTTACGCTCCCAACACTGCACTCTGGGCAGTGCTGAGGCGGCGGCTGCGGCGGAAGTGGTGATGGCGGCAGCGGTGACGGCGGCAGCGGCGACGGCGGCGGCGGGGAGCGGAGGCATCCTGGATTTCTGTCAGTCAAGGGGGCCCAAGAGTTGCCGAGCGGTCGTTTTCAGCAACCGCTCGGCACCCCTTGGGCCCCCCTGACCGGCAGAACTCCAGGGCCTGGTCGGAGTCGCGACCCCTGCGACCCCGGTATTTCCGCCACTGATTATACTTTATTTATAAAGCACCGACAGATTCTGCAGCGCTGTACAAAGATGAAAATGTTACAGATAAAGACAAGTACAATACAGCAATTGACATACAGATACAAGAGGAATGAAGGGCTCTGTTCCCACAGGAACTTACAATCTAGGTGGTGTTGCTGAAATGCCTTGATAGCGAAAACCAAACAAGGACGCACTTTGATTACTCCAGTGGGCAACCACAAGTGCCATAGCGAGAGATGTTCGCTTTCACAAGATGAAAGCACCCATTAAAAAATAAGTTCCCAAATGAATCTCTCCAGACCTTCCTGAGAATCCTGAGCTCCCCAGCAGGTTGGATACGGGTATTGCATTCAACCATGGAAGCCAATGGAGTGCAGCTAACTAATCACAATGCGATTCGTACAGAAGAAAAAAATAAATACAAATGCACTAGCATGTATCAATAATTTACTAGTGATGTAACAGGATGGACAATCCAGTACCAACATAATGTAAAAAACTTAAACTTAAATATATATTACAAAAAAGCTTACTTTTATAAGCTAGTCCTAAACTTAGCACTGTATCTTACCTGAAAAAGTGCAAATATTAGCATTTAAAACACCCATGGGGTGTATATTTGTTTTTAAAATGTATGGTTTGATGGTGTAAATTGAATTGGACAGGTTCAAAGATGGCAAGCATGACATTTTAGCCCCAAAAACCCAGCAAACCTATGCATAGGTGGTATCACTGTACTCGGGAGATGTTGCTCAACAAATGTTGGTGTATTGTTTGGAAGTGACATATACCAGGGGATCTAACTTCATATCTGAATAAAACTTGTGTGAAAAAAAGCTACTACCACACACTTTGACAGAGGCTGGTGGTAGAATTAGTGTATGGAAAGTGTTAAAATATCACCATTCAAAATACCCTGGGGTGTCTTGTTTTCAAAAAATATATTGGTGTGTTGTTTGGAAGTGGCAGATACCAGGAGCTGCAAATTCATAAGTTGAAGTATAATGTGTGTGGGGAAAAAAACACACAAAAATACCACCACAAACTTTGACAAAGGCTGGGGGTAGAATTAGTGCACGGAAAGTGTTCCATAGCGCATTTGAAATACCCTGGGGTGTCTAGTTTTCAAAAATATTTGGTTTAACAGGGTGAATTAAGTTGGCTGGGTTCAAAGATGTCCCAAATAGGCCATGGGGGCAGAATTAAAAGGTTTAAAAAATGTTTGGTAAATTGTAAATAATGCAGGTGTACTTCATTGGTTGCAGGCGACCAATAGAGTTGCTCGTATGGACATTTAAAATCCTGGCGACAAAACTGCTGTGTAGTCCGTACCATGTTAACCCCTTCTACAAAAAACGGCAAAAAAGAAAGAAAAAAAACGAACACGAAGAATGTACACGAATATTCGCCCGAACCGAACACAGGAAAGGGCGAATATTCGCGGAATACAAAGATTTTTCCCCCCACGAAGATGAACACAAAGACAAATACGAAGAGCTGGCCGGTGCCCAAGTCTAATAAATAGTAGCAGAATCTAAGTGCAGTGCCTGACTATCCATTAGACACACTAGACATGTGCCTAGGGCCCTCAGGTCACATTGCCACAGGCATCATAGAAGCAATATCAGCTCAGTACTATTGTGGTACCTATCACAGGGTACAAGGAGCGGTCTGATAGGTGCCTGACAGGTAAGTGTAAGGACCTATTAATCTCTCTGAAAGAACTGAACAAGAAGATATAGGTTAAATTGAAAAATATGTTTATATCACAGAATGTAGACATAAGCAAGCAATAAGCAATCAGGAAGTGGAGGAAAAGAAAGTAAAAGGGCATACACCAGGATGAGGAATAAACACTGTTATCTTTCTTAGCAGAGCAATCCAAATAACTGACTTAATCACTTCTACAATATCCTGATCACAATGTCACCTGTTTTCCGCACGATTAATGATTGGTTAATGTTTAATGGAATAAGTCAGTAAAATGCATTCAACAGTTTCATTAACACAACAGTAAAGGAGTTAACAAATGGAAACCCTTTCTCCTTATTGACGAAAACCTATTTGGTGAAACCCTATATAGCCATTATTGGCCTTCCTTTACTGTCTCAATAATGTTGGTCCTACTAATAGTAAAAATTGAAATGACTGCATTTCTCACTATATTCTAAATTACATCTGAATTCATCATATTTATAATATATCTCTATACTGCGCTAGGAACAGTGCAAAAATAAGGAAACCAATGAATAAATATATATTTTTTAAAATCATATGCCCCAATATTCTTTATCCCTACCACTACAAGCAAAATAATATTAAAAAATAAATCACTACCCCAAACCCCTTAAGCCAGGAGTGACATACTTTCTACAAGGTGCTGGAAACATTCCTCAGAGATTTTGGTCCATATGGACATGATGGCATCACGCAGTTGCTGCAGATTTGTCAGCTGCACATCGAATCTCCACCATATCCCAAGGGTGCTCTATTGGATTGAGGTCTGGTGACTGTGGAGGCCATTGGAGTACAGTGAACTCATTGTCATGTTCAAGAAATCAGCTTGAGTTGATGTGAGCTTTGTGACGTGGTGCATTATCCTTAACAAGCAATTGAAAAGGTGTACCTAATAAAGTGGCCAGTGAGTGTATATGTAGAGTCTAAGAAGGTCATATATTTGGAACATTTGTGAGGATAAGGGAAAAGGCAGAGGAGGCCATCTAGTCCCATAGTCACTGTGTTTTGCAGGGGAAGTCTGGCACCTTCTTGTCCTGTCCCCTTTCCCTGTAAGACACACACACACTCTAACACACCTTGTATGGAGATTGTTTGTAGTCCTGCTTACAAACGCTGCACAAGGTCATGAAACATTGCTTTATATAACCCCCACTGGACCAGGCTTGTTTGTACAATTTGAACAGGTCCAGGGGCAATTGCTACTGGTGTTTTTCCATTTGTGGAATCATAGTTAGATACAGGGTAGGAGTTGAAGAAAATAAGACGGAGGGATAATGCTGATAGAACTTGTGTCAAGCAGAGGCTTGATCGGGATTCAATTAGATCTAACTATGGTCCTGAATATATTTAATAGACATGGGCAAATGGGTCAAAAATGATTCAGACAATTTTTTTGGTTCGTTTTTGGCCCATTCCTTTACGGGTAACGATTTTCGTTCCCTTCTCATTCGGTTTGCCCGTAAAGTCAGTGCCCACATTCACTCTCACTTATTCTTGTTCACACCCACGGTCTCTACATGGTTCCCTATCTTCTTTGCCGACCACTTCCGCTTCTGACGACCACTTCTGCTTCAACATATTCTTCCACGTCTTCTTCTATCTTCTCCCTTCAATCTTCAATCCTTAATCTTCTTTCTTCATCCCCATCTCCTCAGACATAACACACCAACTTCCGCCAAAATGATGGAGCTGTAGTGATCTCCTAAAGAAGATGAAGTTGATTTAATACAGCATGAGTCACTATTTGACATATAGGACAAGAGGAGATGACGTGGGTATATATACTTAAAAAAACTACACCCCTTCGGATTTAATCAGGATTTTGATCTTTTTAATTTTTTATAATATTTATTTTTCTATATTTATTAGTCACGATTTGCCTATAATTGATACTGCTTTTTGTTTTGCAGGTGAAGTGCAATGGATATTTTAATTTATTTTTAGGGATTCATATGTGTGTGTTTATATTAAAGTTTGTTTATATTGATATGCATGTAGATTTACTGTAACAACTCGGATTTGTTATGGTCACTAAATATTAAATTGCTTCAACCTCCTTATGTATGCTGATCATGCCATTACATCATTAGAGATATAGATTGGACTTTCTATATGGCACCTGGCACTTTAAGACAATTGGTTACTTCAATGGTTAACACTAGGGTGACCACATTTTATTTCTGCCATTCAGGGACACACTATGAAGCACATGAGTATGAATATATATAAATATAAGACCCTGCTGCAAATATATTTTATATTGAAAAAATTTGACCCTATGCAAGCATTTCCTTGGGTCCCGCTCTCCCTAGCATGCAATCCCTCCCTTTGCGCCAGCACCACAAAAAATATTTGCCACACTGAATCAGACATACAAATACTATATTTGCAGGTATACATAAATAATGCATGGAAATATAGCATTGCAGGTATAGATCAACAGAACACACTAACTCAGCATTGCAGGTATAGCTCAACTGGAAATCACATGTAAACTCAGCACTGAGGGTATAGAATAAATAAAGAACACATGGAAACAGCACTGCAGGTATTGATCAACTGAATAAGACATACAAACCCTGTATTTGCAGATATGGATCAACAAGGTGACACACAAACCCAGGTTTGTACATATAGACCAATTGGAAATCACATAAAAAGTAAGCATTAAAGGTATAGCTAAAACCTCCTAAATTAGAGGAATAGATCACAGGTTGCACACCCAAAAGCCAACCCCGGCATCCACATTCCCCACACAGCACCCGACCAGCACCCAGATAACACACATAGGGCTTGCCATCTTTGCCCTCAAGCAGCCCAGCATTAGTCAACTTTGTCCCCAAACAGCCCGGCCTGTGCCATCTTTGCCCCATAAACACCCTGCCACAGTCACTCACCAATTCACACGTTCATTCACATAATTCATTCACACAATCATTTCTTCTCTCACTAGTTCACACAAATCAAATGTTATGTATAGATGTTCCTGGGTTAAGCAAATCTTCAGTTTACATTTAAGTATACATTTTTCTTTTTCTATCACATTGGGTGAATTTATTATATTTGGGTAACACTCTGTTCTTATTATTTGGGATTGTTTATGCACGTTTGTGGTCCGTGTGATGAGGTTGCAGCACACCTTAAATTAATTTGTATAATTAAGCGCTCTGCAGTGATCTCCTTCCCGATCCCGGGGAAGAGGATGTCACTGCAAGCGCTGGTAAATTGCCCTCAGAGAAGAGAGAAGAGAAGGGAGAAGATAAAAGAAGAAAATGCAGAAGCGGTTAGTAGAAGTGGAAGTGGGGAGATATAAGTGAAACATTTAGAGAGCGTGAGACAGAGAATGAATGAGAGAGTGTGAGTGAATGTAGACCTAGAAATGTCAGACAAATATGCAGAGCGTTTTACTTTATTTTTGTCCAATTCGTAGGGGTCTGACCTTGTTTTCAGAGCTTCGTACGAATTACTGAATTTACCAAAATTCAGTAAATTTGAAATTCGTACCATTTCGAATACACAAGTGTAATATTTAACTGTGTCAGGAAAAACATGCATTTCAACACTTGGTCCTGTAATCTCAAGTAGGTTGTTAATCAAGCAGTCACATGTTTCTCAGACTAGAGAAGGAGTTCACTGATGCTTAACCAGTAATCAGGCCTAGTGTAGTTGGCATTATGTCCGAAAATTTTGAGCATATTCTAGCTTCATTCTAATAATCACAATCACTGTACACTGTGAATAACTGTACTTCATTATAGTTAATTCATTCTTAATATACAACTGGACTTACCCCCACCTAGAAAAAAAGAGGTAACATGGAGTAAAGTTCATTCCCCTCAGAGTATGACCCTATCTGAATGGACAAGGTTGCACAGACAAAACATCTCACGATGTTAAGTCATAAGGAAGACAAAACTCTTCATGAAAGTGGCTTTTGATGACATCTAAGTAATAACACTGCTTCTTAAGAGAAAACATATTATTGTTATAATGATAATAATCTTTTTTACTTGAGAAGATGGGCACCATTAATTATATTCTATATTCTAGCTGTAATATACAATTACAATAAAACTGCAGCCAAGCAGCTGTATCATTATGAAGCAGCTATCTTAATTAACCAGTTAAGTAGTTCATAACTGCTCCCCTTCCATTCCTTAGCATATTGCTGGCCAATTGGCACAGAGCTTTGTGATTCCACTCAATTAACCCCTGAACTTCCATTGCAGCTTGAAGTGCTACACTGAATCCCTAACATTTAGACAACAAAACTAAGCATACTAGGTTATTAATTGTTATTATCAGAACATATGGCAAATACGTACAGACATGGCTCTCTTTGTAACGTACATATGCTACTTAAGAATGTGGAAGACAACAGGGGCATGTGTTGCCATTATATTTTCTAGATGCATTTTTTTGCTGCAAATAGTTCGGGTTCCACACTCATACCATTGATTAGACTATAATGATCACTGGACCTCTAAGGCTATTAGAGGGAGTAGGTTAAAGGATATGGCCACAATCAAGCAATCATGTAGACAATGATCATTTTCAAAGATTTTATTGCATTGCCTTGGTGATTTTCCTGCCTCTTCCTGTTACATGTACATTGCTTTCACTCTTATAGAGAAGTCCTGGGCCTCTCGCTCAGGAGGGTCCCACTCCTCCACCTGCTCTACTCCCAGGCCCAGTGGGGTCGCGTAACGCAAGTTACATGGCCTCTCAGTAGAAGAGTGACAGTGTGCAAACACAATGAGATCTGCGTGAATAAAGCACTTTGCACCAGGTAAAGACAGGAAGCTGTGAGAGCGGGAGGGAGATATATGAGAGGGCTAGATGGAGAACTGGGAAGAGGATGGGGGGGAGAACTGCGAGAGGGAGAGCAGTGAGAGAGAGAGAACTGTAAAAAGGAGTGCTGTGAGGGAGGGAGAACCATCAGGGGGAGAAATTGACATTTGCAAGAGGAAGAGATGTAAAGTTAGTGTGTGTGTGTGTGTATAAGTGTGTGTAAATGTGTATGGTGTAAGAATGTGTAGGAGCATATGGTGCAAGGGTATGGGTTACTATATGAAATTAGTGTGTCTGTTAGTATATGCTGTTGGCATGTATGTGTTTTTGTGTAGCGTGAGTGTATGTATCAGCATATGGTGTTAGAGTGTGCATAATGTTAGCCTATGTGTTAGTATTCATTGTTAGCAGGGTATTGGCATGTGTTGGGCCCGCGACCCCAGTGACCGGGTCCTACCTGCTTTGAGGTCCCACCCAGGTGTCCTCTCCTCCGCGTTGTCGTATGTTCCAACATTCAAGATGGTGGACGCATGATTTCCACCAGTGGATTCATGCGCTCCGCCATCCAAGATCTAATTAAAGGGATACCAACACCTGTGTTCCATTATCACCAGATCCTATAGGAGCCTTTAGATCACAGCTCTTCCTCCTATCCCCCTGGCAACGGAGGCATGCACTGGATACCAGGAAGCATTTAAACCCTCAGCACCATGACTTCAGCGCTAGGTTATTGAGCCTTTGTGCAAAGATATCCCAGCACTATTATCTGTTCCAAGTTCCTGGTTCCTGCTCCCGTTCCCCAATTACGGATTACTTGGTATCTGACCTCGGCTAGCCTTTTGACTTTTGCTACCTGCTACCAGCCTTGACCTTGGTTCTGTCCTCGACTAGGGCTTGTCTACTCCTGTTGTGATGCTTCAGAACTACCTGGACCCCTTTTTTGGGTCCTTGCCATATTACGTTAGAGTAAGAGGTGTAAGCCTAGCTCTAGTGGAGCTTGGGAGAGTGATAATGTGCATGTATGTTGTAGTTTGTGTATGGTGTTAGAGTGAGTGGATGTCAGAGCAACACAAATCTATGTGGGAAGAGGGCAGAGGGCAGAGGCAAGAACGTCTGGGTACTACTATAGGCTACCTATAGTAGTACAAGAATCACTTAACTTAACTACAGAACGGAAGACCGCATCACAGAAGTCACAGAGGTGGGTCACTGAGTGCTGAGGCCCAAAAGTCATCAACATTCTACAGAATCTATAGCTGAAGAGTTCAAAAAATATCAGCACAAAAGCTGTGCAGTGGGAGCTTCATGAAATGGGTTTCCATAGCCAAGCAGCTGGATGCAAGCCTCACATCACCAAGTACAATGCCAATGAGTGGCGTAAAGCATGCTGAAACTGGACTCTGCTTAATGACGAATCATGTTTGGCAGTCTGATGGGTGAGTCTGGGTTTAGCTGATGCCACGAGAAGGTCATCTGCCTAACTGCATTGTGCCTACGGTAAAGTTTGGTGGAGGATAGAAAATGGCATGGAACTGTTTTTCAGTGTTCGGGCTAGGCCCTTTTACTTCCAGTGAAGGGAAATTTAAATGCTTCAGGATACCAGCATGATTGTGCCCCAGTGCACAAAGCAAGGTCCATAAAGGCATGGTTGGATAAGTTTGGTGTAGAAGAAGATGACTTGCCTGCACAGAGCCCTGACCTTAACCCCATCAAACACCTTTGGGATGAGCTGGAACCGAGATTGCAAGCCAGGCCTTCTCGTCCAATATCAGTGACTGACCTCACAAATGCTCTATTAGATGAAGGGGCAAAAATTCTCACAAAAACACTCCAAAAGCTTATGGATAGCCTTGCCAGGAAAGTGGAAGCTGTTAAAGCAGCAAAGTGCGGACCAACTACATAATAATGTCTATGTATTTAGAATGTAATGTCATACAAGTCCCTGTTGGTGTAATGGTCAAGTGTCCCAATACTTTTGTTCATATAGTGTATGTAAACTCCTTAAGTATAAGAATGTGACTGTTAAAGACATTTGATTTTGCTGTATTAGAATGTGTGTGACAGAACTCTTAAGAATGGTAGGAAATAAAAGCAAGACACTGTTTACTTTGGAATGACTCAAAGACTGCTGAAACAAAGAGAACATTTACAAAAAGTGGGATGCTATGGCCTATTATATTTAATATCCACTTAAAATAACTTGTTTGTTGTTGGAAAAATGCCTAATAGAACTACAGCCAACAAGCATTGCTGAAAACATAAGGGAGGGTGACTTGATAATAGACCTCCCTATGATTAAAGGTCACCAAAAGTTTATGGTTATTTTCTGTGGGAATGTAGATCACAGAGATTTACTAAAATAAATCACAGCTGAGCAGCTTAGTGTTAACCAATTTGGAAAATAGTAGCAATTATGTGAATGGTAATGTGAAGGCATACAGCAGAAAAAAAGGTTTTTATCATTGCAGAATTATTCTAATAATTTCTCTTATTAAACCATTCAATATCATGTTATTTTTTGTTTAAAATAGCCTTTTACCCCAACATTGCATAAATATGTAAAAGACTATGTTTATACAGGTAAATACGTCAAAACAAAATATGGAATGATCCATATGCTATTTAAAGCACCTCTCCATGGTAATGAATATTGGCCTTGTTTTGGGTACTGTAATTGGTTGATAGCAGTAACAGATTTCAGGTGTCAGGAGGAGACCTAAAATGTGTGTTACTTACTCCTAAAAGAGAATAGAATATTAGTGAGTATGAGAACCCAGATGAGTGTACATAATGTAAGTGTTAAAATAAGATTACAAACCCAGGGATGTTAGGCACATGATAGGCACAGTGTCCTCAGTTTTTCACTGGCAATCATTGTCACTGAACATTGATGATCCAATAGGAATATAAGCAGGGATGGTCCCACTATATAGACAACCTAGGCAACTGGCTTGAGTGCTGTAGGTAGCACCAAAGATGTAGCTGACATCTGGGTATTATGTCTCACAGGGAGACAAGTGTAACAAGTTAGATATTAATATTTCAGAGTTTTGCTTTTTGTAAAGTGTAAAAACACATTGTTATAATAATATATTGTAATATTCTAGAAAAAGGATAATGAATAACACATTTTAAAACTGAAGAGATGAGTTGCAACTTGGGCCAATTGAATCTACTGCAAATGCCAAAATCAATGTGAAATGTGCCAATCTTGTCAGTTTGATAATGAAAATGAATCATTATTTTTCACGTTAAATTAAGCTATTTGTAGCATCAAAACACTGCATTGCATGGAAAGAAATGACCATGGCAGCTCTTTTCTGCATTTGGTAAAATGTAGCATCTATCTACTCTCGTATGTTTAGGACTCCACGCAAGAACTACTTGTTTTGATTATAGAACCACATTTATCTCATAAGGTTGACATAAGGAAGTCTAACCTTCTTTATGTCAAGAGAATATCCAATTTACCTAAATACACTCTCTCAATTGCCTATTCCCTTTGTTGTGCCCCTTATTTCAAATTAATATTTCTAGTTCATTTACATCTATCTTGAGAATTGATAACTGTACTGCATATTCTAAATGACACCCAGCAAAGGCAATAATAATAATAATAATAATAACTAATATAATGCACCCTTATAGTCATACCTTTTGGTTTGCTGCTTCTAATTGACATTATGTAGAGTTACTGAGCTTAGAGTCAACTAGTACCCTCAAACCTTTCTCAAGTGATGATTTTCCAGCATGACCATAAATATATCATAATTATCAAGTATGGTTTTATTAGCCAAATGTATAGAATAACATTCTTCCAAAATGAAAAAACTAAAACACCTATGTGACACAGATTCACACCAAAATGTAAACGTGCATAAGATGGTTGGAGTGTCCTTTTAACCCCTTAACGTCCAATGATGGGCCAGGCACATCACACAAAAACGATCAGGTAACGACCAATGACGTGATTGGCACGTCATTTTATTAAACAAGCTTAGAAAGTGATCCAGGACATTCAGCAACACCAAACACCGACCCCAGGACGCGCTGTGACCTTTCCAGAGAGCTGTCACAACGCGTAAAATAACCAAGTCGCAAAAGTTTCCAAGAGGGTCTCTTCAGAACGCTACTTGGAATTATTGCCCAATAACTTGCAGAAAGCAAAAAAAACATTGGGTATTTCTAAACTCAGGACAGATAGTAAAATCTATTTAGCAGGATTTTTCATTAGCTTTTTTGGATGAGTAAAATATTTTTCAAATAAAAGGGAGAAAAGGTGTTTTTTCGTCATATTTTTTTAGAGGAAATTAGATGATATGATCAAAAATGGTATCTAAAGAAAGACCTAAAAACAATATATAGCTTGTGTGGGTACACTAAATGGGTGAGGAGAGAATTACAGCTAAACACGAGCACCGCAAAAGTGTTAAAACAGCCTTGGTCCCAAATGGTACAAAAATAAAAAACAGCCTGGTCCTTTACTTTTAGTATCTACCTCTAGAAAATTTACATTAAAACAAATAAAGGAGCTCTGTGGATTGCATTTTCTACAGCAAGGTGGTACAGTTCTGGGTCACTTTACCTAGACCAGAGTGACTTCAGAGAGTGCTAATTACCCTCATTAAAAAATGAAAATTAAGTTAGTAAAAAAGAGATATCTCTAAAAGTTCAAGGACCCTATCGAACATAAACTTTCAACTGTCATAAAAATGACATATATTTATTTAGAACTAAGAATAATTTGTACTTTCAACTATACAGAAGTTGCATTTATGGATGGTTAAAATGTTTATCCATATTGCAATCTTTTTGGTGGTGGAGGTAAGTAGAACATGGTTTTGTATAAATTAGTTTGCCTGAAGATAGGGATAGCAATGCCTCATGATAAATAAAACATAGGTCCAAACCAGTATTAGCAAACATCTTATAATCAACCACATTTATCCCGATGACGCCGCCCTCCACAGATGCAGAGAAGGCTTTGGCCCTAATGTACTGAACCTCATCTATGTATTACACTCTGTCGCCTCTTTTATTTATACTCACGCTGGAACCCTTGCTGAATGCTCTCAGGGCGGCGACAGACTTTGTGGGGATTAGAATGGGCAGGACACACCACAAAATAGCTGCGCTCACATATGACCATTTATTTATAGTTACCAACCTGCTATTCAGAGGGAAATAGAGTTGTTTGGAGCTGCTAGGAGGGCTTTAACCATTCAAATGGGCCAGTGGGAATATGATTAGACACTTACGTTATCTCCAGACCTAGACGCCCTGTTTGGTTTAAACCACGGGGTGCTGTTGAACTCCCTTAGGATGGCCCTTAGGTCTTGGTCCAAAAAAAACTTTACTTGGTTTGGGAGAGTAGCTATTCTTAAAATGAACTTGCTACCGAGGGTTCTATATCCATTACGAGTGCTCCCTATTGATATTCCCAGGACTTTTTTCAGACAGCTCAAGACAGGCAGGGACAGAGAGCTGGTCTAGGTTGCAAGTATCTGACGAGACCTGATGGCGTCGATGATGGTGGACTGGACTTGTGTGTCAATGGCACAGCATTATCTTTCCATTCCTTTGCCGGTGGTGGCCTAGTTGCCGAAGCGCGGGGGTATTGTGACTCGGGTGACCACCCTATGATCCCCCAACGTTAAAGGTGAGGACACACCTTGATACTAGGACGGGATTGACCCACTCTTCGTCGTTGCTGTCACCACTCACTCATAATCCAGCTAAGTGGGGGAGCCTTATCACGACTGAAATAAGGTTCCCTCATTTGGGCCATGTCCTCGATAAACAAAATAAAAAGCCTTTGGCAGCTATCTCCCCTGAGGGTCCTCGGACGTATACAGGCTTGTTCACAAACAAACATGTAACTCACTACCTTTAAACCCTGCAATGTACGGTGACACTACCAGCAGACATGACGGTGTTTGAGAAGATGTGTTTTGACCCGGCTAGCCTGACTAGATCCATATCTGACTTCGGGGTTGGTGCCATACTTCACGGGGCTACGGGAGAGGGATATGGGAATTGAATTCACACAAGAAGAGAGATAAAATCTTTATTATTATGCAGAAATGTTCTGTATGCACAGCCCGTCAGGAGGTGTCATAGAAGCTTCTTACTAGATGGTACCAGGTCCCCGCAGATATTCACAGAATATTTCCTGTCAAGTCTGATAAATGCTGGAGGTTTTTGAGGGGGAGTGGAACCTACCTACACATTTGGTGCAGTTGTTCGAGGCTGAGTTCCTTTTGGGAAGCAGTGATAGGTGCCGTGAAGGGGTTTTCCCAGATCCTTAGAGTATTACAAGAGGTCGCTGTCAATTCTTATGCTCAATGCTGAGAGTGAGTTAAGGTGGCTTGCTTGGTGCCAATTTGTTGAACCAGGACAACTAGGAGGAATATAGATCGGGAGGACCATTTAGAGTCCACAGCATGATGAGAAGGGGTTATGGGCTTGTTCTATTCCTTAGGGGCAATGCGAACCTGTTATGTTCAGTGTTTCTGTATTATTGTACAGAATTTGTATATTTTATAACCGACAAGATCATATGTATGTCTGCTTTCCTTTTCCCTTTTTTTCAAAACATCTCCTGCGACATCACGTTGAACCAATGTTTACATCTGTCTTTCAAGGAAATCCGTCTACGGACGGCAGACACTTCGAGTGAACGCAATAAAAAGATATTGAAATAATAATAAAAGTGTATTGAGAAGATGCGCTCCACCTGATTGCCTTTGCAGATGCTTTTCTACTCTGTTGCATTTTATGATTTTATAATTAAAATGTTATATAATGCAAATGCTTAAACCCAGAAATATTTTTAGTCATGTCAAATTCTGCTCATTTATAATTTTCAGGGAGTTCCCATAGACAGCCTTAGAAAGGCTTCTTTGAGTTTTTGTGTTTAAATGTGATTAAAACTCAAGAAAAAAGAACATTGCAGCCTGCTTAAGTTTATTTGCATTACGTACCAGAATGATAAAGAAATGTCCGTTTAAGTGGAAAAGTACCTTTAAACAATTATATGCTAAATTCCGTGTGCACAGCAGTTAGAAGTGTTTAATTTGGTGTGTTACTGTATGGATGGAATGCTCCTCATAATGAATGCAGGTTTATTAGGGGTTTCATTTGGAGAGAAGGGAGACAATGGTGATGACTGCTAACTACACAGAGGGTCTAATTAAGTTACACAAAGGAAAATAAAGAGAAATGGACTGAAGCAAGAAATAGACATATGCAGTTAAAACATGAAAATAACATTCTTTAGTGAAAGGATACAGAATTTATTGAATGCTACTCTAGTGGCAAAAGCCCACACAGCTATGGAATGCAAAGTTGCATCCATTAAAAGATGTAGAATAATTTCAAAGCATCTTATCTATTACAAATACATATGAAGTTCACATAGACGTATCTAATTTCAATACCCTCAAACACCCTTTCATCTTCCATTTAGTTCACACTTTGAGGAACTTGCAATGACCTGTGGTGGAGAAAGACACCAGCCGGGCCAAGTTCCTCTGTTTACGAAAAGCAGTATTTGGTAATTTACATTAAAGCACACTGGTTTGTGTATGTGTTCAACTAACAAGACAAATGGCTTCCCTGTAGTGTACTACACTGCAATTTAAAGGTCATTTATCTCACCATGTATAATTGTGATAATTAATATGCACTGAAACTGCACTGCATTGACTTTCAATCTATACTTAGTATGCTACAGAGAGTGTGGTCCTTGCTAATAAGATAGACTAGGTGCTAGGCTATAAATCACTACTTTACACTGTACAGTGTTACCTTGTAGAATCCTACCTATTCAAGACAATATCTTCAATGCTATTGGAATATATGGCCATATATACAGGATTACACCCAGCAGTGGAGAAGTCAGGAGAAATATATTGTTTTTCCTAATTATGTTTATATGCAGGGTTTAAACTAATTTCAGTTTAATGGATGTGAATACTCTAATATTTTTTTTAAGAAATCAATTTTATTTGTCTAATCATAGAAATATCAAAGCAAGAGATCAGCGCACACCAACTGCAAATACTTTTTAAATGCGCCTATCTGAGGCATAAATATTGGGTATTCGATCAAACTATATGGCCAAATGTCAAAGTACCCCGATTTTGGCGACTCATGTAATTTTACATGGCTATATTGTTTATCAAAAAGCTGAATCAGTGGGATTGCTCTGCCTTTTAACCCACTCACACTCTGATGCAATTTAAAGCCCTGCCTCGACACCATTAATGAGGAAGGTGGGGTGCTCAATCCTAAGCTTTGGTCAGAACCAATTTTGTTCTTCTGTGTTCTTTCTTCTGTCTTTTTTTTTCTATGTCCACTTCACCTTGCTATCAGTTCTGTAAGCACTCCAGGAGGCCAGGTTAATGGAGCGGATGGCGGGATAAGCGGACCAAGAAAGAACATAGAAGAACAAATAGGGGCAGAAACAGAGACAGGGACACAAAAGTGGTTTGCAAAGAGGATAGTGAGACATTGTGTGATAGAGTGTGAAAGTGAAATTTGTCCAAATCGATTTTGGTCAATGCGCAGAAGTGTAATATATCAATAGGCAATCTATGATTTAGATTCACTAGTTTTAAAATGCACCTTGAGGAAAACTTGGAGTAAGGAGTTAAGTACACCACAAAACTGAGGTAATAGAGGAGGGAGACTATTATTAACAGTGGCGTCGCTACAGGGGGGCAAGGGGGGGCAATTGCTGTGCCCCTCCACCGAATTTGGAACCACCCAACCAAGGGTGACCACATGTCCCGGGCAGCGTGAATAGAAACTCTAGCAACCACTCTGCGCCCCTCAGTTTCCTCCACGAGGCCTCTACCTCCGTTGCGGTGCCGGCAATTCATGCTGAGCGCCGGAATATGAAGTCATATTCCGGCGCTCAGCAGTGAAGCAGCGCGCACCGCAGCAGAGCAGGCTGACAGAGTCCTTGTACTCCCACCGCAGGAATTCAAGGTAAGTGAACTACAAAGGGGGGAGAGGGTAGATAGTTGGTAGGGGAGGGGGAGAAGGTAGATAGTGGGTAGGGGAGGGAGAAGGGTCAGAAAGTGATAAGGGATTGAGAGGGGGAGGAAAGTGATAAAGGAGGGAGAGGGGTAGATAGAAAGGGGGCAATTGGTTGATGTCAGAGGAAGACCCTGCAGGTGACCAATAGGCTCACTCACACGGCCTTTGTAACCCCTGACAGCGAACCTACAGATTTCCGTAGGTTAAAGGGCCGTCCAAGCGACCAATAGGCTCACTCGCACGGCCCCTTAACCCCTTAAGGTGCAATAAGTTACGGCACCAGGATTTTAAAAGTCTGTAAGAGCTCGTACAGACGTTGAAAATCCTAATGCAGCAACTTGTCTGGCAGATACCACTGGACTCCCTGTTCTATCAGTTAAATGTCTATACAAGCGACTTTATTGGTCGTTCGTACAAACATTTAACTGATAAAGCAGGGAGACTAGTGGTATCTGCCGGACAAATTACGGCACCAGGAGTTTTAAAGTCTGTACGAGCAACTCTATTGGTCACCAGCAGGGGGCTCGTCTGCCATCAACCATTGGCAGACGAGCCCCCTGCTGGCGACCAATAGAGTTGCTCATACCGGCATTTAATCTCCTGTCACCAGAGCTGCTGCGGTACGCGTTAACCCAGTATTAACCCCTTACAATAAACGGAAAAATGAAGAAAAAACGAACACAAAGAATGTCCACGAATATTCGCCCGAAGAGAAGACAGGAACGGGCAAATATTCGTGGGATACGAAGGGTTTTTTTTTTGCCGAAGACGAGCACGAAGACAAACACAAAGAGCCCCCTGGTGCCCAAGTCTAGTATCAGGTATATAATTGTGGAAACGCAAAAATGGCACAACAGGGTGTCAGAGCCATGGGGACCAAGATGGCACAGGCAGGGTGTTTATGGGACAAAGATGGCACAGGCCAGGCTGTTTGGGGACAAAGTTGACTCGTGCTGGGCTGTTTGGGGCAAGTCCTATGTGTATAATTTGGGTTGGCTTTGGGGCGTGCAGCCTGTAATTTGGGGGATTATCTATACCTTTAATGCTGAGTTTTTATGTGAATTCCAAATGATCTATATCTGCAAAGCTGGGTTTTTGTGTTATTCTATAGATCCATATCTGCTATGCTATCAGTGGCAGGGGCTAATATTAATATGTATGGGCAGCATGGTCTAATATTAATACATATCTGCAGCAGGGTCTTTTATTAAATAAACTGCCAGTTCAGTTGTCATTTTAAAATCATATTTCAATTTCAAGAGATAAATACTTATTACGTAGTGAAAAATGCATGTCTAATGCGTATATGTGATGGGGCCATCCCATAAATCAAAAATAAAGGGTAATGCTGGGGGCATTAATACAAATAGTGCTGGCTGAAGGCGATCATACAAGGGTCTGGGGGCATCACATTAATCTATACTAAAAAGGTGCTGGCTGAGGCATCAATACACAAGGGGCAAAAACACCAAGGGGGCTATCAACCACAATGCAGTCCATCCTGGTCTGTGTCATAGATTGTGTCCTGCTGTTTGTGTGTTTTTGGTTATCAGTATAGCAGAGCCTCTCCTGGTATGGGTTTCGTGTGGCAGAGCCTGTCTTGGTGTGTGTGTATGGGTGTTGGTGTGACAGATCCTGTACTGGGGTGTGTGTTTGGATGTCGGTGTGTCAGAGCCTTCCAGGGGTGTGTGTCTGGGTGTCAGTGTGGCAGAGCATGTCCTGGTGTGTGTGTGTATGGGTGTTGGTGTGACAGCGCCTGTCCTGGTGTGTGTGTTTGGGTGTGGCAGAGCATGTCCTGGTGTGTGTGTCTGTGTGGCAGAGCATGTCCTGGTGTGTATGTCTGGGTGTCAGTGTGGCAGAGCCTGTCCTGGTGTGTGTGTTTGGATGTTGGTGTTGCAGAGCCTGTCCTGGTGTGTGTGTGTCTGGATGTCAGTGTGGCAGAGCCTGTCCTAGTGTGTGTGTTCGGGTGTTAGTGTGACAGAGCCAGTCCTTTGTGTGTTTGGGTGTCGGTGTGGCAGAGCCTGTCCTGGGGTGTGTGTTAGCGAAAATTAAAAAAAAAGGAAAAACTATTTTTAGGTAAAGTGACAGAAAGTCCCCTCCAAATTAATCAATTCAGGTGTCTTGATTTCAGAAATCATTTATATAGAATTTTAATATTTTCCCAGCACTTATAGGGAACATACCATAAGGTGTACATTATGTTTTACAAAGCTGTAAAATGTTTGCATTAGGAATGATGGGATTGCAAACATTTTAAACAAATAAACCAAAAATACCCACAAAAGTATATATTTCTGTAAAGCAGACAACCCAGACTATCCTATCAGGGGTACTTGGGCAGGCTTCATGCATCCATTTGGCCAGAGGGGCGTAACTAGACGCCTCAGGGCCCGGGTGCGAGAATCTGTTAAGGGCCCCCCCACCCCCTCACCCCCTCACCCCCCCCAAAAAAACATGATTTTTACCCAACAATTTTTTTCAACAAATTCAATTTACATATTGAATCAAATCTGTAAAAAAATCAAAGAAAAAGGGGCGCATGTACAAAGGGCATAATCCAGGGGTGTCCAAGTGTTTTTCACTGTGACAAAAAATATGGCCTTTATGCAGATTAAAATAAAGTAAAATGACACAAAACCTTTACTCTTCCTCTCGCTGATTTCTGGGCCTAGAAAGTTTTGCGACTATAAATTCAGGATTCCCTAGATTTATTCTAGGGATGAACTAAAATGAAAATTCTGGACCAAAACATTCAGGGTTCACTTAGCCAAAACTGAAAATGACCCCCACCTTTAAAAATAATAATAAAAACTCACATTTTTAATAAAAGTAGGTAACACACAATTGGACAAAATTAGGAATATGACTTGGCATGATAGGAGTGTGATTGCTAACAGCAATCACACTCCTATCATACCCAGGCAACCAGTAAATGCTGGTACCTAGGCATGATGGGACTGTGCTCTCTGTGATTCCTGTTAGCAATCACACTCCTATCATGCCAAGTCAGCCAGTACATGCTGGTACAGGGTGGCTGTAAGTGATGTGCAGACCCCATCCTGCTGGCAGCATCACTACACAAGGGGGCAGCTAGCTAGGTTTCAGCATGTACTGGCTGACTTGGCATGATAGGAGTGTGATTGCTAACAAGAGTCACAGTCCCATCATGCCTAGGTTCCAGCACTTACACATCCATCCAGTAAATGCTGGAACCTAGGCATGATGGGACTGTGATTGCTGTTAGCAATCACACTCCTATCATGCCAAGTCAGCCAATACACGCTGGTACAGGGTGGCTGTAAGTGATGTGCAGACCCATACTGCTGGCAGCCTCAATACACAAGGGGGGCAGCTAGCCAGGTTTCAGCATGTACTGGCTGACTTGGCATGATAGGAGTGTGATTGCTAACAGCAATCACAGTCCCATCATGCCTAGGTTCCAGCACTTACACATCTTTCCAGTAAATGCTGGAACCTAGGCATGATGGGACTGTGATTGCTGTTAGCAATCACACTCCTATCATGCCAAGTCAGCCAATACACGCTGGTACAGGGTGGCTGTAAGTGATGTGCAGACCCCATACTGCTGGCAGCCTCAATACACAAGGGGGGCAGCTAGCCAGGTTTCAGCATGTACTGGCTGACTTGGCATGATAGGAGTGTGATTGCTAACAGCAATCACAGTCCCATCATGCCTAGGTTCCAGCACTTACACATCCATCCAGTAAATGCTGGAACCTGGGCATTATGGGACTGTGATTGCTGTTAGCAATCACACTCCTATCATGCCAAGTCAGCCAGTACATGCTGGTACAGGGTGGCTGTAAGTGCAGACCCCATACTGCTGGCAGCATCAATACACAAGGGGGGCAGCTGGCCAGGTTTCAGCATGTACTGGCTGACTTGGCATGATAGGAGTGTGATTGCTAACAGCAATCACAGTCCCATCATGCCTAGGTTCCAGCACTTACACATCCATGCTATCACACACACACTCATTTATTCATATAATCATTCATTCACAGATTCATTCCCTCAATCACACACACTCATTCAAACACCCTCCCCACCCCCTTACCTGCAGTGCAGCTCCTCGATGCCGCTCACAGACTTCAGCAGGGGGCGCGGCCTCCCTCTGCCTTCTCTGCTAAAGCACAGAGGAAGTAGGATGTCACGTGAACTCCGCTTCCTCTGTGCAGTCCAGAAGACCCTCCCAAAAGTAAGTAGCAGGGCTTGAGGTGCGGCTTGCGTAAGATCGGTTGCCCTGGCTGCCGATCTTACGCGGGCCACACCTCGAGGTCTCGCGGGCCGCATTTGGCCAGCGGGCCGCATGTTGGACGCCCCTGCCCGATTTCGGGCGGCCCCTTGGCTTGGGCCCCCCTGCCGCCGGGGCCCGGTCGCAGTCGCGACCCCTGCGACCCCGGTAGTTCCGCCACTGTTTGGCCACCAATCATTGTGAAAGGTGGCCGCAGAAATTATTTCCTGCTTTTTTTTTTCACGGACACTTCTTAGTGTTTTGTAGGATTCCTAGGATTTTTGACACAGGGTATGGTCTACGGCAGAGAAATCCAGCTGAAAATTGTTCATTCCCTTCTCCTGATTACGGAAATACACCACATGCATAGTTTTTTGTGGTTTTCTGTGCCTTGTCCCAGGATGAGACATCTGGCCACCAATCACTGTCACACACACTAGGACAGTGATGGGCAACCTTTTTGGCGTGGTGTGTCAAAAATCGGCAAAAAATCGAGCATAACTCGCGTGGTGTGTCACTTCGACAAAAAAACATAATTTTGCGCAATTTATAGTTTAAACTACAAAAATGTATAATTGCAATATATAATTGTATTTAATAAACCAAAAACAAATTATTTAACATACCTGCTTAGTAACTACTTACCTTTCAGGAGTCCTGCGGTGGGGGTGCAAGGCCTCTGTCTCCCAGCTCTGCCACTGTATGGAACAGTATAGAGTGATGGGAGTTATGATGTACTTTAGAGCATAATTATATAATGAAAAATACATTGGAAATGGTACAGCATAACACCCATCACTCTCACACACTTACCAATCCACACGTATACCAATCCACACATACACTAATCCACACACATACCAATCCACACATACCAATCCACACACATACACCAATCCACACGCATACATACCAATCCACACACATACCAATCCACACATATATACCAATCCACACACATACACTAATTCACACACATACACCAATCCACACACATACACCAATCCACACACATACCAATCCACACACATACACCAATCCACACACATACACCAATCCACACACACATACCAATCCACACACACATACCAATCCACACACATACCAATCCACACACATACACCAATCCACACACATACACCAATCCACACACACATACCAATCCACACATACCAATCCACACACATACACCAATCCACACACATACACCAATCCACACACATACACCAATCCACACACATACCAATCCACACACATACACCAATCCACACACATACACCAATCCACACACACATACCAATCCACACACACATACCAATCCACACACATACCAATCCACACACATACACCAATCCACACACATACACCAATCCACACACACACCAATCCACACACACATACCAATCCACACATACCAATCCACACACATACCAATCCACACATAATAAATTTAATAATATTTAATAAACCAAAAACAAATTATTTAACATACCTGCTTAGTAACTACTTACCTTTCAGGAGTCCTGCGGTGGGGGTGCAAGGCCTCTGTCTCCCAGCTCTGCCACTGTATGGAACAGTATAGAGTGATGGGAGTTATGATGTACTTTAGAGCATAATTATATAATGAAAAATACATTGGAAATGGTACAGCATAACACCCATCACTCTCACACACTTACCAATCCACACGTATACCAATCCACACATACACTAATCCACACACATACCAATCCACACATACCAATCCACACACATACACCAATCCACACGCATACATACCAATCCACACACATACCAATCCACACATATATACCAATCCACACACATACACTAATCCACACACATACCAATCCACACATACCAATCCACACACATACCAATCCACACATACCAATCCACACACACATACCAATCCACACACATACCCACACACACACCAATCCACACACATACCAATCCACACACATACCAATCCACACACATACCAATCCACACACATACACCAATCCACACACACATACCAATCCACACACACATACCAATCCACACACATACACCAATCCACACACATACCAATACACACATATACACCAATCCACACACATACACCAATCCACACACATACCAATCCACACACATACCAATCCACACACATACACCAATCCACACACATACCAATCCACACACACATACCAATCCACACACACATACCAATCCACACACATACACCAATCCACACACATACACCAATCCACACACATACCAATCCACACACATACACCAATCCACACACATACACCAATCCACACACATACACCAATCCACACACATACACCAATCCACACACATACCAATCCACACACATACACCAATCCACACACATACACCAATCCACACACACATACCAATCCACACACACATACCAATCCACACACATACCAATCCACACACATACACCAATCCACACACATACACCAATCCACACACATACACCAATCCACACACACACCAATCCACACACACATACCAATCCACACATACCAATCCACACACATACCAATCCACACATACCAATCCACACACACATACCAATCCACACACATACCCACACACACACCAATCCACACACATACCAATCCACACACATACCAATCCACACACATACACCAATCCACACACACATACCAATCCACACACACATACCAATCCACACACATACACCAATCCACACACATACCAATACACAGATATACACCAATCCACACACATACACCAATCCACACACATACCAATCCACACACATACCAATCCACACACATACACCAATCCACACACATACCAATCCACACACACATACCAATCCACACACACATACCAATCCACACACATACACCAATCCACACACATACACCAATCCACACACATACCAATCCACACACATACACCAATCCACACACATACACCAATCCACACACATACACCAATCCACACACATACACCAATCCACACACATACACCAATCCACACACATACACCAATCCACACACACATACCAATCCACACACACATACCAATCCACACACATACCAATCCACACACATACACCAATCCACACACATACACCAATCCACACACATACACCAATCCACACACACACCAATCCACACACACATACCAATCCACACATATACACCAATCCACTCTCACTGTATGCTTTCCTACCTTTCCTCTTTTCTCCTTACAGCTCCTTTTCCTCCTCTTCTTCTTCAGTTCTTCTTCCGAGGGCACGGGGTTCAGAGGGCACGGACAGCGGTGGGCGCGGCTTCAGTGTTGTGCGCCGGGATCTGGCAACAAACCCCGGCGCACAACAGCTGTTGCCGCGCGGATCGCAAGGGAGCGGTATCGGAGGTCTTTAACAGACCTCCGGCTCCCTTGAGTGATTTTAAGCCGGGTTCAAGGGAGATCCTTGAACCGGCTTAAAATCACTCAAGGGAGCCGGTGGTCTGTTAAAGACCTCCGATACCGCTCCCTTGCGAGCCTGCTCCTCCACCGCCCCGCCCCCCGCTAGGTACGCTACTGCACGTCCCGCCCCCCCCTTTTTTTTGGGGGGTGACACGCGCAGGATTTCCTGCGATTCATCCTCGGCTCCTGCACGGCCGCCGAGGATGAAAGAATCTGTGCTGGAGGAACGGGTCCTCCAGCACAGATTCTTTCATCCTCGGCGGCCGTGCAGGAGCCGAGGATGAATCGCAGGAAATCCTGCGCGTGTCACCCCAAATGGCTACGCGTGTCACCACTGACACGCGTGTCATAGGTTCGCCATCACTGCACTAGGACAAGCTCTGCCACACTGACATCTAGACTATACTATAAATGGAATATCCTTGGGGGAAAACTACCAATGAGAAGGATTTAGGAATAATGGTAGACAATAGACTTGACAACAGTGCGCAATGCCACTTCCTTAAAAAGTCCTTAAAAAGGACATTATGGAACTAGAAAAAATGCAAAGGAGGGCAGTCCCTGAAAGTGGAAGCTCTGCTGTGTTATGTATAGGACGTACCAGTACATCCATAAGGGTTTCTTGAGATCCCCATAGGGCACTGAAGGGGTTAATAGATCCTTTATTATTCTGTAGTTATTGTTATTTTAAATTGAGCTGATTATTATTTTTTTTTTTAAAGTGTTGATATAACTCCACACAGTCACAAATACACACACATGTACCTATCCAACTTTTTTTTTCTCCAGAAAAGCACATTCACCAGCAACAACACTCTTCTTCTCTCTTCTGCTGCTCCCTAGTGGTCTGCTCCCTCACGGTCCCCAGTCACTGTCTGAGCCCCATGAACCCGGAGCTCAGACTCAGTCAATGTACTAGGCCTGATGGTGAGGGCCTTGCTTGTTTCTGTCGGCCCCTCTGTGATTTTACTGTACATGGAAAGATCAATGACTTTTTGACGTGTTTGATTGAAAAACAACTCTTTACAGAACCCTTGTCTCAATAATAAATATGTGTGCAAACAGGAGCAATTATTTATAAATGAAATTACCGTATGTAACTACAATAAGCTATTCTCCCTCAGTTTCACAAATAGCTATCAATATGTGCCAATACCACACCATGACGTGCAGTATCCTAACCCCTTTCAGATAGAAAGAGTAACTTTATCTGTCAATCATTTTCTATAATGGAATAACAATGAGCAAAATAATGAATAACAAATAATTTCCTACAATATAATTGCAAATTAGCATTAACATAGTTGTATGTTAATCTTATTGATTTTCCTCATGTTTGTAGTGAGCAGGTATTTCCCACAAACATTTAAGCTCAGATGAACTCCACTCTGGAAGTAGCAACAATAAATATTCAAAAAGCTCTCAATGAGAGAGACAGGGGAACAGAGGAGTAGGTACACACTGGATACAAGTGTATCACCATCAATAATAAATATGAAAAAAAGCAGAGGATAATGGTCAAAAACCGATCCCCTCTTTAATAATGGAAACACCACCTTATATACAACATTAAGCTACACATATTTCTTACTTTTATTTTGTTAGGTGTGTTTATACCCAATCATAATGAGGAACATTATTATAGATGGGTGTCAGGGGTGAGGTCCACACGGCTTACTGTAAGGACCCAGAGCGCCTAATGATGGTATTCAGGAGTCAGACAGGGCCTGGTGCTCAGCGACTGCACGCTTCCGGGTGTTGAACATCTGGGCTGTGCGGCCACATACCAGGGCCCTGACATAGCATCTGATGTTGTCCAGTACAAAATAAAACCTGGTGATGTCCTGCAGGCACCTTGGAGCAGGCATGAGAGATAGCACTACAGAGATGGTGCAGGATGCTGCAGGCTGGGATGAGGAAAGCTAAGCAGAGTAACATCTGAGAAACATAACAAGCAAGGGGACTTAGAGAGCAAGTGGGGCAGAGAAAGCAAGTGGGACCTAGCAAGAAACATAGCGAGAGAAATACATGGGAAACTGAATAAAGTATAACCAGCAAAGCCGAACATGAGAATACACAGACCACAGATTCTAAAGATAACCAGACAAGACATACATGGCACATGGAACAATAAAGGACAGGAAGAAGTCAAGGAACACAAGGGATGGAGTGAGGAGCCAAGATCCTTTAACAGTACTTCTCCTTTTAGCAAGGATAGGATTCTTCACTGGGTCATGGGGAGAGGGAAGAAGATCTTCAAAATTTTAAAGTAAAAGAGGGCAAAGGTAACACAGTACTTACAGACTTAAATACAGGACTAGCCAAGGACTATAAGATAACAATTGGAGATTTAGTCACATCATATGGCCATATTATGCTTAGCCCACCAATACGATAAAGTACTCCAATCTATGGTGGGTCCTAGCGCTAAACCCTGTCTACGGAATGTCTAATAAGCTAAATCTAAACACAGAACAGAGATAAACACAACACATGGGTGGGTGACAACTTATAAAGGAAACAGAGGCTGAAGCTAAGAGCAGGACTGGAATCAAAGAATGAGGAGACAGGGGAACCAGAGAGAAGAAGCTCCTCAGCCTGGAAGGGGCCTGACAATGGGTTAAAAACTTGTATGGCCTTTTACATAATTTTCATAATGTTTTTGAGTAAACGGTTTCATTGCTAGTCAATAACTATTAGGGACGAGTGCCTCTCTTGGTAGCAAATCATGGGAAATTTAAAGGAATTTGCTAAATCACATGATTGAGATCCTAATTATCATAAGTAGCAAAATTATCCTTATTGGAGTATATTTTAATTCATTGGAGTAAATTGTAGAAATAAAGTTTGACTTTAAAAGTTCTTGTAAGGACAAAGAAAGTGAATGCTCAGGGTTAGCATTTTATCACACTTTTAATCACTTCTGATTATTTCATTATTATGATTTTGCACTCAATTTTATTACTTTAATTTAATTATGTAATCTTTAATATTGTTAACATTTATAATTTTCTCCTTGCTATTTGAAATTTTATAGCAGTTACCTAACTTGAAGAAAAAGATTTCCACTTTAATAGTTTCATAACTATATATC
Source organism: Spea bombifrons (assembly GCF_027358695.1). Taxonomy (NCBI): domain Eukaryota; kingdom Metazoa; phylum Chordata; class Amphibia; order Anura; family Pelobatidae; genus Spea; species Spea bombifrons. Next base: position 27,268,073 of record NC_071092.1, on the reverse strand, counting down.
GATGTACAGAAGTAGACTATTTTCTCAGATAAGTATTGTTGTAACCAGCAATCATAAATTGCATTTTGATTTGCAATGCATGTTTCTGTGAATAAGACGTGCAAATGGGCCAAAAATGATTCAGACATATTTTCGATTCCTTTTTGGCCCATCCGTTTTCGGCCAACAAATTACGATCCCTGCTTGTTCACCTGGAAATTCAGGGGGCATTTTTAATTAGGGAACAAAATTTGTTGCCTGGTGCCTGGTACTCACGATCTCATTTTCGTTCACTCTCACACTCTCTAAATGCTTCCCTACCTTCTCTGCCGTTCCACCCCTACCATATTCTTCTTTGTCTATCTTCTCCCTTCTCTTCTCTCGTCAATCTTCTTTGTCTGCATCTCTGCGGATATGGGCTGAAGTGAACTTCTGCCAAATTGGCGGCACTTGCGGTGATGTCTTCTCCACGATCATTGAATCAGGGGAGAGGATATAACCGAGGGCAATATGGTGGACGAAAATAGAAAATGCGGAAATGGTCTGCAGAGAAGGTAGGGAAACAGAAAGAATAAAAGAACGAGTGAACGAGAATTAAAGATTTTTTTCATTCGATTGGTGAAGGGCCTGACATCATTTTCAGGGCTTTGTACGATTTACTAAAATGTGGTTAATTTGCTATTCATACAAATTTGAATACACAAGTCTACTGTGAATTAACATTAGATCTACAGGGAATCTCTTTAACACCTTAATGACCAATGACGAGCAAGGCGTCAAACAGGCTTAGAAAGTCTATGATCACCCACCCCAGGATGCAGTGTGACCGCTCTGTTGCATCCTTTAGAAGACTGGCTACCCTCGCAGGTTGAATACAGGTACTGCATTCAACCATGCAAGTCAATGGAGCCCAGCTTTCTAATCACAATGTGATTAGTAAAATATTAAAGACAATTAAAAAAAAATATAGACAAAACTAAAAAAAAATTTATGGAATAAAATTATTATGCAGTGATGTCACCATCAGGGGAACCATCCAGTTGCAGCAATATGTAAAAAAAAAGGTCCAAAAATAATAAAATAAAGTTTATTATTATGAGCAAATGCTAAAATTAGCGCTGTATCATCCCCAAAATCCTGACATTGAAAGAGTTAAAATAAAAGCATTTCAAATACCCAACGGGTATTGGTAAAAGTGCACACTTTCATCGTGGCGTGGCTGTATTCTGGAAGACGGAGGCAGAAAGGAGGGGGTTGCTAATCAGAAGGAGAGGGGCAGGAGCCAGTCTACCTATCCCCTATCCCTACAATACCCAGGGGAGGAGACCAGGTGTGAAAAGGAGGAAACCAGGTGTGAAGAGGAAGGGGGCTCCAATCACAGACACTATAAAGACCCTGTAACCCATTCACAGATTGCTTGCTAGTTGAGCTGTGTTCCCTGTGGATTCCCTATCACCTCCTACAAGAAGAGTTTGAGATTGCTGCTTGTTTTTCTGGTATTGACCCTTGGCTACCCTATTTTGGATTCCTCTGTTTGCCTTTGACCCCCCCATTTGGAACTGTGACCTCGTTTGTGAACCTACGCTGCTGGCCTTTGACCTTGGAACTGTTTATTTCACTGCACTACAATTTAATCTTTTGCTGGGACTGTGTGCTTAAAATACTTTGCTCATTAAAAGCCTTTTTCACCCAATACTGCGCTATGCTCCGTCTCTAGTTCTGACATGGAGGCTGTTATAGCCACAAGGTTTGCACCCCTCGCTGTGGTCACATTTGTGTTTGGAGGTGGAATGGTAAGCAGGTACATTAGTGTAGAATTAAGTAGCTTTTCTTTTAAATTAGGTGGATGAGGACATGTACTTGTGAGTTTTAACCTGTGCGTTTTGCTTTGCTGATCAGAAATGCTTTTGACTTGATAAAAGGAAGACTTCCAAAAACATGTTCATTACAAAAATGCAAGTCCCTTTGTGCCATAGATAATTGGTATAGAAGGCACATGCAGTGTCAAGGTTTGTCTAGTTACACTGCTGAATGATCTAAACCTGCTCTTTTTGTTTTTGGCCATTTACAACACTGGCACATTTAATTCTTTAGAAAAGGTATAAAAATGGCCAGCAGGTGCTGTAAGCCATCCACTTTTCAAATTATTCTGAAGCCTAACATTTGGATGTCAGGTTTAAGATTCCATTGAAAAGTGGATATAGTATACTATATTGCAGGAGCGTCCAACATGCGGCCCGTGGGCCAAATGCAGCACGCCAGACTTTGTAGTGCGGCCCCGCCGGACTTTGAAGTGCGGCCCGCGTGAGCACAGAGATGCCATTGTTGCTGCGAGTTGTAAAGCGGCCGTATGGCCGTCTCTAGCCGGCCGTTTCAAAATCATTAATTGGCATGCCGCCCAGTGCCTTAGTGAGGCTGTTCGTCCTGCCCCTTTGAAGATGCGATGTGATCCTTGAAGTTCCTTGTGACGGGGAGAAGAGCATGTCGGAGGAGAGCAGTCTGCGGGGGAAGGAAGCCAGCAAAAAAAGTATTTTAAAAAAGTGCGTGGGGTGATAGGTGTAAGGGGACCCATATTAAAAGGGGGGCCGCCTTGTGGAAAAAATGTAATACAAAAAGTGAGTGACTGTTTACAATATACATGGGTATGGGGGGCATTACATTAACCAGTACAAAAGGGGGTAGTTGCATAAATGCACAAAGGGAGCTGGCTGGGGGCACAAATACACATGGGGCAATACACAAGTGTGTGTAGGGGGTACATTAATAGTAAAAGGGGGCCTGGCTGGGGCATCAATACACAAGGGGGAAAACACACAAACAGGGTGGAAAGCATTTTTTATGCTTTGTGTAGCTTAACCCATCCTGATGCAGGTTTAGGTGTGGCAGAGCCTGTCCTGGTGTCTATTTGGTCATCTGTTTCCTGGGACTTTACTTACTGTAGGAATAAATTGAACTATGTCATTTTTACTTATCCAGAGATAAAACGCCCTCCTGAATTTGTAGTCACTTCAAAGGACAAGACTTTCTAGGCCCAGAAATCATTGAGAGGAAAAGTAAAGGTTTTGTGTTATTTACTCTATTTCTATCTGCATATTTTATCAAAAAGAATCAGTGGTACTAAAGTGTGGCTTCAGGTGTGTATTATATTTAGCATTGATAGAATGACATATAAAAGTTGATCAAAAAAAAATTTGTCCACTGCTTTTTTCATTATTGCCAAATTAACCCTGTATTAATACACATTATAAAGCTAAAAGGCCATATTTTCTCAGAGTGAAAAATGAGTGTGGCCCACGCACGTATACATTTCTGATGAATTGGCCTACTGCACTTGGACACCCCTGGTATATTGCTTAGTTGCATAAATGTGGTGAAGCACGCTGATATAGAAGCAGAACTTCCTATGGAGCACTAGATGCAAAGCCCCAAGTTATGTTAAAGGGAAGAATGAAGGCTGTATCTGAAGTTTTTTGGGAATTTTTCCCCCCGTAAGCTCAAAGTATCACAATTTCGATTATCACTGAAGATGACCACATGAAGGTGACAGTGACCATGTGTGCTACCATGGAACACCAGGTCTCCAGTCTTCCTCTGCACCCCCCATAGAGATATGCAAAACCCTCCTAAACTAAAGGAAGAACTTCTTGTCCGCCCTCCCTAAAAAGCAGGGAATCATTGAAGTCTTCAGGGCATGTCTTCAGTGACCCAGTTCCAGTCTGCATGGTAAGCTATCTACACAAATAGTTATGGGTATAGAAAATTGGCAACTTTTACAATATCATCCCCTCAAAACTTGGCTAAAGTTTACTGTACGCAAATTGTATGAGATTTTGGTTATTTTGCAACAGTGTTGTCCCAGTGCCATACCTGAGCTTGCTCTGACCCTGTCCATGATTCAATGACCGGAATAAAATCAAATTCTCTAGGCTGGAATCTAAATACTGTATATTCCGGCGTATAAGATGACTTTTTAACCCCAAAAAATCTTCTTAAAAGTGGGGGGTCGTCTTATACGCTGGGTACTTACCAAGCCGGAGGTTCCCACGAAGCCACCAATCTCTCTAATCACTACGCGCCGGCTATTGATGCCGAGCGCAGGGATGCCGTCATGTCCCGGCGCTCGGCATCAATAGCCGGCGCAAAGTGCCAGACCTCGGGCTCCCACAACTGGATGGAAGAAAGAAGATAGAAGATAAGGTAAGAGATGGGGAGAAAGGGAGGAGAAATATATATATATATATATATATATATATATATATACACACACACACACACTGGTGTGTATTATATATATATATATATATATATATATAAATACTGGTGTGTATATATATATATACACTGGTGTGTGTATATAAATATATATATACACACTGGTGTGTGTATATATATATATATATATATATATATATACACACACACACACACGTATGTATATATATATATATATATATTTACACACACACACACGTGTGTGTGTGTGTATATATGTATATATATATATATATATATATATATACACACACACACACACGTGTGTGTGTGTGTGTGTGTGTGTGTATATATATATATATATATATATATACATATACATGTGTGTGTAAAGGCAGGGGTGTGTGGTGAGGGCAGTGTATAAATGTGTATGTATGGACAGGCATTTGTGTAGATATATCTATAGATATATATATATTATATATGTGTGTGTGTGTAAGGGCAGTGCATGTATGTATATGTCAGCAAATCAACCAGCAAATCACCGGTAAGGTACATCGCTTGCCGTGATTGGCTGGTTGTTGTACGCTGGGTAGAGGGGTAGTCTTATACGGCGAGTATAGTCCAAACTCTATATTTGGACTGTAAAAGTTGGGGGTCGTCTTATACGCCCAGTCGTCTTATACGCCGGAATATACGGTAGCTTTAAAATGCTACAATCCAAGCTAATAGGAACATCTGCATTTAAGCTGTTATGTGGGTCCTGAGTCAAGCTACCTGATCCCTGTGTGATAAAAAGGATTAGTCTGTTTTAGCAGCAGGGGTAAAGGGAAGTGGCCCCATTGGCCCCCTGACACTCTCCCCCAGTAACGAGCATACGTACTGGCTCATATATTTACACACAAATGCTACACACACTAACACACATATTAATGCATAGACACTCATGCTAGCCCATGAACTTACACACTAACACATGCACACTCACACACATGCCAACATGCACACTTACACAAACATATTTACAAATACATATTAACTGTAGCATACTAATTTCTATCACTCTCCATGCCCCACTTACACCGTCTTTCACTCCCTTAACAGCTCTCTCTGCAACTCTCTCCATGTCTGTCTGCCTCCCTCCTTTACCCACTCACACATTTACTCACCTCCTTACCTCCCCGGAGGATTATTTCTAGCTGCTCGCACACAAGCTCTTCACACAGCATGTGCACAACTTTCTCCATATGTTTAATAACTTTGGAGAGGCCCATGTTGGAGTTGGCCTCTTGTCCTGCCTGTCTTGTCCTCTCTCACGCTCACACACTCTAAATGTTTCCTTAATTTTTCTGTCAATCACTTACACATCTTCTATCTTTTTATCTTCGCCCTTCTCTTCCCTCTCCTATCTTTAATCTGCTTACTTCAATCTTCTATATTCATCGTCACCTCCATGGAAATAATCCTCTCATCAGAGGAGAGGACGTCACAGCAAGTGTCATCATTCTGGCCTCACTTGAACTTGGGGTAATATGATGGGGCTTGCACTGACGCCCTCATCTTGATTCCTGCTGGTTATGTCTTCGGAGTTGCAGGCAAACATAGAATATGAAAGCTAGCTGATTGAAGATAGAGGAGAAGGGACAATTAAGATGACCTTGTGAATCGTATTGTAAAATATAAGCATTAAACATTAAAAAGAAAATCAGGATAATTAGCATTTTTAGTTTCACAGTAGAGGTGCCTGGAAGAGCCTGCTTTGTGCTTTTTTCGATAGTGATAATGATAATTTACCTGATGTTTTTTATCATGCAAATCTCTGATTCACATTATGTTAATATTAGCTTAATAAAATGGTGTCACAAAATCCATCTAATCTCACCACAGAACAAATCAGGGATGATTTGCTTGCATAAAGTTAATGTGGGTTTTGTAATTAACTGAATTACTGAATATATGATGAGATTGGAGCGCATTACCCAGGAAGGAGGTATATGGTTACAATCTTTCTCTGACAGACAGGGCTGGAACAGTTTTAGTTATAAAAGCAAAAGAATAGCTGGTGTGGTAACAAAAAAAAGTTAGGCCATCATGCCAGAAAATACTCAGACGTGAAAAACACCAGCAGCAAGAATTAATCAGAGCAGAGACCTTGACCATGATAGAAGAAGAAGGTAGCCGTCAACAACAGCAGTACTAGAGCAGCAAAGACCAAGGCCAAAGATGAGTATGCTTTAGCCCACATAGTAGTGAAGAGTTCAGTGAAGCTAAATTCCATCAGAAACAGAATGGAAACCCCTGGAAGAAGTACAGTTTACAAAGTCAATAAAAGCTTGTGCTGTGCTTAACTATTTATCTAAATATCAGGAAGAATGTCTAGTAGTCATAACTTTGCAGAGAAAAATATCTTCCCACTAACTTTGGGTAAAAATCAAGATCCACCAGGTGGCGCTCACGTAAAACCACAAGATAGATAAGAGATACAATTTGATAGTACAGACTGCAACAATGCATCTCCTGTAACCACAAAAATCTTTCAATAGGCCTTTTTCTTTCCTTTCAGAGTTTCCAAATGAAAAAAAATCAAAAGGGACACAATAGTGTAGTGTGCCAGCTTAATAAATGTTTGAAAAATAAAGAGTGCACTCACACAACTGGTGGCACATCAATCAAATGTGCTAATCGCGTCTTATGCTCCGGGGGTGGCTGTTATCTCTCCATACCGGGAATTCACCAGTATGTATTGCCCTCTGTTTCATCCGAAGTTTCCATGATGTCTTCAGTAAATAAAGATGAGTAACCTACTTTCCTTTTGTATAAAATTATGTTTAATTATGGGATAATATCCCACTACATAAAAAAATGATAAATGGTGATAAAAAGCAGTAAAAAGCAATAAAAGTTTGTCTTGTAAATCCTCTGCGAGTTTCGCCTAGACAGTGGCTTTATCAGGACGTATAAATCATTGATCGTTTCGCTCCAATTTTCTTCTTTTATACTTCCTCAGGTTGCCGGAGAGGTTACCGGCTTCACTTCCGTGTGTACCCAGATGACGCCGTCCTGACAGGTGAGTTGTTTATCGGTGTGGGTATGTTAATGCCTCGGATCATCAAAACTAAAAAAACGTTTTTCCTTCCTTTCAGCTGTTTCCTTTGGAGGAGCCGTCCATGCCGTCAGAACATCAGACCGTCACACTGTTCTCAGACAGAAAAGGAACAGAAACGGAGAAATATATAAAAAAAACTTTTCTTAAAACTAATGATAAACTAATGGTTTGAGGGGGTCTTTTTCGTTTGTATATATGTATCTATAAATCGTGTAATGAGATATATGAAGTAAATAATTACTATATAACGAATAATGAACTCAAAAAAATGCTTCTTTTTTTTTTCTTCCCCTAAAGACACGTAAATACATACATCAAATAGCATCTCGTATAGTATATAAATTCCAGAAATGTGAAAACAATATATAACATAGGTCACAAAACAGAAAACCGCCATGGGTTGAAGGCCATCCCTCTTTTTGACTTTAGCAAACTTGTATAAAACATTCTTAATAAGTTACTTAGGTTAGTTAAGTGTCTGTCAGTTTAACTATCCAGTTCGTCCAATTTTTAGATTAATCAAAGGATAGAGTGTTCTGAGCTGTTCTACGTGGCTCCATTTTAATTTGGAAATGTGCCTGTTCTCTAACTGCTTCCCAGTACAATATTTTAGGAGATTTCCAGAATTCAGCAGACTACAACTCCAGAACATGTGTATCAAGTCCCCATTTCTACTACCACATCTCTAACAAACTTCAAACAAGTGTGCGTTGATTTAGTCTAATTGGGCGGAAGTAATATGTCTGCTCTATTCTTTTTATATTAGTATCTTATATTTAAATATTCCAGATTTCTAGTTACTTTATCAGATGTTATTTAATCTAATTTTCTATTTTGCCCATCACCGTCATTACCTCACATGTAGGGTTTTGTTTATTCTTTTTAGTTACCGTATTTGCTCGATTATAAGACGAGGTTTTTTCCAGAGCAAATGCTCTGAAAAATACCCCTCGTTTTATAATTGGGGTCATCTTATAATCTGGCCTCAAATAGGTCTGACTATGAGACTAAGATCCAGACACGGCCCCTGATGCCAATCTCGGTGTTGCTGAATCCCTCAACATCAAGACATTACAGAAACACTGTTTAAACGAAGAAAGTGATCATAGAACCATTATTATGATTAATAAATTCCCTCTCTCCTGCTCTCTCAGGCTCCCATCAGTGGGGTGCAACAATTACAGTTGTAACGTACAGGGCTGTCTCGGGGGCCCACTGGGGGAGAGAAGGTTTCACTGTTTTTTCTTAACGGAAAAAAAAAAAACTCAGCAGCAGCCATCAAAATAGGACCACAATTAAAAGTGGGATGGAGGAGGAGCCCTCACTCTCGTAGACGTTGCTGGTCACCCGCGGGATCAAGGTGGTTGAAAAAAAGCTTGTCTGTACCATATTCGCTCCCAAACAGCTTGCGTTACATTTTGTCCACAAAAAGCTTGCATGTGACATCTTTGTCCCCAAACAGTTTGCATGTGCCATCTGTTTCCCAAAACACCGTGTTGGTGCCCCCAGTTTTACTTTGCCATCTTTGTCCCCAAATAGCTTGTCAGGGCCCCCAGATTGCCTGTGCAATCTTTGCCACAAAATAGCTTGTCAGTACCGCCCAAAACAGGAAGCTGCATTGAAGACTGGGCTCCCTGACATTTAAAATATTTCAGTTTCAAACTTCAAATTGTTGGTATCCATAACAGGATTTACAAAACCATGCTCATGCAGGAATGCTTACTATGTCATGTCTTACTATGATGTCAGTTGTTTACAGCTTCAGCGGTTGTATGCAGACTACATTTTCTGGCACTTCTATATCAACCCTGTGTTGGCTATTTAGAAGAGCTGTACCTCTACATTATTATTAGTATTATCTAAGAAATCCCAGAACGTGGGATTCCTTCCATAGAATATCGATTTCAGATTTCCATCATTACAAACCAACAAGCAAAATGTCAAATGACGGTAAGAGTACTATACATTAGTATTTTACTTCTTAGTACAATTCAACAGATAATCTTTGCATGTTTGTTTTTCCTGCGATTACAATTTTGGGGAGTCTATTGCCTATACCTATATTAATTGTCAAAACATTTTTAATAATTTATACATCGCTTCCGGCAGAAATAATTGACCGAAGACATGATGTTGAAGAGGGGGAACAAGAGTCTGAGGTCATTGACTTGACTGGGGGAGACCAGGGAGAAGAACTGCAACTGTCATTTGGAAGCGGTCCGATAACCTCCCCATCACATGGCACTCCACCAGTTTCAAGACCCAGGGGCAGAGAGAGGATGAGAACAATGCCTAATACTCAAGACTCAAGGCAGAGAGCGAGAAGCCGTTCCCCAGTAAGGTCCCCCGCAAACCCTCTTGTGCATGCGCACAATGATGTGAGGCTTCCAGGGGCAAATAGGAACAACATCCGTCTGAGATTACCTGGCAGGATTGTTCAGAGGCGGGTAACTGGAGAACAAGACATTCTTGGAGACTGCAGTATTTGCTTTATGGACTATGAACGTGGGCAGCCCATAATCGCTCTGCCATGTCAACATCAGTTCCATAGTCGCTGTATAATACGCTGGCTACAAGAGAACCCCAGCTGCCCTTTATGCCGCCACCGGATCATACATAACCCAAGAGGAGAGAGAATTGCTCTTATGGCTACAGAGACTACGACCATACGTCGGAGAGGCAGACCTGACATCGTCAGAATAAGAAGATATGAAGTTGAGGAATAAATCTGCTTTGGACTCATGGCCATTCCCAGCCGCTCTACTATGTGGCACTTACCATAAAAATAAAACATTTGTATTATTTACCAGAATTTCGTTTTTATTTATAACACTGTCAATCCTATTAATAGAATGATGTTATACAACACAATGGGTAAAATGAGTTCTCAGTTAATTATTTATTGTATAACTTTTTGCTGGAAACTCCTAATTTATAATGCTACAAAACGGGAGTCATATACCATACCTCCTATGTGTCGCATTTTTGGATGGGACAGTCCCTGCCCTGTGTCCTAGCAGAATCAACACTCCTGCTGTTACAAGCAATGGTGATCATGAGCTGGTTGTTGCCAAAGAGGGGCCCTGCAAAACGTAGGCCGCGCACCCTATTAGGGGCAGCCCCGGCTGTAGAGATAAAGCCACTTTGGAATATTGCACCAGAACCTCATTTTAAGATGAAGCCTTTCTCCGTGTTTTGGGTCACTAAATCAATGTGTTCGTGGATTCGGATAGCTGTGTAACACCTCCAAGGAAAGCAGCTTGTGGACACAAACTCCGCGGCTGACGGGTAGGAAGTTTACTGTTGAAATACGGTTATGGTGCGCCAATTACAATAGAGTGTGCGGGGTATTTAGAGCACAAGGCAGAACCACGTGACTACTTGGCCGGTGAGCGAGCGCGGGCACGCCGTACTCTGAGGACGGGCACGGCATTTTTGCACGCGCCTCGGGATCAGCTGAGACGGGATCGCGTAGGGGAGCTGGTGATGGCGGAGGTTTCTGTCAGTGCGTGAGGTGCTTGCTCTCCTCTTCTTTATCTGTCGCTTGTTTAACCACTCACCTCCTGCCCTCTCCTCAGACCCACTGGAGAATGGGGAACGAGGCCAGTCTGGACGCGAGGGAGGGAGGAGCGGGAGTCGGGCAGCATCAGCCGCCTCCTTGCCCCGGGTCCGGGGGTTCAGCACCAACCCGTGGACAGCTCCCATTGCTAAGCACGGCTGGAGCATCACCGACCGGGGCTCGACATGGCGGTGTCAGGTATGGAGACAAGGGATTGGGGGTGAAGAAAAAAAGCTGTAGGGACACAGAGCAAGGGGTATGGGCTTGCGGATCAGCTGGGAATGTGTAGCAAGGAGCATTAACATGGGCATGAATGGAACAGAGCAATGTTCCGCCTAGCGAAGCCCTGGGATTACGTGGAGTTTGTAATTCATGGTAGCATTGATTAGAAGACTACACCTTAAGGGTTTAAGGGCAATTACGTGTCTTCCACACGTAGCCTCGTGATGCAGTCCAGGAGCTGTCATGGGGGGTTCAGAATGGGATGCCTCCTCCTTCTCCCGTTTGTAGAGTACACCGCAGGGACATTGGATTTTATATTTTTAGTACATAAGAACATAAAAACACATCACTACTAGAGCCATTTGTTTTTTTTTTAGTGAAGGAGTTCAACCAGTGGATTCTGGGAAATTGACCTATAATGTAACCTATTTTACCCACTCTGCATATTTCATTCTATTGATCTCAGGGCGGTTCTCTGAAGCATGGATTTAGTTCTGGGCTATCATTCTAAGGCAGGGGTGTCCGAGGTTTTTGTGCATTGGGCCACTTCATCAGAAATGTATATGTGCGTGGGCTGCACTCATTTGTCACTGTGAGAAAATATGGCCTTTAATAAAATATGCAGCTTAAAATAAAGTAAATGACACAAAACCTTTACTTTTCCTCTCAATGATTTCTGGGCCTAGAAAGTTTTGTCCTCTCAAGTGACTACAAATTCAGGATTCTGGATAAGTACAAATGAAATAGTTCTATTTATTCTAGGGATGCACCGAAATGAAAATTCTGGACCAAAACCGTAAATTCAGGGTTCAAATTGAAAATGACCCCTCACCTTTAATAATAATTTAAAAAAAAACACACTTTTAATTAAAGTAAGGTACACACCAAAATTGTTACTCGATTATAAGACAACCCTGATTATGAGATGACCCCCCAAAATCTGAATATTTATTCAGGAAAAAAGCCTGAAGATAAGACGACCCTATAGGAAAAAAGTTTTGCTAGTAAATGTTAATTTATTTTAACTATGTAAACGATTTTTTTTTAATAAAAGCTATGATTGAGAAAAATATTTTTTTTTATTTTCCAACCTGCCCCAGTTCTGCACATCTGCCCCCAGACTTGTCACTGTGCCCTAGAAATGCCTTATACCCCCATATGCCACTGTGCCCCATGATATGCCTTTTAACCCTCTAAATGCCACTGTGCCCCATGATATGCCTTTTGACCCCCTATGTGCCACTCTGCCTCCAGAAATGCCTTATACCCCTATATGCCACTCTGGCATTTAGGGGTTAAAAGGCATATTATCGGGTAGAGTGGCATATAGGGGGTCAAAAGGCATATCATGGGGCACAGTTGCATATAGAGGGTTAAAAGGCATTTCTGGAGGCAGAGTGTCATAAAGGGGGTTAAAACGGGGGTTTAATTTTGGAAAAAAAGAAAAAGCCTGAATATAAGACTACCCTTTAAGAAAAAAAGTTTACTAGTAAATATTAATTCACATGTAAACTATTTTTTTCATATTTAATAAAAACTATGATTGAGAAAAATACATTTTTGTTTTTATCTCCTTTTACTTGCCAACCTGCCCACAGTTATGCACATCTGCCCCCTTATATACCACTCTGCCTCTCCAGAAATGCCTTATACCCCCCCATGTGCCACTTTGCCTCCCAGATATGTCTTTTAACCCTTCCTATATACCACTCTGCCTCCCTGATATTCATGTTAACCCGCATACGACACTCTGCCTCCTTGATCTTCTTGTTAATATATGCTAGTCTGCCTCCAGAAAGCTTTTTAAAGGCCCGTGTATGCCACTGTTACCCTTCCCCAACTTACCAGTGCTTCTTTAGACTTCTTTCCGTGCTCCAGATTCCTTGGTGTATAGTGGGGCAGCCGGTGGAGGTCCATGCCATGCGCGCAGAGAACCTGAGCTGCTGCTGTCGGCACTTCCGCCAGGGCTTCTATGAATGAGCACCGGAAGGTCACGTGATGCCGGTGCTCCGTCATAGAAGCCCCTGCAGAAGTGGATGTTGCAGACGCCCACAGGCAGCACTGCGGGGGATCTGGATCTCAGAACACACCAAAGTTGGACAAAATTCAGCAATAAATAAATATATATACATATATATATATATATATATATATATATATATGCACACACATATATGGGGTCTGCACATCACTTACAGCCAGGCCCGGACTGGGACAAAAAATAGGCCCGGGCATTTAAGACTGAGCAGCCCATTTTTATTTATTTATTTATTTATTGCTAAAGCCCACCATTCATGTACCATCTTTGCATTTCCCCAAATCACTTAAACATTCATGATAGACACAAACACTTACTCATTCACACAAATCATTAGCACATATTCATTAATGCAGTCTCACAAATCATTCAAGCAATTCATCCACACATGAATTCATTAATTCTCATACGCATTCACACATTTATTCATTCATTCTTGTACGCATTCACACTACCCCCTCTCCCCATCCCCTTCTTATCTGCCCCTTCTGACTATGTTCCCCCTTATCACTATGTACCCCCTTCCCCACTTCTCAATATGTACCCCCTCTCACTATCTATCCCCTATACCCCTTTCTATCTAACCCCTCTCCCCCTCTCACTGCACCCCCTCCCTCACCCTACTTACCTTGTTGCCAGAGTAAGCAGCAACGGCGACCGGGTCCGCCACTCTAGGGGGCCGGGCAGCCCCCAACAGGGCCGGCCTTAGGGGTTCGCGGCCGCACGGGGCTTAAATTAAAACATCGGGGGGTTTTGTTGTTTTTTTAAAAACTTTATTTAACACCCTCTATGTTAAATAAAGGTAAACAAAAAAAACCCCCGATGTTTAAATAAAGCCCTGTGCGGCCGCGCACCCCTAAGGCCGGCCCTGGTTGGGGCTGCCCGGCCCCCTAGAGTAGCGGACCCGGTCCCCGAGAGTGGCGGACCCGGTCGCAGTTGCTGCGGGCTTAAGGGGCAAATGCCCCTTATGCTCTGTGTTAATGCGGCCGCCTAAGCCCAGTCAGTCCGGTCCTGACTGAGCCTATTTTAAGGTAGGGGCCTGACTTGCAAAAGGTCACTTCTCCATTATAATACTCTTGGATCTCTCTGCTGCTTTTGATACTGTTGATCACCACCTTCATGTTGACTCATTTGCTTCTATAGGCATTCGAGATACAGCTCTTTCCTGGATCTCCTCATATCTGTCTAACCATTCCTTCTCTGTCAGCTTCTCTGGCAAGACATCATCACCTCGTTCACTTTCGGTTGGCGTCCCCAAGTCCTTGGCCCCCTGCTGTTCTCTCTTTATACTTAATTTCTTGGTAAACTAATCAACTCATTTGGCCTCCAATATCATCTACATGCAGAAATAGTCTCTGTATTACTAACTGCTTTTCTTCTATTAATGGATGTCACAACGCTTCCTTGAAACGTAATCTTTTAAAAAATGAACTCATTATGTTCCCTTCTTCCATCTCCACTCCACTACCTGAATTCTCAAATATCACCATTAACAACACGACTATCTCTCCTACTAATCAGGCCCGATGCCTTGGGGCTATCCTTGACACCAACCTCTCCTTCTCTCACATTCAGTCCCTCGACAGATCCTGCCGCTTGCAACTAAAAATCATCTCTCACATCCGCCCATTCCTCACCCAAGAATCCATAAAAACTCTGGTTCATTTACTTATCATTTCCCATCTAGACTACTGCAACACTCTTCTGGTTGGCATTCCACTGTCTTGACTCTGTCCTCTGCAGTCTGTCCTAAATGCTATTTCAAGGCTTATATTTATTGCACGCCGCTCCTTTTCTGCTTCCCCACACTGCTCCTCCATACATTTCTGCTCATCCACGGCGGGGAGTGTGCCAAACCTCCAAAACCATCATAGGGGACGTTTCATCCCCCCTGGACTCAAAAAAAGGGGGCTGAGTCACTGGCATTAGGGTAGAGGCGTCTCCCATTCATCCTTATAACCTAAACCGGCCCGGGGAGGTGCTTGCACACCAGAAACCAGCTCACCAATCCAGGAACACCATTAAAGCACGCCTCTCACACTCAACAGTCATTGATTGTTGGACAAGCTGTGGTGTACTTGCCTTGTGTAGTCTCCATTTGTTTTTTCCCCGTGCCTCTATGCTGTTTTTTTATTCTCTTGGCTTTGGATCGTTTACTGGATTTCAATTCCTGACTGCTACCTGCCCTGAACTCTGATTGCTACCTCACTTCTGCATGAACTCTGCCGGTCCCAACCTTACGGTTGTTTACCATACCGCTTGTCCTCAGCCTGCCTCGACCCTCTGGACTGTCTCGAACATTCTATTTGCCTCACCATTGCTCCTCCTGCCTCAACGCTCCTGACCAGGACTATAACAGAAGCTTTTAGTTGTCCAGCTTGTTGCTGTTCTATGCAATAAAATGGATTGCAATAAAATGAATGTAGTCTCTATGCTTCTGGCTGAGAAATCTGTTTTTGGACGTTTCTGTCCCTGAACAGTTTCATGGAAGCCTGTTTACCTTGATGTGTTACATAGTAAGCACTTCTTGCCATCGCAGAATTAATTTCAGGCATGCAATGCAGCCTGTACAAGAGGTTAAGTACAAGCAGGATTTATAACAAAGGTTTTATCTTTCTTTCAAAATGTGTAAATAGCTTATTAATACATAAATGATAGTGCCAAGATTAGAATGAGGCATGGAGGCTAAATATATATGTTCACCATTTACAGAATCAGTAATTTTGTACACGGCTGCCGGGGAGTAGGAACCAGGTCCCCTGCAGTGCTGCAGGGGATCTGGATCCTAACCCTGCTGCTTACTTGCAGCAGGGCTAAATGAAAAAGAAACACCTGTGCCGGGCGATATGAATTGTGGGTCCATCTTTAAAATCAGACCATTTTAACATAATGGCCCCTGGCACCAATGTTATGTGTTTTGTCCATAGAGCCCTTGGCAGCTTTAATCAGGAATTAAGCTCAAGTAAAAGGGATCACAGTCTGAATCAGTCGTTTATAGTCACATTATACGCTGACCATGTGACTCTCACTATGACGTCTCCACTAACTTGTATACCTTCAGTTTTGGACATTATAGAAGAGTTTAGTAGTTATTCCGGCTATGTGTACAGATTTATCGACTACCTTGGAATTAAATTATGCTTTGAAAAACTAAAATACTCTTCGGATTTACATTATTCGATTTTACTATCTGAACTTTATGAATTAACAAACATTTGGAAGGGTATAAAAGCTTCATAGTTTGCCAGATTTAGCAGACATTTCTTCTGATTGCACTATCCTCCCTTTCCAGGAAATTAAAGATAGATTTGAAATCAGTAATAAGGAGTGTTTCCCTAATTTTAGAATCAGGAACAACACCAGATATCCTAAATCAATGTATTAAAGCACAGGATGACTCAAAACAAATTCTCAGATCAAGACTAGTCCAATCTGCACAGGAGCTAACAAAACCTAATAAACTCCTGAAATGGAAGAATGATTTTCATTCGTACTCAGAGGATAGCTGGTACAGATCATGAAATATGTTCAGAGAAGCAGTTCACTGTGTCTTTCTTCAAGGTTTTCTATCGCTTGTATATGGTCCCTTCTATACTAAGGACATTTCAACCAGTAAACTCTGGTATATGTTGGAGATGTAAGAAAACAAAGGGCATTCTATATCATATATGGTGGAATTGTGACCATATAAATCCCATTAAATATAAAATCTCCAATCTATTAAAACATTTTCTAGGCCACAGCAGGGATCTCCTCTCACCTTAGACATTTTTAATGTACTTTAGAATTCACTTCTGGCACTAAGCCTCAGCAATTATTAGCAATATATTAGTAAGGGCTAAATTATGTAAAGCAATGAAGTGGGTACCACAGATAGCTATTCCTGGGAACAGGTCTTAGAACAAATCAAATATTAATAGGCTATGTAAAGATATTTCTGTGTCTCCTACTCTTAAATAAATACCAGAAAAGTGTCTACCTTGGTAACAACACAATCTGCGTTGTTTTTTCTTTTACACCTTTTATGGGAACTATTCATCTGTGAATGTGAAAGAGCATGGCAGAGTGAGTGTGAGTGAGAGTGCATGAGAGTGAAAGTAAGAATGAGTCAAAGTGAATGGGCAGCGCAAAGCAAAAAAAAATTTTGATGGGAGTTATGCTGTTCCACCGTCTGTGTCTGGATCGCTATATAATGATATGAGTCCTGCTGTATCACCTTGAATGTCTGACTTACTTTATAGTGATGGGAGTTATGCTGTACGACTGTCTGTGTCTCGCTCACTATATACTTATGGGTGTCTGGCTTGTTATGTTATGATAGGAATCCTGCTAGATCTGGATCGCTATAAAATGATGGCATTTCGAACACAGTATTGATACAGTTAAAAAAATTGGTGTCCACAAAGGTTCTTCAACTCAGTGTATGTTTTCTGATTGTAGATGAACTGATGCGTTTCACCTAATGACTTCCTCAGAGGTATATGAAAATAGGTAAAAAAATCATATCCTTAAAGACAAAACAGGAAATAAAGAAATGGAAAAAGGAAAAGACATGGGGTAACTAAATCAAAGGACTTAATTGTATAAATTTGTTACTAATGATACATCAATTGTGTTTTATATTATATACTTATATTTAAGTGAATAGATCATTTAATCATTATGGAAATAATATGAAAAAAAGATTGTTTATTTTATAAAATACGTTATGAAATATTCATGTTACTTACTTTGTTACTTGTCCCCTTCCCTTTTTGCCTTCTGTATCCCCTTTATTGATTTGTGTTTTAAAAAATAATAATAAAAAAGGATATTAAAAAAAATATTTAATTTACTTACAATGCTTGATGAAACCTAAATTTTCTTAGTAGCTATCCGGATACCTTTACGTATCTCGGCACGTAACTTGGTACAGATATCAGTCACGCTAACTTCTCATTCCTTTCGGTGGAAAAAAAAACACTTCAGCTATCAACCTGCCCCTAATCACACTCTGGTAAGTGTTCAACATCATTGTCGGTTTTTAGGGACTTTAACAGTGGAGACGCTATCCTAGATCTATATTTAGAATGGTATCTCAACTCGATCACACGGGCATTATCCAGTTACATCTTCATCCATTCCTCCAAGAAACGAAGTGTATCCAACCCTGGATCCTCAGGTGTGACTAACAGTGCCACTATTTATATGATATACAAAGTGTAAAGGTAACCCACTTCTCAGGATATACGTGTACCTCCCAAATAAAATACTACCAAAATGATCAACCTTCAAATGATCCCAGAAGACATAGGAAGTGTTATTAGTATTAAAACTCAGCTGTTGCCCCCATGTGGACCAAGGGTAGAATATGTATGCATAGTATGTATGTCACTTGTGCACTAATTTTCGTATGAATTTTATTTTTAAAGAAAATTGTATGTTTTGTGCGTTTGTATAAATCAACGAAAATGAGGAGGATCTTCAACGAAGCTAACGAAAACAAATTGCAAAAGTGACGAAAATCCGTTGCCACGTGTAGCCACCATTAGAAGCCATTTTGGTGCCATTACAAGCTCATTGATTGTTATGGCTGTGATTGGAAGGTCCAACAACCTATGGGAGTTTTTCCTTACTTTTTTCACGCTGGCCAATCAAGATTTACATTACCGTATTTGCTCGATTCTAAGACAAGGTTTTTTTCAGAGCAAATGCATTTTGGGGGGCAGAGTGGCATATAAGGGGGTATAAAGCATATCTGGGGGGCGGATGTCCATAACTGCGGGCAGGTTGGCAAATAAAAGGAAATAAAAATAAAAAATGAATTTTTCTCAATCATAGCTTTTATTAATTATGAAAAAAATTTTTACTTGTGAATTCATATTTACTAGTTAAACCTTTTTCTTATAGGTTAGTCTTATATTCAAGCTTTTTAGGGGGTCGTCATAATCAGGGTCTTCTTATAGTCGAGCAAATACGGTAGATCGATAATAGATTACATAGACGGTAGATATGCGATATTAGAACTCACCATACTCTCAGGGCATGGTTTCAGACCTCCTTGTGAAATCCTGCTGTTGCTTCTTTTGATGTTGTTGATTCTGGTGGTTGTGTATGACCCTGGCCCGGCTTAGTGATTTACCCGGTTCCTAATCCTGTCTTCTGTTCCTGACTCCACTGACTTCTGTGTTCCTGACCTAGCTCGTCTGACTACCTGTCTTGGCTTTGACCCCTGGCTTGTATTTTTGACTAAGATTCCGGATTGTGCTTACATTTATTTTTGCTATTTTTCTATTATTTAATAAAAGCTGTTTTTTATATCAGCATCTCCTGTTTCCGTCTGGTTTTCTTGGTACCCTGACACATACAGTGAAGGAAGAAGTTATTTGATCCCCAGCTGGTTTTGTACGTTTGCCCACTGACAAAGACATGATCAGTCCATAATTTTAATGGTAGGTTTATTTCAACAGTGAGAGAAAGAACAACAACAATAATCCAGAATAACACATTTCAAGTAAATTATACATTCATTTGCATTTTACTCTGCGAAATAAGTATTTGATCCCCTATCAATCAGCAAGATGTCTGGCTCCCAGGTGTCTTTTAGCTGAGATTAGGAGCACTTTCTTTAAGGAACAGGGCAACCAAGGGAACCAAGGCACACAATCCATTAAATAGTTACTGAAAAGGGAGATAACTCTAGTCGCCACTAGAGACATTAATTGTACATATTCCGCTTTCTTTAGAAACTTATACATGGCAGCAGGGGCGTACCTAGAGTATTTGGCACCCGGGGCGGATCCTGTATGTGCCCCCCCCCACACACACTTTAAAACAACCTGGCCGAAACTGAATATGACCCCCCCAAACACCATAAAAAAATCTAACACTTTTATTTAAAGTAAGTAACACACCAAAATAGGACAAAACAATTAAATAACAATATATATATATATATATATATATATATATATATAATTGTTAACAGCAATCACATTCCTATCATGCCCAGGCACACCCAGATTCCAGGAGGCACTCGCAGACTTGGCATGATAGGAGTATGATTGCCCTATCTACCCCTTCTCGCTCCCTTCTGCCCTATCTACCCCTTCTCACTCCCTTTTCCCTATCTACCCCTCCCTCTTTGAAGTTCACTTACCTTTCAGGAGTCCTGCGGTGGGGGTGCAAGGCCTCTGTCTCCCAGCTCTGCCACTGTATGGAACAGTATAGAGTGATGGGAGTTATGATGTACTTTAGAGCATAATTATATAATGAAAAATACATTGGAAATGGTACAGCATAACACCCATCACTCTCACACACTTACCAATCCACACACATACACCAATCCACACACATACACCAATCCACACATATACACCAATTCACACATATACTAATCCACACACATATACTAATCCACACACATACCAATCCACACATACCAATCCACACACACATACCAATCCACACACATACCAATCCACACATATACTAATCCACACACATACACCAATCCACACACATACACCAATCCACACATATACACCAATCCACACACACATACCAATCCACACAAATACCAATCCACACACATACCAATCCACACACATACCAATCCACACACATACCAATCCACACACATACACCAATCCACACACATACCAATCCACACACATACACCAATCCACACACATACCAATCCACACATATACTAATCCACACACATACCAATCCACACACATATACTAATCCACACACATACCAATCCACACATACCAATCCACACACACATACCAATCCACACACATACCAATCCACACACACACACCAATCGACACACATACACCAATCCACACATATACACCAATCCACACACATACCAATCCACACACACATCCCAATCCACACACACATACCAATCCACACATATACCAATCCACACATATACCAATCCACACATATACACCAATCCACACACATACCAATCCACACACATACACCAATCCACACACATACACCAATCCACACACATACACCAATCCACACACATACCAATCCACACACATTACACCAATCCACACACATACACCAATCCACACACATACACCAATCCACACACATACACCAATCCACACACATACCAATCCACACACATACACCAATCCACACACATACACCAATCCACACACATACCAATCCACACACATACACCAATCCACTCTCACTGTATGCTTTCCTACCTTTCCTCTTTTCTCCTTACAGCTCCCTTTCCTGCTCTTCGCTCCTCATCTTCTTCAGTTCTTCTGTCTTCTTCCGAGGGCACGGGGTTCAGAGGGGACGGACAGCGGTGGGCGCGGCTTCAGTGTTGTGCGCCGGGATCTGACAACAAACCCCGGCGCACAACAGCTGTTGCCGCGCGGATCGCAAGGGAGGGGTATCGGAGGTCTTTAACAGACCTCCGGCTCCCTTGAGTGATTTTAACCCGGGTTCAAGGGAAATCCTTGAACCGGCTTAAAATCACTCAAGGGAGCCGGTGGTTTGTTAAAGACCTCCGATACCGCTCCCTTGCGAGCCTGCTCCTCCAGCGGCGGACATTACTGTCCGTCTCTGGAGGGGTGCCGGGTGCCGGCAAGTTGGCACCCCCCTGATGAGCGGCACCCGGTGCGGACCGCCCCCCCCGCCCCCCGCTAGGTACGCTACTGCATGGCAGATCAGGATGATAGGGAATTAGGTATAACATCACTGCAAGAAGTGAAATTAGACAAACTAACAAATTAACAAAGGGAAAGTCGAAATGCTATTATAACAGAGGAAGAGGTAAAACAAACTATCCAATCTCTATCCAACGGTAGAGCCCCTGATCCAGACGCCTTCCCCACTGAATATTATAAATTATTCTCCCACCAAGTGATACCAACCCTTACGACATTATACAACGATATCTTTCAAAATAATTGCCTCATACAGACATTGACTCTACTAATACCGTAATCGAGCAAAGGCCTAACAAAGGTACAATCTTATCGACCCATTTTGCTCCATAAGAGGACGTAATGATTTTAAGCAAATTAATTGCCACTAGATTACAAATATTGTTAATACACCATCGATTTTGTGAAGGGCTGCCACTCAGGCCGGGGTCAACCGTACAGACCTGGGGGCTGTAGTGGGGTCAGGGAGAAGGCCTTCAACACGGTGGCATGGCCACACTTATACAGGATATTGAAAAATCGATTCTTTGGACAGAACTTTCTGAACTTTACCTGCAATTTAAATGCAAACCCAGAAGTCATTGTCACAAATGGGTTGAAATCAGAGAAGATTTATTTGGGTCAGGGGGTCCAGCATGGTTACCCCTTGTCACCACTCCTTTTTGACTTGGCCTTGAACCCTTTACTCTGCACCCTGTTCGCTTCTTAAGATTTCAAAGCTATTTCATTCAGCACAATGGAACAAAAACTAACAGCCTCTGCTGATGATATTCTCTTACAGTATATATCTCTGACCATCTACCAACCCACATGTCCTCTCTTTATCACATACCTGCAGAGGGTAATACGGATTAAAATGAGAAAACCCTGTGGATTAAACACAGGGTTGCATGTGGTTGTTGGGATGGAAGTTAGACTGCAAGGGTTAATGCCAAGGGGTGAAACAAAGGACACCTTCAGAATGTGCTGGTAGGCGCTCGCACCACTTAGTTTTACCGCCTTTTTGTGTTGAAATGCGCTCGCGAGCAGCTCGCGCCGCTTAGTTAGCCCGCGCTTTTGCATGTGCTGCGCTCGCGGACAGCTCGCGCTATGGTTTGGGCGGGTTTTTGCCCTATAAAAGTGGAACATCTGAGGCGTCCGTTTCACTTACCGCTGGCGTGCGCTAACTGACTGCACTGACCTCAGAGTCTGGTGAGCGGCGGTTTTCAGCAAGGCCACGGGGAGCAGCATGGAAGAGCTGCTGAATTGTCGCCTGCCCGCCCTCCCATCTTTATTTATAAAAAAAAAAAAGATAAAAAAAAAAAAAAGAGTAAATATTGTTTTATTTGTCGTGGCTTTAATTGGAGTGAAGTTGCTCTCTGCAAAGGGAGTGAACAATGGGGGTTTTTATAGGTGTCAGGCTGACCGGCTTTGGGGCAGTTGGCCTGGTTTTAAATTATTTGATTACTCTGTGGTTTGGGCCAAGAGTTGTGGTTTGTTTGATAGTTGTTGATACAAATTGTTCTGATTGGTTATTGTGTATTAATTGGTATAAACTAAATAAAAGACCACGGCTTTTGTTCATCCAAATTGTTTCAGTTGTCATTTATTTATTATTGCTTACAATTGGTTACAAACATTTACACCAAACAACCACATGAATAAAGACTGAAGCATGACATTTAGACACATCTCTTTTTTCCCTCCAGACACTCAAAGTTTTGGATTTTGTTGGGCAAAAACCTCAATTAGTTATTCATCAAGGAGATTACAAATGAACTTAAATTATGGAAACACTACACTCTAACACTAACATAAAAAAATTGTTCCCCAAACTGCTTTACACTAAGCAATCCCTACCTTTACTAATTAAACCAACAGACTTCAAATTGTTAGATAAACATTTGAATATGGATCTATGGAAGGGAAAAAAACATTTTCCCATAGATTCACAGATTCTCATGAAATTGCTACCTGTGCTTATTTGAGCATGTTCTGAACACCTGCACTGTTCGTTTTATTTGTGTGTCCACTATGTACAGTGAGGGAAATAATTATTTGATCCCCTGCTGATGTTGTACGTTTGCCCACTGACAAAGACATGACCAGTCTATATTTTTTATTTTTATTTTATACAAACAAATACAAAAAAGACTCAACATTAATATATAGAAAGTCTTAAGATTACTTAGTACAAAAAATTAAAATACAGACAATGGAACCTATGCCTAAGGAGGAGCATCGGTTTGCTTCAAACTTGATCAGTCTAGAATTTTAACGGTAGGTTTATTTGAACAGTAAGAGACAGAATAACAATAAAAAATCTAGAAAAACACATTTCAAATAAGTTACAAATTGATTAGCATTTTACTCAGTGAAATAAGTATTTGATCCCCTTTTAATCAGCAAGATGTCTGGCTCCCAGGTATCTTTTATACAGGTAACAAACTGAGATTAGGAGCACTCTATTCAAGGTAGTGCTCCAAATCTCAGCTTGCTACCTGTATAAAAGACACCCGTCCACAGAAGCAATCAATCACATTCCAAACTCTCCCCCATGGCCAGGACCAAAGAGCTGTCCGAGGATGTCAGGGACAAGATTGTAGACCTACACAAGACTAGAATGGGCTGCAAGACAATCGCCAAGCAGCTTGGTGAGAAGGTGACAACAGCTTGTGCGATTATTCGCAAATGGAAGAAAAACAAAATAAAACACTTACCCGTTATGCAGTAGAGAGCTTTGAGACGATGAATGGGGGGCACCACTATGTGGTGAAACCGAGAACAGGAACCAGTTCAAATGGCAATGGGTAGACAGCAAAAGATATAATCCAGGTCACTGTCCAGGGGTCAAAGGCAGGTGGCAGACACAAAGTAATCCAGGTCACTGTCCAAGGGTTAGATGCAGGCGGCAGACAAAAGGTAGAAAACAGGGTACAAACCGGGTCAAAAAAGCAAGGTTCACAGGGACAGGATAACAGCAGCAGGGAGACACAGAATGCAATTAAGCAGCTCTGAATAACTGAACACCGTCATCATGGTTCCAGGGCTTTTATAGGACCAGCAGGCACCTCCCCCGTAGCTCCACCGCCCGCTTGTTCCAGCAAACAAGGGATTAATGGAAAAACACTGCCCCCTGCCTGTTCCGGCAACGAAGGGGTTAAGGGAGGTGGCCTCCTTACAGCACACGGAAGCACCGCCACCTCTGTTAGCAGCCGTGCCTCTCCATTACTGCGGTCTCCAGCTCCCTGCGAGTGAAGTACTTGGGGAGAAGAAGAACGACTGCCGCCTCGAGGACCAGCACCCCGCGACATGACCGTGCCGCCCCCTCCTAGTGCGTGCCATGGAGTTACGGCAGCAATGAGAGGTACATGACACTCAGTCTGGGGCTCCATGCAAGATCTCACCATGTGGAATTTCAGTGATCATGAGAATGGTGAGGAATCAGCCCAGAACTACACGGGAGGATCTTGCCAATGATCTCAAGGCAGGTGGGACCATAGTCACCAAGAAAACAATTGGTAACACACTACGCTGTGAAGGACTGAAAAGGTCCCCCAGCTCAATAAAGCACATGTACAGGTCCGTCTGAAGTTTGCCAATTAACATCTGAATGACTCACAGGAGAACTGTTGATAGTGCTGTGGTCAGATGACACCAAAATCAAGCTATGTGGCATCAACTCAACTCGCCATGTTTGGAGGAGGAGGAATGCTGCCTATGACCTCAAGAACACCATCCCCACCGACAAACATGGGGGTGGTTTTTGGTAAGGGGACAGGACAACTTCACTGCATCAAAGGGATGATGGATGGGGCCATGTACCGTCAAATCTTGGGTGAGAACCGCCTTCCCTCAGCCAGGGCTTTGAAAGTGGATTGTGGATGGTTATTCCAGCATGACAGTTAGCAAAAACACACGGCCAAGGCAACAAAGGAGTGGCCTAGCCAGTCTCCATACCTTAATCCCATTGAAAATCTGTGGAGGGAGCTAAAGGTTGGAGTTGCCAAACGTCAGCCTGGAAACCTTAATGACTTGGAGAGGATCTGCAAAGAGGAGTGGGACAAAATCCCTCCTGAGATGTGTGCAAACCTGGTGGCCAACTACAAGAAACTTCTGGCTTCCGTGATTACCCACAAGGGTTTCGCCACCAAGTACTAAGTCATGTTTTGCAAAGTGGTCAAATACTTATTTCATTGAGCAAAATGCAAATCAATTTATAACTTATTTGAAATGTGTTATTCTGATTTTTTTGTTATTTTGTTCAAATAAGCCTACCATTAAAATTATAGACTGATCATGTCTTTGTCAGTGGGCAAATGTACAAAATCAGCAGGGGATCAAATAATTATTTCCTTCACTGTAGGAGGTGACAGTAGGTTCTCACCCTATTGTGAGTGTGCCTTGACGTGGCGGGTGAGCTTAATTATGCTTTGGCCAATTCATATTACCAAAACCTCTCATTTACAGTATCTCACAAAAGTGAGTACACCCCTCACATTTTTGTAAATATTTTATTATATGTTTTAATGTGACAACACTGAAGAAATGACACTCTGCTACAATGTTAAGTAGTGAGTGTACGGCCTGTATAACAGTGTAAATTTGCTGTCCCCTCAAAATAACTCAACAGACAGCCATTAATGTCTAAACCTTGGCGACAAAGTGAGTACACCCCTAGGTGGAAACGTCCAAATTGGGCCCAAAGTGTCTATTTTGTGTGGCCACCATTATTTTCCAGCAGTGCCTTAATCCTCTTGGGCATGGAGTTCATATTATGTTTATATATACAGTGACCAACTTAATTAGGGTGAGATGCACAGACAGTTTTTGTTTTTGTGTACAATGTGCTACATTTTAAAGGGCCCATATGCTTCACACTAAAAGTAACAGAAAGTTCCCAGGAAACAGTCTGCTAAGCATTTTCCTTTTATGTCTTGTGCTATGTATAAACTTAGAGAAGGGATCAAATATTAATTACACATGCCACATCAGACACAACAGCAATATGTGAGATTTATGCATGTCCTTTAAACAATGGCCAATGTGGGCACCCTATTAAAGGGTAACCACATCTGTGATTTTGTTTTAAATATATATTGATTTTATATGTTGCTAAAACAAGGTCCTGCAATATGTAGGATGCATAACCTGAAATTGTAAGGACTTACCTGCCTTTCCGGTCCTGCTCCATGCCTGCTCCCGCAACGCTTCCTCCTCAGGCGGCTTCCCGTGCAGGCGGCTTCCACCGCTACCCGGTCGGCGTCTTCACCGCATGGCCGACCATGTGGCAAACAGGTACCACCATGTGGTCAAAACTTAATATTGCACGTTACATTTGTAACATGCTCTTATAACCTCGGGTGACCTCTTCATGCGGGACACGCCTCCTCCTCTCCCTACTTAAACCTGGACTTCCTCTTCTGGGTCACCCTTGGTTGGTGTATTTTGCTTCTTGCTTGTGCATTTGATTGTGACTGACTGCTCCGTTTTGACTTGGCTTGTTGACCTTGTTCCTGTCTCTCTGATTCGTCTCCTGATTCCTGCTCGTGTGGTATTGATTCGGCTTGTTGACCTCGTCTCTGGATTCTGATTCGGCTTATCCTGATGACCTGTCTGACCCGGTTGGTTCTCTGACTTCCTGGTTCCTGTTTGGCCTGGCTCACTCCGCCATCCGGGGGTCCTACCTCACCATATCAGAAATACTAATAAAATGAAAGCCCAGTCAACTTATTCTAGGGGAAAATTTGAAATATTAAAAAAAAATTTTAAAGTATATTTTTAAATAGAATATCCTTAAACAGTTAAGGTTAAATGGAAAACCCAGTTACTCTGCTATTAGATGATAATCACTTAACGGTATTATGACTGTGACCCAGTGACCAGACTTCTCCTTTAAGCACGGACACTCATGGAAGAGATATACTGTGCTGCATTAAAACCATTACTGCTCTGCATGACACATAGTTTTATTTCTTCTGAGCACATGGTTACACTACTATATTTCCCTTTTAACTAGGGATGGACATTAACCCCTTAAGGACAATGGGCGGTCCCTAAACCCATTGAAAACAATGCATTTTGAGCCCGTACATGTACGGGCTTTGTCATTAAGGGGTTAAAAATAGTCACTGGATGTGGTCACCTTACCCTAGTGTGAAAAAATAAAA
The DNA here is from genome assembly GCF_027358695.1 of Spea bombifrons. NCBI lineage: Eukaryota > Metazoa > Chordata > Amphibia > Anura > Pelobatidae > Spea > Spea bombifrons. The sequence goes on along the minus strand of NC_071092.1, from coordinate 27,240,115 downwards.
CAAATAAAAAAAATGGTCCCATTGTATAGTCTCAAACAAAATGCTGTTTGTATAATTACAATATTAACATTTTCAATAGGTAGTTGTACATTTTTTATGTATAAATCTTGTCCTATGAAAGGATGGAAAATAGGTCAGGGCCATGCTGCACTACTAATAATGAAACACAGAGATATGCAAAGCCAAAAACAGAACAGATGAACTTTCATTTTTTATTTTGATGATAATTCTGCAGTTTGGCTTCCAATTGCTGTGACAGGAGGTTGGGAAAGCATGATGCGGTTCTGCTGATGTTCCTGTGAAATGAAGATGAAAAGACAATTTATGCTGAAGAGTTGTATGTTATCAATTCACACAATTAAAAATGAAAGTACGAGTTTGGCCTGTGTAAAACACACACACACTACTATTCCCATCACTGGTGGCCAGGATGACAATGGGGTTCATGAGATTTTTAGGCCTTAAAACATGTGCATTGTAGGTGCAAAATAGTATTACAAAGGTGTAAGTATCTATGATGTACCTATAGTTAAAGTTAAAGAATGTAACCCCTTATTATGTGTCCCTCTCTTTGATGTGTTGTGTAATGGCTTTGTGTACAATCTACACATATGTACAACTATATCATTTGAAAAAAACCAAAATGGGGTTTCTTGAGAAAAAAACATTGTGCTATCATTACGCTTACTATTATGTTTGGTATATATATATACCGTATATATTCCGGCGTATAAGACAACCCCCAACTTTTACAGTCCAAATATAGAGTTTGGACTATACTCGCCGTATAAGACTACCCCTCTACCCAGCGTACAACAACCAGCCAATCACGGCAAGTGATGTACCTTACCGGTGATTTGCTGGTTGATTTGCTGACATATACATACATGCACTGCCCTTACACACACACACACATATATAATATATATATCTATAGATATATCTACACATATGCCTGTCCATACATACACATTTATACACTGCCCTCACCACACACCCCTGCCTTTACACACACATGTATATGTATATATATATATATATACACACACACACGTATGTATTTATATATACACACACACACACACACACCAGTATATATATATATATATATATATATATATATATATATATATATTTCTCCCCCCTTTCTCCCTTTCTCCCCATCTCTTACCTTATCTATTGTCTTCTTTCTTCCATCCAGTTGTGGGAGCCCGAGGCTTCCCTGCTCTCTAATCACTACGCGCCGGCTATTGATGCTGAGCGCCGGGACATGACGTCATCCATGCGGTCGGCATCAATAGCCGGCGCCTAGTGATTAGAGAGCAGGGAAGCCGAGGTCTCAAGTGCCAGACCTCGGGCTTCCCTGCTTCCTCATCACTACGCGCCGGCAATTGATGCCGGGCGCCGGGACATGACGTCATCCCTGCGCTCGGCATCAATAGCCGGCGCGTAGTGATTAGAGAGATTGGTGGCTTCGTGGGAACCTCCGGCTTGGTAAGTACCCGGCGTATAAGACGACCCCCCACTTTTAAGAAAATTTTTTGGGGTTAAAAAGTCGTCTTATACGCCGGAATATACGGTATATATATATATATATATATATATATATACCGTATTGGCTCGGATATAGGCCGCCCCCTTATATAGGCCGCACCCTAAAAGTTTGGTGCTTTTTTAAAGAAAATTTTTTTTTTCTTTAAAAAAGTACCAAAAACATGCTGCCACTCTGTCCTCTCCCCCCCCGAGATATGCTGCCAATCTGTCCTCCCCCTCCGAGATATGCTGCCACTCTGTCCTCTCCCCCTCCCCGAGATATGCTGCCACTCTGTCCTCACCCCCCTCGAGATATGCTGCCACTCTGCCCCCCCCCTCGAGATACGCTGCCACTCTGTCCTCCCCCCCCTCGAGATATGCTGCCACTCTGTCCTCCCCCCCCCCGACTTACCAGATTAGACTCCCGGGTGTCTTACGGGGCCGGAGGGGGACATCTATGCACATCGTGTATACAACTCCTGGTGCCGGCACTCAGCGGAAGTGCCGGTACCGGAAGTTGTATACGCGTATTGCGTAGATGTCTTCCGCCGGCCCTGCAAGACCCGGGAGTCTGCCCTGGTAAGTCGGGGGGGTTAGAATGCATCGTGCGCACGTTCACCGGCAACGGCGCATCGCCGCTGCCGGTGAACGTCCGTGCGATGCGCTTAGACAACCTCCCGTGCCGGTACTCCCCCCCGTGGAAAGTGCCGGCAGGGGAGGCTGTCTGAGCGTATCAGACAGTAGGATACAGGTCCCCTGCACCGCTGCGGGGGATCTGTATCCTAACCCCGCTGCCTGCCCGGCGCCCGGGACTGCATGTCCCGGGCGTCGGGCGCTAGACCCCGAATATAGGCCGCACCCCCACTTTAAAGACTTAAAGTGGGGGAAAAAAGTGCGGCCTATATTCGGGCCAATACGGTATATATATATGTTTTTTTTTTGCACGTTTATCATGATAACTTGATGAGATTCACTTTAAAGTATTTCATAGGCTCTTTTGAGCTGGAGTTTGGTATATCATTTTTTTGGGAGTGGTTCCACCTGTAGTCTTTGGCCAAAAGTCTATGCTGCTCAATAAAGAAAACAAGCTTAACTTAATGGCATGGATATTTACCATCAGCCATGCTTTTCAGACCTGCTATTGGAACTGCTCCAGCCAGTCTCTCCGGCAGACGATGGCGTGCCCGGCTCGAACACCGAAACTCCAATCATCAAGCGTGGCAGGAAAAAATAGATTCTGTACCTAGAAAGGAAGATATGTTTGCCATTATTGAACAGGCCACCCAAGGAATACGTAGAAGCCTCAAGGAAATCGAGGCATTCAGCAACACCAAGATCGGCATCATGGGCCATGTCTGGCCCCTACCCTTGGGCGCCAACATCTGTCATACACTGTATGGCAGCGGACACCAGTTTTAAAAGTTTTGGAGGCGATCAACGATCACCTCCTAAACTTCAATGGTGTGTCTGAAATGCCTCGATCACGAGGCATTCAGCGACACTGAACACTCACCCCAGGATTTCGCCACTCGCAAGATGAAAATTGGAAAAGTTTGCCCGAATGTCTCCAGACCCTCTAGAAAACTCTGGCTCCACTTGCAGGTTGAATACAGGTAGTGCATTCAACCATGCAAGTCAATGGAGCCCAGCTTTCTAATCAATATGTGATTAGTAAGATATTAAATGTTATTAATGGTAACATTTCAAAATTATTATGCATCAGAGGAACCATCCAATGTAAAAAAAAAAAAAAAGTCCAAAAACAATAACATAAAAAGTTTATTATTAAGAGATAAGTGCTGAAATTAGCGCTGTAATCTTCCCAAAAATCTTGACATGGAAAGAGTTAAAGTTAAAGCATTTCAAATACCCAAAGGGTATCTAATTAAAAAAAATGAATGGTTTGATGGGGTAAATTTGAGTCACCGGGTTCAAAGATAGGGCATAGGCACAGACTGACCAAAATGGGGGGGGGGGCGCACTTCAAAAAAAGTGGCCTTTTAACCCCAAACTCCAGACAAACCCATGCATGGGCGGTATCACTGTACTCGGGAGATGGTGCTGAAGACACATTGGGGTGTTGTTTTATAGTGGCGTATACCTGGAGCTATAAATTCATATCTGAAGTACAATTTGTTTTTAAAAAACACAGACAAAATTACTACCACAAACTTTAGCAAAGGCTGGTGGTAGAATCTAATGCATGGAAAGGGTTAAAATACTAGCATTTGAAATACCTTAGGGTGTCTAGTTTGGAAAAATATATGGTTTGATGGAGTAAATTGAATTAGCCGGCTTCAAAGATGGACCTATTAGGACATGGGGCAGTAGGCCCAGATGTAAAAGTTCCAAGTTAAAAAATGCGCACTTCCTAAATGTGGCATTTTGGTCTTGGTGACTCTTTCAATGGATCCAGGAGACGTGTCGGTGCTTGGAATGTAGGCTTCCAGTCGGCAATCAAACAACTTGGTAGACCTTTAAAATATTTCAGTTTCAAACTTCAAATTGTTGGTATCCATAACAGGATTTACAAAACCATGCTCATGCAGGAATGCTTACTATGTCATGTCTTACTATGATGTCAGTTGTTTACAGCTTTAGCGGTTGTATGCAGACTACATTTTCTGGCACTTCTATATCAACCCTGTGTTGGCTATTTAGAAGAGCTGTACCTCTACATTATTATTAGTATTATCTAAGAAATCCCAGAACGTGGGAATCCTTCCATAGGATATCGATTTCAGATTTCCATCATAACAAACCAACAAGCAAAATGTCAAATGACGGTAAGAGTACTATACATTAGTATTTTACTTCTTAGTACAATTCAACAGATAATCTTTGCATGTTTGTTTTTCCTGCGATTACAATTTTGGGGAGTCTATTGCCTATACCTATATTCATTGTCAAAACATTTTTAATAATTTATACATCGCTTCCGGCAGAAATAATTGACCGAAGACATGATGTTGAAGAGGGGGAACAAGAGTCTGAGGTCATTGACTTGACTGGGGGAGACCAGGGAGAAGAACTGCAACTGTCATTTGGAAGCGGTCCGATAACCTCCCCATCACATGGCACTCCGCCAGTTTCAAGACCCAGGGGCAGAGAGAGGATGAGAACAATGCCTAATACTCAAGACTCAAGGCAGAGAGCGAGAAGCCGTTCCCCAGTAAGGTCCATCGCAAACCCTCTTGTGGACGCGCACGATTATGTGAGGCATCCAGGGGCAAATAGGAACAACATCCGTCTGAGATTACCTGGCAGGATCGTTCAGAGACGGGTAACTGGAGAACAAGACATTCTTGGAGACTGCAGTATTTGCTTTATGGACTATGAACGTGGGCAGCCCATAATCGCTCTGCCATGTCAACATCAGTTCCATAGTCGCTGTATAATACGCTGGCTACAAGAGAACCCCAGCTGCCCTTTATGCCGCCACCGGATCATGCAAAACCCAAGAGGAGAGAGAATAGCTCTTATGGTTACAGAGACTACGACCATACGTCGGAGAGGCAGACCTGACATCGTCAGAATAAGAAGATATGAAGTTGAGGAATAAATCTGCTTTGGACTCATGGCCATTTCCAGCCGCTCTACTATGTGGCACTTACCATAAAAATAAAACATTTGTATTATTTACCAGAATTTCGTTTTTATTTATAACACTGTCAATCCTATTAATAGAATGATGTTGTACAACACAATGGGTAAAATGAGTTCTCAGTTAATTATTTATTGTATAACTTTTTGGTGGAAACTCCTAATTTATAATGCTACAAAACGGGAGTCATATACCATACCTCCTATGTGTCGCATTTTTGGATGGGACAGTCCCTGCCCTGTGTCCTAGCAGAATCAACACTCCTGCTGTTACAAGCAATGGTGATCATGAGCTGGTTGTTGCTGCAAAACTTAGGCCGCGCACCCTATTAGGGGCAGCCCCGGCTGTAGAGATAAAGCCACTTTGGAATATTGCACCAGAACCTCATTTTAAGATGAAGCCTTTCTCCGTGTTTTGGGTCACTAAATCAATGTGTTCGTGGATTCGGATAGCTGTGTAACACCTCCAAGGAAAGCAGCTTGTGGACACAAACTCCGCGGCTGACGGGTAGGAAGTTTACTGTTGAAATACGGTTATGGTGCGCCAATCACAATAGAGTGTGCGGGGTATTTAGAGCACAAGGCAGAACCACGTGACTACTTGGCCGGTGAGCGAGCGCGGGCACGCCGTACTCTGAGGACGGGCACGGAATTTTTGCACGCGCCTCGGGACCAGCTGAGACGGGATCGCGTAGGGGAGCTGGTGATGGCGGAGGTTTCTGTCAGTGAGTGAGGTGCTTGCTCTCCTCTTCTTTATCTGTCGCTTGTTTAACCACTCACCTCCTGCCCTCTCCTCAGACCCACTGGAGAATGGGGAACGAGGCCAGTCTGGACGCGAGGGAGGGAGGAGCGGGAGTCGGGCAGCATCAGCCGCCTCCTTGCCCCGGGTCCGGGGGTTCAGCACCAACCCGTGGACAGCTCCCATTGCTAAGCACGGCTGGAGCATCACCGACCGGGGCTCGACATGGCGGTGTCAGGTATGGAGACAAGGGATTGGGGGTGAAGAAAAAAAGCTGTAGGGACACAGAGCAAGGGGTATGGGCTTGCGGATCAGCTGGGAATGTGTAGCAAGGAGCATTAACATGGGCATGAATGGAACAGAGCAATGCTCCGCCTAGCGAAGCCCTGGGATTACGTGGAGTTTGTAATTCATGGTAGCATTGATTAGAAGACTACACCTTAAGGGTTTAAGGGCAATTACGTGTCTTCCACACGTAGCCTCGTGATGCAGTCCAGGAGCTGTCATGGGGGGTTCAGAATGGGATACCTCCTCCTTCTCCCGTTTGTAGAGTACACCGCAGGGACATTGGATTTTATATTTTTAGTACATAAGAACATAAAAACACATCACTACTAGAGCCAGTTGTTTTTTTTTTAGTGAAGGAGTTCAACCAGTGGATTCTGGGAAATTGACCTATAATGTAACCTATTTTACCCACTCTGCATATTTCATTCTATTGATCTCAGGGCGGTTCTCTGAAGCATGGATTTAGTTCTGGGCTATCATTCTAAGGCAGGGGTGTCCGAGGTTTTTGTGCATTGGGCCACTTCATCAGAAATGTATATGTGCGTGGGCTGCACTCATTTGTCACTGTGAGAAAATATGGCCTTTAATAAAATATGCAGCTTAAAATAAAGTAAATGACACAAAACCTTTACTTTTCCTCTCAATGATTTCTGGGCCTAGAAAGTTTTGTCCTCTCAAGTGACTACAAATTCAGGATTCTGGATAAGTACAAATGAAATAGTTCTATTTATTCTAGGGATGCACCGAAATGAAAATTCTAGACCGAAACCGTAAATTCAGGGTTCAAATTGAAAATGACCCCTCACCTTTAATAATAATTTAAAACACCCACACTTTTAATTAAAGTAAGGTACACACCAAAATTGTTACTCGATTATAAGACAACCCTGATTATAAGATGACCCCCCAAAATCTGAATATTTATTCAGGAAAAAAGCCTGAAGATAAGACGACCCTATAGGAAAAAAGTTTTGCTAGTAAATGTTAATTCATTTTAACTATGTAAACGATTTTTTTTTTAATAAAAGCTATGATTGAGAAAAATATTTTTATTTTATTTAACAACCTGCCCCAGTTATGCATATCTGCCCCCAGACTTGTCACTGTGCCCTAGAAATGCCTTATACCCCCATATGCCACTGTGCCCCATGATATGCCTTTTAACCCTCTAAATGCCACTGTGCCCCATGATATGCCTTTTGACCCCCTATGTGCCACTCTGCCTCCAGAAATGCCTTATACCCCTATATGCCACTCTGGCATTTAGTTGGTATCAAATATAACTATATATAAAATTTTGGGCTCCAGTGTTCTCAAAAGATTAGATATAGAAAAGGCTAGATTTTGCAGTGTCACTTAAGTGCGAAAAAAAACAACTACAAATATTTAGACGGAAGGCAAAGAAAGTGAGATATATGAGAGCCCCAATGAATATTTCTGCTCTATTATCAGAGAGCAAAGTTAAATTCTACCTGTCTTGTGACGATAGAAACATAGAAAAATAGAATTTGACAGCAGATAAGAACCATTTGGCCCATCTGGCCTGCCCATTTTTCCTGATGGGTCTTTGTTCAGGTCTTTGGTCAGGTCCTACATTGAGGAAAGATTATGTCTATCCCAGGCTTGTTTAAACTCCCCTACTGTATTAGTTTCCACCACTGCCGCTAGGAAACTGTTTCATTTATCTACTACCCTCTAGGTAAAGTAGAACTTCCTTACATTAGATCTAAGTCTCTGGCCTTCAAGTTTTAGACCACAACTTCTTGTTCTTATATTGCTCCTCCTTTCCAATAAGCTTGCCTCCTGTACTTTGTTAAATCCCTTTAGGTATTTGAATGTTTCTATTGCATCCCTCTCTTCTTTTCTCCAAGCTATACATATTAAGATCATTTAACCTTTCCTGGTAAATTCTTTCCTGCAAACCATTTACCATTTTTCCTCTGAACTCTCTCCAATGTGTCGATATCCTTCTGGACATGGAGTCTCCAGAACTGTAAAGAATATTCTAGATAACAAGATAACGAAATAGGTAAGGTATTGACATGTATGAAATCTGGACCACTGAGGCAGTGGTGTATTGTAGCCTAGACCTAGGGCTGCAGTTTGCAAGCAAGAACCAGACTCCCCTCTGCACTTACATCTGGTTCATTTACAACAAATCTACTATTTAAATTATAGAGGATTACATCACAAAATATGAAGACAAACTTTTAACGTGCCATTTTGTGATTTTTAAAATCAGATGCTGATAAAAACAAATCACATACAGTAGGAGAGCTCAAAAACACATGCTCTATGTGTTAACATTCTTAATCCTCAAAGTAAATAATTCAATTTAGAAGGAAAAACTGTGTTAATTATCTGTGTTCACTGAGTACTGCTTTACTAAGACATGATTAGATATTTGGTTAGTAGTTTTTAAACGGTTTATTAGTAAATATATTAAACTTCTTTTACAGAACACATTATGATTGAGGAATTGTCGATTTCGTGGGTCCGGGATATCCAATACCTTAACCCACCAAATAACACACGGTCACAAACTGTTTTGGATAAAACATTGGCCACATATTTTAATATGTATGGGAAACAAACACAATCAATTATTAACACAATAAAGTCATTGTCAGAATTAATTCTTAATACTGTTTGATGTTCTCTAGTGCTTATGGCTGCCTCTTTCTCAGTACAGAAATGTCATTTATAAGTAGAATGTACCTATAATCAATATGCTTATCTTCCCAGTGCAGTAGGTACCCCTGTTGTCCCAGGTGGCATTGTCCTGGGAAGTTCCCTGGTAATCACAACATCACAACTATTGTCATGCCCGAGACTGGTCGTCTGGCAAATGCATGGTGAGCCTTTAGCCGAAAAGGGACAAATACTTAAAGATACTGCGAGAGCACAAAAAAACATAATGTAAGGCCACACTGTCACGTTCTACGCAGGCTGCAGAGCTGCATATCTCTGTCTTGCTTCGGTTTCTCTTTTTTGCTTCAATCCATTCCTGGATTTCCATATGCTCTGTTCTGATCTTCCATCCCTTGATTCCAGTCTTGCTCTTTGCTTCAGCTCTGTTTCCTTTTTAAGGTGTGCCCCAGCCATGTGTTCTGTTTGTCTCAGTCAGCAGTGTAAAGGTATGTCCTTCTTGGTTTATTAGTACTTCCATAATCAGAGTTTAGCGACCCACCGTCATTGGAGTACTTTGGCATAGTGGTGGGCTAAGCATACTATGGCCATAAGATTTGATGGAATCTCCAATAGTTATCATATTGTCCTAGGCTAGTTCCTGTAGTCCTGTATCCCTGGTAGAGGGGGGTCCTGTCTTGAATCCCCAGTAGAGGGGTGTCCTGTCTTGAATCCCCAGTAGAGGGGTGTCCTGTCCTGTATCCACGGTAGAGGGGTGTCCTGTCCTGTATCCACGGTAGAGGGGTGTCTTGTCTTGAATCCCCGGTAGAGGGGGTGTCCTGTCATGAATCCCCGGTAGAGGGGTGTCCTGTCCTGTATCCACGGTAGAGGGGGTGTCCTGTCTTGAATCCCCGGTAGAGGGGTGTCCTGGCCTGTTCATGTCGGATCTTGAGTATTCCTTGTCTTGTTCCCTGTTGTCTCCCTGTTGTTTCTTGCTTGGTCTCCCTGTCCCTTGCTTATGTTTCTGCTATATACTCTGCTTAGCTTCCGTACTCCCAGCCTGCAGCATCCTGTACATGATTCCAGTGCTATGTCTCATGCCTGCTCCAGGGTGCCTGCAGGATATCTCCAAGTTCTGCTCTGTTCTGTCATCATCCGCTGCTATGTCAGGGCACTGGTATGTGGCTGCACAACCCTAGATTCCCACCGGGATAGTGCTGTCACCCTGCACCAGGCCCTGTCCAACTCTGCTACTGCACTGTAACTCCTGAACACAATCTTTGGGCACTCTGGGTCTTTACAGTCGTCTGTATGGATCCGTTCGTGACACACGCATATCCAGCTGGTGGCTGCACATAAGGTCATTTGACTCCTTTGACATAAGCCATCCTTAATCCAGACTTGCCTCCAGTCATTATGCAAGGCTGTGTTCAAAAAATACATGTCAAACAATTATGAATACAGTCAGTACTATACTTCTTGATGTCATATGATAATAAATCTATTTTATCTCATGTATAAAAAAAATATGGCTGGATTTACATCCTTTAGCAAGTAAAAAAAATAGAAGGCTGTGTTGACAGGCAGCATTATCACCATTAAGCGTGGGAGTAGATGGGTCTACAGTAAAGCACTTGTCTTCAGAGATGCCTACCAAAAAATCTTAGTATCTCCCTTACTAAGTATCTAATTATTTTCTTTCTCTTTGAAACAGAGTCAGCCTTTACTTCGGACCAGAGGTGGCAATTTGAAAAGGCATGTTCCGGATAGATTGATGGAAAAGGAATAACGTAATATGCATTTAAATGTCCTATTCCCTTAGTTGGGGAAAAATATATTTTACTGGTGGAAAAAAGGTGTATTTATTTGTCTTTCTTCTTTGTCTGGCAACTCATATGAGGCAATTATTTCTCTCTAAGGCCTCTAATGAGAAAGTTAATTGGATATGACATCCACTCCAACTCAATCTGCACTGCTGTACAGTGGACTTAAAAAACGACAATGCACTTTAACTACTTGGTGTCTGTTAGGAAGGCTGCTAGCATATTATATAGAACACAATCTCCTTTTATAATGTCAGTGAATACTGTGCCTTTCTCGCTGGTGCATCACACATTAAATTCCTTTGTGAATATAGGAGATTTAGTCAAGAATACACTTACCTCCTAATAAGAAATGGTGTTAATAAGGAACATTATTAGAACCATTTAGTGGTTCCCCTTTTACTACAATACAATGTTTATTAAAAAGTTAATGTCTGTAGCATCTCAAAGTCTGATGATTTAGATTGTTCTGCAACAGCAATAACTCCTTTGCATATGAAAACTTAAGTAACCAAACGTTAACTCAGAGTTAAAGTAAAACCTTTATATATAGGAAGGTAGGACATGTATCATTCCAGAGTTTATGATGGTGTAATAGCTTAGAAATTATTTGAACATATTTACAAGAATTGTTTGTATGATGAGATATAGTCCTCGTTTGGTGTTACATTATAATATACTTCTTAGAGATGCTGTCATTTTAATATTTATAACAGTAAATTTCAGTGCAAAGTTAAATGGTGAAATGGGAACAGACTTTACTGTATTTTACAATAGGTTATTAGAGCAGTTATAGAAATTTCTAGTACTGTCGAATCACCTACAGAATGATTTATTGCATTTAATTGCTAAAGCCATTAAAAAGAACCTGCAGGTATATAGGGAGGAAAAACAGATGAGGACTGGTGTTTTAGCATTAAGCTAAAAAATTATGGACTTAACAATTTAAACACTAATTATATAAACTTACTTGAACATAGCATTTTCAGTGGCATGATAACCATAGAAACAGTCTGTCAGCAGATCTATAATCTTCCTCTGCTTCCAGACGGGCCGTTGCCTCACCGGGCATGTCACAGAAGCCTCCATGCCATGGGCTAAGCTTCGGCTAGTGATTTGTTATCCTCAGTCCAGCCTTACCCAGTACCCTACAAAAAAACAAAAAACTTTACGTTTGTATTTGGTAGAGGGCTAATGGTTGCCAGTCAATGTAAACACGATGAGGCTTCCATATTGCAGTTTTTCAGGCCTGAATAAGATACATAAATAGCCAATAAAGATTGCAATCTAATGCACTCAGTCAAATTTTCTTGTTATCCTTTGATAGTACAGTTCTTTACCTCTACCATCATGTCGGTGTCGTCATTGGCCATTTTAAATCATGAAATGAAAACATATTGATCAAATATTAAAAAACAAGATACCATGTAAGAAAGTTTTAACAGTCTGATTTCTTAAAACAATCTAGATTGTTAATGTATTCTTATTCACAATAGATACCACAAGTTCTACTGAATATTAAGCAGCAATGTAATCCATGTTTCCCACATCCCCTGCACATATCGTGGGACCTTAATAAAATATTTAATTATTTTCATCTGTATTGCCTACCTTGGCTTCTTGATGAATGAGACTTTATGTCTATAAAGTGTACCTGCCATTGGACATGCTATTGGATTATAGAATTATTACTCTGTCAAAAAGGCTCCCAGTAATCAAATGATATATTTCTAATAATGATGCTTTTCCATACCTGCCTCTTCCATTGAAAAATATCTGGTCCCTTTGTAGGGTTTCTGTATTAAAGGAAGCTAAGTATTCCGCACACATTCAGATTGATTTTTGCTGGACAGAAGTCCCCAGGGTTCCATTATTGCTTTTTCATTAACACTTTTATATTATGGAACTTAATAGTCACTTTGATCATAGCCTTTGGGACTCCCCCTGGGGAAAAGGCAAAAAAAGCACATCAATATGAAATAAAACAGACAACTTAAACAGTAGGATATTGAGAGATACAGTTTGATTTTTTAATGTATCAGTTCACATCTTTTGGCCTCATAACATTTGGAAACATGGATTGTAAATGCTCTCCTAGCATCCTGAGCAATTAAATAAATGGTTTAGAACCATTGTGACTACTGTCCCAAGGTACATATGATTGTGAAAGAGAGACCACTCCCCCTGGTTTAAACTAATCTGGTTTAAAATATTTATCCCATTTTTCTTGTGTGTGTGGTATCCTTGTATAGCCCGCTGTACTATTATTATTATTATACTTTATTTATAAAGCACCAACAGATTCCGCCGCGCTGTACAAAGATGAAAATGTTACAGATAAAGACAAGTACAATACAGCAATGGACATACAGATACAAGAGGAATGAAGGGCCCTGTTCCCACAGGAACTTACAATCTAGGTGGTGTTGCTGAAATGCCTTGATAGCGAAAACCCACCAAGGACGCACTTTGATTACTCCAGTGGGCAACCACAAGTGCCATAGCGAGAGATGTTCGCTTTCACAAGATGAAAGCACCCCTTATAAAATAAGTTCCCAAATGAATCTCTCCAGACCTTCCTGAGAATCCTGAGCTCCCCAGCAGGTTGGATACGGGTATTGCATTCAACCATGGAAGCCAATGGAGTGCAGCTTACTAATCACAATGCGATTCGTACAGTTTATAAAAAAAAAGAAGAAAAAAATAAATACAAATGCAGTAGCATGTATCAATAATTTACTAGTGATGTAACAGGAGGGACAATCCAGTACCAACATAATGTAAAAAACTTAAACTTAAATATATATTACAAACAAAAGCTTACTTGTATAAGCTAGTCCTAAACTTAGCACTGTATCTTACCTGAAAAAGTGCAAATACTAGCATTCAAAACACCCATGGGGTGTATATTTGTTTTTAAAATGTATGGTTTGATGGTGTAAATTGAATTGGACAGGTTCAAAGATGGCAAGCATGACATTTTAGCCCCAAAAACCCAGCAAACCTATGCATAGGTGGTATCACTGTACTCGGGAGATGTTGCTCAACAAATGTTGGAGTATTGTTTGGAAGTGACATATACCAGGGGATCTAACTTCATATCTGAATATAACTTGTGTGAAAAAAAGCTACTACCACACACTTTGACAGAGGCTGGTGGTAGACTTAGTGTATGGAAAGTGTTAAAATATCACCATTCAAAATACCCTGGGGTGTCTTGTTTTCAAAAAATATATTGGTGTGTTGTTTGGAAGTGGCAGATACCAGGAGCTGTAAATTCATAAGTTGAAGTATAATGTGTGTGGGAAAAAAAACACACAGAAATACCACCACAAACTTTGACAAAGGCTGGTGGTAGAATTAGTGCACGGAAAGTGTTCCATAGCGCATTTGAAATACCCTGGGGTGTCTAGTTTTCAAAAATATTTGGTTTACCAGGGTGAATTAAGTTGGCTGGGTTCAAAGATGTCCCAAATAGGCCATGGTAAAAGGTTTAAAAATATGTTTGGTCAATTGTAAATAATGCAGGTGTACTTCATTGGTTGATGGAAGAGGAGGCCCCTGCAGGCGACCAATAGAGTTGCTCGTATGGACATTTAAAATCCTGGCGACAAAACTGCTGTGTAGTCCGTACCATGTTAACCCCGTATTAACCCCTTCTACAAAAAACGGCAAAAAAGAAAGAAACAAAACCAACACGAAGAATGTACACGAATATTCGCCCGAACCGAACACAGGAAAGGGCGAATATTCGCGGAATACAAAGATTTTTCCCCCCACGAAGACGAACACAAAGACAAACACGAAGAGCTGGCCGGCGCCCAAGTCTAATAAATAGTAGCAGAACCTAAGTGCAGTGCCTGACTATCCATTAGACACACTAGACATGTGCCTATGGCCCTCGGGTCACATTGCCACAGGCATCATAGAAGCAATATCAGCTCAGTACTATTGTGGTACCTATCACAGGGTACAAGGAGTGGTCTGATAGGTGCCTGACAGGTAAGTGTAAGGACCTATTAATCTGTCTGAAAGAACTGAACAAGAAGATATAGGTTAAATGGAAAAATATGTTTATATCACAGAATGTAGACATAAGCAAGCAATAAGCAATCAGGAAGTGGAGGAAAAGAAAGTAAAAGGGCATACACCAGGATGAGGAATAAACACTGTTATCTTTCTTAGCAGAGCAATCCAAATAACTGACTTAATCACTTCTACAATATCCTGATCACAATGTCACCTGTTTTCCGCACGATTAATGGTTGGTTAATGTTTAATGGAATAAGTCAGTAAAATGCATTCAACAGTTTCATTAACACAACAGTAAAGGAGTTAACAAATGGAAACCCTTTCTCCTTATTGACGAAAACCTATTTGGTGAAACCCTATAAAGCCATTATTGGCCTTCCTTTACTGTCTCAATAATGTTGGTCCTACTAATAGTAAAAATTGAAATGACTGCATTTCTCACTATATTCTAAATTACATCTGAATACATCATATTTATAATACATCTCTATACTGCGCTAGGAACAGTGCAAAAATAAGGAAACCAATGAATAAATTTATATTTTTTAAAATCATATGCCCCAATATTGTTTATCCCTACCACTACAAGCAAAATAATATTAAAAAATAAATCACTACCCCAAACCCCTTAAGCCAGTAGTGGCATACTTTCTACAAGGTGCTGGAAACATTCCTCAGAGATTTTGGTCCATATGGACATGATGGCATCACGCAGTTGCTGCAGATTTGTCAGCTTCACATCGAATCTCCACCATATCCCAAGGGTGCTCTATTGGATTGAGGTCTGGTGACTGTGGAGGCCATTGGAGTACAGTGAACTCATTGTCATGTTCATGAAATCAGCTTGAGATGATGTGAGCTTTGTGACGTGGTGCATTATCCTTAACAAGCAATTGAAAAGGTGTACCTAATAAAGTGGCCAGTGAGTGTATATGTAGAGTCTGAGAAGGTCATATATTTGGGACTTTTGTGAGGATAAGGGAAAAGGCAGAGGAGGCCATCTAGTCCCATAGTCACTGTGTTTTGCAGGGGAAGTCTGGCACCTTCTTGTCCTGTCCCCTTTCCCTGTAAGACACACACACACTCTAACACACCTTGTATGGAGATTGTTTGTAGTCCTGCTTACAAACGCTGCACAAGGTCATGAAACATTGCTTTATATAACCCCCATTGGACCAGGCTTGTTTGTACTTCTCAACATTTTCTAAATTGGGGAAAAGGTTTCTTTAAGTGTGGTACCTGTTTGCCGTTTATGTACACTCGAATAAACTGATAAAATCTTTTAAATCAGAAGTTACTCAAAGGAGTGTTTTTATGAAATCTATAATCACATGTCACACCAAAAATGTTATTTATTAACCTGCAAGTGTGGAATACAGTATTTCGGCCGCACTATTAGACCTTTACATGTAAGGATCAGAGAACACATCCGTAAAAAGGGTGTGGGAAACATAGTGTGCCTGCACATTTTAAAACCCATCATAAATGTAACCCTGGAGACATTCCTTTGTTGGAATTCAAGCAGTTAATAAAAAGTGGCGAAGGGGTGATTTTATTAAACATATAGGACAAGAGGAGATGACGTGGGTATATATACTTAAAAAACTACACCCCTTCGGATTTAATCAGGATTTTGATCTTTTTAATTTTTTATAATATTTATTTTTCTATATTTATTAGTCACGATTTGCCTATAATTGATACTGCTTTTTGTTTTGCAGGTGAAGTGCAATGGATATTTTAATTTATTTTTAGGGATTCATATGTGTGTGTTTATATTAAAGTTTGTTTATATTGATATGCATGTAGATTTACTGTAACAACTGGGATTTGTTATGGTCACTAAATATTAAATTGCTTCAACCTCCTTATGTATGCTGATCATGCCATTACATCATTAGAGATATAGATTGGACTTTCTATATGGCACCTGGCACTTTAAGATTATTGGTTACTTCAATGGTTAACACTAGGGTGACCACATTTTATTTCTGCCATTCAGGGACACACTATGAAGCACATGAGTATGAATATATATAAATATAAGACCCTGCTGCAAATATATTTTATATTGAAAAAATTTGACACTATGCAAGCATTTCCTTGGGCCCCGCTCTCCCTAGCATGCAATCCCTCCCTTTGCACCAGCACCAAAAAAAAATATTTGCCACTCTGAATCAGACAAACAAATCCTATATTTGCAGGTATACATAAATAATGCATGGAAATATAGCATTGCAGGTATAGATCAACAGAACACACTAACTCAGCATTGCAGGTATAGATCAACTGGAAATCACATGTAAACTCAGCACTGAGGGTATAGAATAAATAAAGAACACATGGAAACAGCACTGCAGGTATTGATCAACTGAATAAGACATACAAACCCTGTATTTGCAGATATGGATCAACAAGGTGACACACAAACCCAGCTTTGTACGTATAGACCAATTGGAAATCACATAAAAATTAAGCATTAAAGGTATAGCTAAAACCCCCTAAATTACAGGAATAGATCACAGGTTGCAC
Source organism: Spea bombifrons (assembly GCF_027358695.1). Lineage (NCBI taxonomy): Eukaryota > Metazoa > Chordata > Amphibia > Anura > Pelobatidae > Spea > Spea bombifrons. The sequence continues at coordinate 27,222,937 of NC_071092.1, read as the reverse complement.
ACCCGAAAGCCAGCCCCGGCATCCACATTCCTCAAATAGAACCCGACCAGCACCCAGATAACACACATAGGGCTTGCCATCTTTGCCCTCAAGCAGCCCAGCATTAGTCAACTTTGTCCCCAAACAGCCCGGCCTGTGCCATCTTTGCCCCATAAACACCCTGCCACAGTCACTCATCAATTCACACTTTCATTCACATAATTCATTCACACAATCATTTATTCTCTCACTAGTTCACACAAATCAAATGTTATGTATACATGTTCCTGGGTTAAGCAAATCTTCAGTTTACATTTAAGTATACATTTTTCTTTTTCTATCACATTGGGTGAATTTATTACATTTGGGTAACACTCTGTTCTTATTATTTGGGATTGTTTATGCACGTTTGTGGCCGTGTGATGAGGTTGCAGCACACCTTAAATTAATTTGTATAATTAAGCGCTCTGCAGTGATCTCCTTCCCGATCCCGGGGAAGAGGATGTCACTGCAAGCGCTGGTAAATTGCCCTCAGAGAAGGGAGAAGAGAAGGGAGAAGATAAAAGAAGAAAATGCAGAAGCGGTTAGTAGAAGTGGAAGTGGGGAGATAGTAGTGAAACATTTAGAGAGCGTGAGACAGAGAATGAATGAGAGAGTGTGAGTGAATGTAGACCTAGAAATGTCAGACAAATATGCAGAGCGTTTTACTTTATTTTTGTCCAATTCGTAGGGGTCTGACCTTGTTTTCAGAGCTTCGTACGAATTACTGAATTTACCAAAATTCAGTAAATTTGAAATTCGTACCATTTCGAATACACAAGTGTAATATTTAACTGTGTCAGGAAAAACATGCATTTCAACACTTGGTCCTGTAATCTCAAGTAGGTTGTTAATCAAGCAGTCACATGTTTCTCAGACTAGAGAAGGAGTTCACTGATGCTTAACCAGTAATCAGGCCTAGTGTAGTTGGCATTATGTCCGAAAATTTTGAGCATATTCTAGCTTCATTCTAATAATCACAATCACTGTACACTGTGAATAACTGTACTTCATTATAGTTAATTCATTCTTAATATACAACTGGACTTACCCCCACTTAGAAATAAAGAGGTAACATGGAGTAAAGTTCATTCCCCTCAGAGTATGACCCTATCTGAATCGACAAGGTTGCACAGACAAAACATCTCACGATGTTAAGTCATAAGGAAGACAAAACTCTTCATGAAAGTGGCTTTTGATGACATCTATGTAATAACACTGCTTCTTAAGAGAAAACATATTATTGTTATAATGCTAATAATCTTTTTTACTTGAGAAGATGGGCACCATTAATTATATTCTATATTCTAGCTGTAATATACAATTACAATAAAACTGCAGCCAAGCAGCTGTATCATTATGAAGCAGCTATCTTAATTAGCCAGTTAAGTAGTTCATAACTGCTCCCCTTCCATTCCTTAGCATATTGCTGGCCAATTGGCACAGAGCTTTGTGATTGCACTCAATTAACCCCTGAACTTCCATTGCAGCTTGAAGTGCTACACTGAATCCCTAACATTTATACAACAAAACTAAGTATACTAGGTTATTAATTGTAATTATCAGAACATATGGCAAATACGTACAGACATGGCTCTCATTGTAACGTACATATGCTGCTTAAAAATGTGGAAGACAACAGGGGCATGTGTTGCCATTATATTTTCTAGATGCATTTTTTTTTCTGCAAATAGTACGGGTTCCACACTCATACCATTGATTAGACTATAATGATCACTGGACCTCTAAGGCTATTAGAGGGAGTAGGTTAAAGGATATGGCCACAATCAAGCAATCATGTAGACAATGATCATTTTCAAAGATTTTATTGCATTGCCTTGGTGATTTTCCTGCCTCTTCCTGTTACATGTACATTGCTTTCACTCTTCTCTGTTTCTCACTAGCAGGGCCGATTTTTGTATAGAGAAGTCCTGGGCCTCTCGCTCAGGAGGGTCCCACTCCTCTACCTGCTCTACTCCCAGGCCCAGTGGGGTCGCGTAATGCAAGTTACATGGCCTCTCAGTAGAAGAGTGACAGTGTGCAAACACAATGAGATCTGCGAGAATAAAGCACTTTGCACCAGGTAAAGACAGGAAGCTGTGAGAGCAGGAGGGAGATATATGAGAGGGCTAGATGGAGAACTGGGAAGAGGATGGGGGGAGAACTGCGAGAGGGAGAGCAGTGAGAAAGAGAGAACTGTAAAAAGGAGTGCTGTGAGGGAGGGAGAACCATCAGGGGGAGAAATTGACATTTGCAAGAGGAAGAGATGTAAAGTGAGTGTGTGTGTGTATAAGTGTGTGTAAATGTGTATGGTGTAAGAATGTGTAGGAGCATATGGTGCAAGGGTATGGGTTACTATATGAAATCAGTGTGTCTGTTAGTATATGCTGTTGGTATGTATGTGTTTTTGTGTAGCATGAGTGTATGTATCAGCTTATGGTGTTAGAGTGTGCATAATGTTAGCCTATGTGTTAGTATTCATTGTTAGCATGGTATTGGCATGTGTTGGGCCCGCGACCCCAGTGACCAGGTCCTACCTGCTTTGAGGTCCCACCCAGGTGTCCTCTCCTCCGCGTTGTCGTGTGTTCCAACATTCAAGATGGTGGACGCATGATTTCCACCAGTGGATTCATGCGTTCCGCCATCCAAGATCTAATTAAAGGGATACCAACACCTGTGTTCCATTATCACCAGATCCTATAGGAGCCTTTAGATCACAGCTCTTCCTCCTATCCCCCTGGCAACGGAGGCATGCACTGGATACCAGGAAGTATTTAAACCCTCAGCACCATGACTTCAGCGCTAGGTTATTGAGCCTTTGTGCAAAGATATCCTAGCACTATTATCTGTTCCAAGTTCCTGGTTCCTGCTCCCGTTCCCCAATTACGGATTACTTGGTATCTGACCTCGGCTAGCCTTTTGACTTTTGCTACCTGCTACCAGCCTTGACCTTGGTTCTGTCCTCGACTAGAACCCCTTTTTAGGGTCCTTGCCATATTACGTTAGAGTAAGAGGTGTAAGCCTAGCTCTAGTGGAGCTTGGGAGAGTGATAATGTGCATGTATGTTGTAGTTTGTGTATGGTGTTAGAGTGAATGGATGTTAGAACAACACAAATCTATGTGGGAAGAGGGCAGAGGCAAGAACATCTGGGTACTACTATAGACTACCTAAGTGCCTATGATACAAGAATCACTTAACTTAACCACAGAACGGAAGACCGCAACACAGAAGTCACAGAGGTGGGTCACTGAGTGCTGAGGTCCAAAAGTCACCAACACTCTACTGAATCTATAGCTGAAGAGTTCAAAAAATATCAGCACAAAAGCTGTGCAGTGGGAGCTTCATGAAATGGGTTTCCATAGCCAAGCAGCTGCATGCAAGCCTCACATCACCAAGTACAATGCCAAGTGTCGGATTGAGTGGCGTAAAGCATGCTGAAACTGGACCCTGCTTAATGACGAATCATGTTTGGCAGTCTGATGGGTGAGTCTGGGTTTAGCTGATGCCAGGAGAAGGTCATCTGCCTAACTGCATTGTGCCTACGGTAAAGTTTGGTGGAGGATGGAAAATGGCATGGAACTGTTTTTCAGTGTTCGGGCTAGGCCCTTTTACTTCCAGTGAAGGGGAATTTAAATGCTTCAGGATACCAGCATGATTGTGCCCCAGTGCACAAAGCAAGGTCCATAAAGGCATGGTTGGATAAGTTTGGTGTAGAAGAACATGACTTGCCTGCACAGAGCCTTGACCTTAACCCCATCAAACACCTTTGGGATGAGCTGGAACCGAGATTGCAAGCCAGGCCTTCTCGTCCAATATCAGTGACTGACCTCACAAATGCTCTATTAGATGAAGGGGCAAAAATTCTCACAAAAACACTCCAAAAGCTTATGGAAAGCCTTCCTAGGAAAGTGGAAGCTGTTAAAGCAGCAAAGTGTGGACCAACTACATAATAATGTCTATGTATGTAGAATGCAATGTCATAAAAGTCCCTGTTGGTATAATGGTCAAGTGTCCCAATACTTTTGTTCATATAGTGTATGTAAACTCCTTAAGTATAAGAATGTGACTGTTAAAGACATTTGATTTTGATGTATTAGAATGTGTGTGACAGAACTCTTAAGAATGGTAGGAAATAAAAGCAAGACACTGTTTACTTTGGAATGACTCAAAGACTGCTGAAACAAAGAGAACATTTACAAAAAGTGGGATGCTATGGCCTATTATATTTAATATCCACTTAAAATAACTTGTTTGTTGTTGGAAAAATGCCTAATAGAACTACAGTCAACAAGCATAGCTGAAAACATAAGGGAGGGTGACTTGATAATAGACCTCCCTATGATTAAAGGTCACCAAAAGTTTATGGTTATTTTCTGTGGGAATGTAGATCACAGAGATTTACTAAAATAAATCACAGCTGAGCAGCTTAGTGTTAACCAATTTGGAAAATAGTAGCAATTATGTGAATGGTAACGTAAAGGCATACAGCAGAAAAAAGGTTTTTATCATTGTAGTATATTTCTAATCATTTCTCTTATTAAACCATTCAATATCATGTTATTTTTTGTTTAAACTAGCCTTTTACCCCAACATTGCATAAATATGTAAAAGACTATGTTTATACAGGTAAATACGTCAAAACAAAATATGGAATGATCCATATGCTATTTAAAGCACCTCTCCATGATAATGAATATTGGCCTTGTTTTGGGTACTGTAATTGGTTGATAGCAGTAACAGATTTCAGGTGTCAGGAGGAGATCTAAAATGTGTGTTACTTACTCCTAAAAGAGAATAGAATATTAGTGAGTATGAGAACTCAGATTAGTGTACATAATGTAAGTGTAAAAATAAGATTACAAACCCAGGGATGTTAGGCACATGATAGGCACAGTGTCCTCAGATGAAGTTTTTCACTGGCAATCATTGTCCCTCATATGTCCACCCCAAAGTTTATTTGGCAGCTGAACATTGATGATCCAGTAGGAATATTGACAACACAATGGCACCTGAAATGGGCTTAAATAAATTAAAGGATGCATAGGTATGAATTTGCTTGGTTTGTCATTCATCCTCTAATGACCATAAGCAGGGATGGCCCCACTATAAAGACAACCTAGGCAACTGGCTTGAGTGCTGTAGGTAGCACCAAAGATGTAGCTGACATCTGGGTATTATGTCTCACAGGGAGACAAGTGTAACACGTTAGATATTAATATTTCAGAGTTTTGCTTTTTGTAAAGTGTAAAAACACATTGTTATAATAATATATTGTAATATTCTAGAAAAATGATAATGAATAACACATTTTAAAACTGAAGAGATGAGTTGCAACTTGGGCCAATTGAATCTATTGCAAATGCCAAAATCAATGTAAAATGTGCCAATCTTGTCAGTTTGATAAATTAATCATTATTTTTCAAGTTAAATTAAGCTATTTGTAGCATCAAAACACTGCATTGCATGGAAACAAATGACCATGGCAGCTCTTTTCTGCATTTGGTAAAATGTAGCATCTATCTACTCTCGTATGTTTAGGACTCCACACAAGAACTACTTGTTTTGATTATAGAACCACATTTATCTCATAAGGTTGACATAAGGACGTCTAACCTTCTTTATGTCAAGAGAATATCCAATTTACCTAAATACACACTCTCAATTGCCTATTCCCTTTGTTGTGCACCTTATTTCAAATTAATATTTCTAGTTCATTTACATCTATCTTGAGAATTGATAACTGTACTGCATATTCTAAATGACACCCAGCAAAGGCAATAATAATAATAATAATAATAATAATAACTAATATCATGCACCCTTATAGTCATACCTTTTGGTTTGCTGCTTCTAATTGACATTATGTAGAGTTACTGAGCTTAGAGTAAACTAGTACCCTCAAACCTTTCTCAAGTGATGATTTTCCAGCATGACCATAAATATATCATAATTATCAAGTATGGTTTTATTAGCCAAATGTATAGAATAACATTCTTCTAAAATGAAGTCCTTTTAACCCCTTAACGTCCAATGATGGGCCAGGCACATCACACAAAAACGATCAGGTAACGACCAATGACGTGATTGGCACGCCATTTTATTAAACAAGCTTAGAAAGTGATCCATGACATTCAGCAACACCAAACACCGACCCCAGGACGCGCTGTGACCTTTCCGCAGAGCTGTCACAACACGTAAAATAACCAAGTTGCAAAAGTTTCCAAGAGGGTCTCTTCAGAACGCTACTTGGAATTATTGCCCAATAACTTGCAGAAAGAAAAAAAAAAACATTGGGTATTTCTAAACTCAGGACAAATAGTAAAATCTATTTAGCAGGTTTTTTCATTAGCTTTTTTGGATGAGTAAAATAGTTTTCAAATAAAAGGGAGAAAAGGTGTTTTTTCATCATATTTTTTTATAGGAAATTAGATGATATGATCAAAAATGGTATCTAAAGAAAGACCTAAAAACAATATATAGCTTGTGTGGGTACACTAAATGGGTGAGGAGAGAATTACAGCTAAACACGAGCACCGCAAAAGTGTTAAAACAGCCTTGGTCTCAAAGGGTACAAAAGTAAAAAACAGCCTGGTCCTTTACTTTTAGTATCCACCTCTAGAAAATGTACATTAAAACAAATAAAGGAGCTCTGTGGATTGCATTTTCTACAGCAAGGTGGTACAGTACTGGGTCACTTTACCTAGACCAGAGTGACTTCAGAGAGTGCTAATTACCCTCTATAGTTTACTGGATTAGTTTTGTCAAGGGAGGGCATTCATGCATAGTTTCATATTTCAAATTAAACAGTGGTTAGTTAGTTAATCGAATTTCCTCTTTTGATGTCATATGGATAATTATAATTAGGATTTCTTTGCTTACATTGAACTTTATGGGTAAATGACTTTTTTTAAAATAGTTTGCTTTATTTAAAAAATGAAAATTAAGTAAAAATATCTCTAAAAGTTCAAGGACCCTATCGAACATAAACTTGCAACTGTCATAAAAATGGCATATATTTATTTAGAACTTATGTTGCCACAATAATTTGTACTTTCAACTATACAGAAGTTGCATTTATGGATGGTTAAAATGTTTATCCATATTGCAATCTTTTTGGTGGTGGAGGTAAGTAGAACATGGTTTTGTATAAATTAGTTTGCCTGAAGATAGGGATAGCAATGCCTCATGATAAATAAAACATAGGTCCAAACCAGTATTAGCAAACATCTTACAATCAACCACATTTATCCCGATGATGCCGCTCTCCACAGATGCAGAGAAGGCCTTCGGCAGAGTGGGATGGCCATTTCTATTCTCTACTCTGAGACATTTAGGCTTTGGCCCTAATGTACTGAACCTCATCTATGTATCACACTTCCTATGTATCACACTCTGTTGCCTCTTTTATTTATACTCACGCTGGAACCCTTGCTGAATGCTCTCAGGGCTGCGACAGACTTTGTGGGGATTAGAATGGGCAGGACACACCACAAAATAGCTGCGCTCGCATATGACCATTTATTTATAGTTACCAACCTGCTATTCAGAGTTGTTTGGAGCTGCTAGGAGGGCTTTAACCGTTCAAATGGGCCAGTGGGAATATGATTGGACACTTGGGAATTACGTTATCGCCAGACCTAGACGCCTTGTTTGGTTTAAACCATGGGGTGCTGTTGAACTCCCTTAGGATGGCCCCTAGGTCTTGGTCCAAAAAAAAACTTTACTTGGTTTGGGAGAGTAGCTATTCTTAAAATGAACTTCCTACCGAGGGTGCTATATCCATTACGAGTGCTCCCTATGGATATTCCCAGGACTTTTTTCAGACAGCTCAAGACATTGATTTTGGAGTTTGTATGGCAGGGACAGAGAGCTGGTCTAGGTTGCAAGTATCTGACGAGACCTAGGGAAAAAGAGGGCATCTGTGATGGCGTCGATGGTGGTGGACTGGACTCGTGTGTCAATGGCACAGCATTATCTTTCCATTCCTTTGCCGGTGGTGGCCTAGTTGCCGAAGCGCCGGGGGTATTGTGACTCAGGTGACCACCCTATGATCCCCCCCAACGTTAAAGGTGAGGACACACCTTGATACTAGGACGGGATTGACCCACTCTCCGTCCTTGCTGTCACCACTCACTCATAATCCAGCTAAGTGGGGGAGCCTTATCACGACTGAAATCAGGTTCCCACATTTGGGCCATGTCCTCGATAAACAAAATAAAAAGCCTTTGGCAGCTATCTCCCCTGTGGGTCCTCGGACGTATACAGGCTTGTTCACAAACAAACATGTAACTCACTACCGTTAAACCCTGCAATGTACGGTGACACTACCAGCAGACATGATGGTGTTTGAGAAGATGTTGGTGCCATACTTCATGGGGCTATGGGAGAGGGATATGGGAATTGAATTCACACAAGAAGAGAGATAAAATCTTTATTATTATGCAAAAATGTTCTGTATGCACAGCCCGTCAGGAGGTGTCATACAAGCTTCTTACCAGATGGTACCAGGTCTCCGCAGATATTCACAGAATATTTCCTGTCAAGTCTGATAAATGCTGGGGGTTTTTGAGGGGGAGTGGAACCTACCTACACATTTGGTGCAGTTGTTCGAGGCTGAGTTCCTTTTGGGAAGCAGTGATAGGTGCCGTGAAGGGGTTTTCCCAGATCCTTAGAGTATTACAAGAGGTCGCTGTCAATTCTTATGCTCAATGCTGAGAGTGAGTTAAGGTGGCTTGCTTGGTGCCAATTTGTTGAACCAGGACAACTAGGAGGAATATAGATCGGGAGGACCATTTAGAGTGCACAGCATGATGAGAATCGGTTATGGGCTTGTTCTATTCCTTAGGGGCAATGCGAACCTGTTATGTTCAGTGTTTCTGTATTATTGTACTGAATTTGTATATTTTATAACCGACAAGATCATATGTATGTCTGCTTTCCTTTTCCCTTTTTTTCAAAACATCTCCTGGGACGACACGTTGTACCAATGTTCACACCTGTCTTTCAAGGAAATCCGTCTACGGACGGCAGACACTTCGAGTAAACGCAATAAAAAGATATTGAAATAATAATAAAAGTGTATTGAGAAGATGCGCTCCACCTGATTGCCTTTGCAGATGCTTTTCTACTCTGTTGCATTTTATGATTTTATAATTAAAATGTTATATAATGCAAATGCTTAAACCCAGAAATATTTTTAGTCATGTCTGCTCATTTATAATTTTTCAGGGAGTTTCCATAGACAGCCTTAGAAAGGCTTCTTTGAGTTTTTGTGTTTAAATGTGATTAAAACTCAAGAAAAAAGAACATTGCAGCCTGCTTAAGTTTATTTGCATTACGTACCAGAATGATAAAGAAATGTCCGTTTAAGTGGAAAAGTACCTTTAAACAATTATATGCTAAATTCCGTGTGCACAGCAGTTAGAAGTGTTTAATTTGGTGTGTTACTGTATGGATGGAATGCTCCTCATAATGAATGCAGGTTTATTAGGGGTTTCATTTGGAGAGAAGGGAGACAATGGTGATGACTGCTAACTACACAGAGGGTCTAATTAAGTTACACAAAGGAAAATAAAGAGAAATGGACTGAAGCAAGAAATAGACATATGCAGTTAAAACATGAAAATAACATTCTTTAGTGAAAGGATACAGAATTTATTGAATGCTACTCTAGTGGCAAAAGCCCACACAGCTATGGAATGCAAAGTTGCATCCATTAAAAGATGTAGAATGATTTCAAAGCATCTTATCTATTACAAATACATATGAAGTTCACATAGACGTATATAATTTCAATACCCTCAAACACCCTTTCATCTTCCATTTAGTTCACACTTTGAGGAACTTGCAATGACCTGTGGTGGAGAAAGACACCAGCCGGGCCAAGTTCCTCTGTTTACGAAAAGCAGTATTTGGTAATTTACATTAAAGCACACTGGTTTGTGTATGTGTTCAACTAACAAGACAAATGGCTTCCCTGTAGTGTACTACACTGCAATTTAAAGGTAATTTATCTCACCATGTATAATTGTGATAATCAATATGCACTGAAACTGCACTGCATTGACTTTCAATCTATACTTAGAATGCTACAGAGAGTGTGGCCCTTGCTAATAAGATAGACTAGGTGCCAGGCTATAAATCACTACTTTACACTGTACAGTGTTACCTTGTAGAATCCTACCTATTCAAGACAATATCTTCAATGCTATTGGAATATATGGCCATATATACAGGATTACACCCAGCAGTGGAAAAGTCAGGAGAAATATATATTTTTTTCCTAATTATGTTTATATGCAGGGTTTAAACTAATTTCAGTTTAATGGATGTGAATACTCTAATATTTTTTTTAAGAAAACAATTGTATTTGTCTAATCATAGAAATATCAAAGCAAGAGATCAACGCACACCAACTGCAAATACTTTTTAAATGCGCCTATCTGAGGCACAAATATTGGGTATTCGGTCAAACTATATGGCCAAATGTCAAAGTACCCCGATTTTGGCGACTCATATGTAATTTTACATGGCTATATTGTTTATCAAAGAGCTGAATCAGTGGGATTGTTCTGCCTTTTAACCCACTCACACTCTGATGCAATTAAAGCCCTGCCTCGACACCATTAATGAGGAACGTGAGGTGCTCAATCCTTAGCTTTGGTCAGAACCAATTTTGTTCTTCTGTGTTCTTTCTTCTGTCTTTTTTTTCTATGTCCACTTCACCTTGCTATCTGTTCTGTAAACACTCCAGGAGGCCAGGTTAATGGAGCGGATGGCGGGATAAGCGGACCAAGAAAGAACATAGAAGAACAAATAGGGGCACGACAAGAAGTGGAGCTGCAGAAACGGAGACAGGGACACTGAAGTGGTTGGCACAGAGGATAGTGAGACATTGTGTGATAGAGTGTGAAAGTGAAATTTGTCCAAAAAACTTGGCGTCGCTACAGGGGGGCAAGGGGGGGGCTGTTGCCCCCCCGTCGAATTTGGAACCACCCACCTAGGGTGACCACATGTCCCGGGCAGCGTGAATAGAAACTCTAGCAACCACTCTGCGCCCCTCAGTTTCCTCCACGAGGCCTCTACCTCCGTTGCGGTGCCGGCAATTTATGCTGAGCGCCGGAATATGAAGTCATATTCCGGCGCTCAGCAGTGAAGCAGCGCGCACGGCGGCAGAGCAGGCTGACAGAATCCTCGTACTCTCACCGCAGGAATTCAAGGTAAGTGAACCACAAAGGGGGGAGAGGGTAGATAGTTGGTAGGGGAGAGGGAGAACGTAGATAGTGGGTAGGGGAGGGAGAAGGGGTAGAAAGTGATAAGGGATTGAGAGGGGGAAGAAAGTGATAAAGGAGGGAGAGGGGGTAGATAGAAAGGGGGGGCAATTGGTTGATGTCAGAGGAAGACCCTGCAGGTGACCAATAGGCTCACTCGCACGGCCTTTGTAACCCCTGACAGCGAACCTACAGATTTCCGTAGGTTAAAGGGCCGTGCAAGTGACCAATAGGCTCACTCGCACGGCCCCTTAACCCCTTAAGGTGCAATAAGCTACGGCACCAGGATTTTAAAAGTCTGTAAGAGCTCGTACAGACGTTGAAAATCCTAATGCAGCAACTTGTCTGGCAGATACCACTGGACTCCCTGTTCTATCAGTTAAATGTCTATACAAGCGACTTTATTGGTCGTTCGTACGAACATTTAACTGATAGAGCAGGGAGACTAGTGGTATCTGCCGGACAAATTACAGCACCAGGAGTTTTAAAGTCTGTACGAGCAACTCTATTGGTCACCAGCAGGGGGCTTGTCTGCCATCAACCATTGGCAGATGAGCCCCCTGTTGGCGACCAATAGAGTTGCTCATACCGGCATTTAAACTCCTGTCGCCAGAGCTGCTGCGGTATGCGTTAACCCAGTATTAACCCCTTATAATAAACGGAAAAGTTTAGAAAAAACGAACACAAAGAATGTCCACGAATATTCGCCCGAAGAGAAGACAGGAACGGGCAAATAATCGCGGGATACAAAGGTTTTTTTTTTTGCAGAAGACGAGCACGAAGACAAACACAAAGAGCCCCCTGGTGCCCAAGTCTAGTATCAGGTATATAATTCTGGAAACGCAAAAATGGCACAACAGGGTGTTGGAGCCATGGGGACCAAGATGGCACAGGCAGGGTGTTTATGGGACAAAGATGGCACAGGCCGGGCTGTTTGGAGACAAAGTTGACTCGTGCTGGGCTGTTTGGGGCAAGTCGTATGTGTATAATTTGGGTTGGCTTTGGGGTGTGCAGCCTGTAATTTAGGGGGTTTGGATGTCGGTGTGTCAGAGCCTTCCAGGGGTGTGTGTCTGGGTGGCAGAGCATGTCCTGGTGTGTGTGTGTATGGGTGTTGGTGTGACAGGGCCTGTCCTGGTGTGTGTGTTTGGGTGTGGCAGAGCATCTCCTGGTGTGTGTGTCTGTGTGGCAGAGCATGTCCTGGTGTGTGTGTCTGGGTGTCAGTGTGGCAGAGCCTGTCCTGGTGTGTGTGTTTGGATGTCGGTGCTGCAGAGCCTGTCCTGGTGTGTGTGTGTGTCTGGATGTCAGTGTGGCAGAGCCTGTCCTAGTGTGTGTGTTCGGGTGTTAGTGTGGCAGAGCCAGTCCTGTGTGTGTTTGGTTGTCGGTGTGGCAGAGCCTGTCCTGGGGTGTGTGTTAGCGAAAATTAAAAAAAAAAGGAAAAACTAACCTCACAAACTTAGGTAAAGTGACAGAAAGTCCCCTCCAAATTTATCAATTCAGGTGTCTTGATTTCAGAAATCATTTATAGAGAATTTTAATACTTTCCCAGTACTTATAGGGAACATACCATAAGGTGTACATTATGTTTTACAAAGCTGTAGAATGTTTGCATTAGGAATGATGGGATTGCAAACATTTTAAACAAATAAACCAAAAATACCCACAAAAGTATATAATTCTGTAAAGCAGACAACCCAGACTATCCTATCAGGGGTACTTGGGCAGGCTTCATGCATCCATTTGGCCACCAATCACTGTGAAAGGTGGCCACAGAAATTATTTCCTGCTTTTTTTTTCACGGACACTTTTTTGACACAGGGTATGTTCTACGGCAGAGAAATCCAGCCTAAATTGTTCATCCCCTTCTCCTGATTACAGAAATACACCACATGCATAGTTTTTTGTGGTTTTCTGTGCCTTGTCCCGGGATGAGACATCTGGCCACCAATCACTGTCACACACACTAGGACAAGCTCTGCCACACTGACATCCAGACTATACTATAAACGGAATATCCTTGGGGGAAACTACCAATGAGAAGGATTTGGGAATAATGGTAGGCAACGGACTTGACAACAGTGCGCAATGCCACTTCCCTAAAAAGTCCTTAAAAAGGACATTATGGAACTAGAAAAAATGCAAAGGAGGGCAGTCCCTGAAAGTGGAAGCTCTGCTGTGTTATGTATAGGACGTACCAGTACGTCCATAAGGGTTTTTGGGGACTGAAGGGGTTAATAGATCCTTTATTATTCTGTAGTTATTGTTATTGTTTAATGTTATGTACCTATCCAACTTTTTTTTTCTCCAGAAAAGCTCATTCACCAGCAACAACACTCTTCTCCTCTCTTCTGCTGCTCCCTGGTGGTCTGCTCCCTCACGGTCCCCAGTCACTGTCTGAGCCCCATGAACCTGGAGCTCAGACTCAGTCGATGTACTAGGCCTGATGGTGAGGGCCTTGCTTGTTTCTGTCGGCCCCTCTGTGATTTTACTGTCCATGGAAAGATCAATGACTTTTCTAAACGTGTTTGATTGAAAAACAACTCTTTACAGAACCCTTGTCTCAATAATATATATGTGTGCAAACAGGAGCAATTATTCATAAATGAAATTATGTAACTACAATAAGCTATTCTCCCTCAGTTTCACAAATAGCTATCAATATGTGCCAATACCACACCATGACATGCAGTATCCTAACCCCTTTCAGATAGAAAGAGTAACTTTATCTGTCAATCATTTTCTATAATGGAATAACAATGAGCAAAATAATGAATAACAAATAATTTCCTACAATATAATTGCAAATTAGCATTGACATAGCTGTATGTTAATCTTATTGATTTTCCTCATGTTTGTAGTGAGCAGGTATTTCCCACAAACATTTAAGCTCAGATTTATTTCTTGGGAATGGCTGCCACCTCGTGTTATAAGTATCAAACTACTCTGCAGGTCTATCTGTTGTCAGATGTTTTGAGGTTTTTTTTGTATATGTAAATTTATTGATTTTGAAGGAGATACAGAAGAAATCAGGAGGGAAAAGGGTCATGTAACCATCACAAGACAGCTGCCTGAATACAGTGGTATTCGTAAAGATAAACAATCAACATTTTAAGAATCATACACAACGTTGAGTAAAACTAATATGGTATAATATACCTAGGTTTTTTTACGTAACATATATTTTATTTTATCTTATCAACCATGTATATCATTGTCACTGCCTTATATACAATATAGCAAAGGATCACCGGAGCTGCTTATAAATATGATCTTCACTCTGGAAGTAGCAACAATAAATATTCTAAAAGCTCTCAATGAGAGAGACAGAGGAACAGAGGAGTAGGTACACACTGGAAACAAGTGTATCACCATCAATAATAAATATGAAAAAAAGCAGAGGATGATGGTCAAAAACAGATCCCCTCTTTAATAATGGAAACACCACCTTATATACAACATTAAGCTACACATATATCTTACATTTATTTTGTTAGGTGTGTTTATACCCAATCATAATGAGGAACATTATTATAGATGGGTGTCAGGGGTGAGGTCCACACGGCTTACTGTAAGGACCCAGAGCGCCTAATGATGGTATTCAGGAGTCAGACAGGGCCTGGTGCTCAGCGACTGCACGCTTCCGGGTGTTGAACATCTGGGCTGTGCGGCCACATACCAGGGCCCTGACATAGCATCTGATGTTGTCCAGTACAAAATAAAACCTGGTGATGTCCTGCAGGCACCTTGGAGCAGGCATGAGAGATAGCACTACAGAGATGGTGCAGGATGCTGCAGGCTGGGATGAGGAAAGCTAAGCAGAGCAACATCTGAGAAACATAACAAACAAGGGGACTTAGAGAGCAAGTGGGGCAGAGAAAGCAAGTGGGACCTAGCAAGAAACATAGCGAGACAAATACATGGGAAACTGAATAAAGTATAACCAGCAAAGCCGAACATAAGAATACACAGACCACAGATTCTAAAGATAACCAGAAAAGACATACATGGCACATGGAACAACAAAGGACAGGAAGAAGTCAAGGAACACAAGGGATGGAGTGAGGATCCAAGATCCTTTAACAGTACTTCTCCTTTAAGCAAGGATAGGATTCTTCACTGGGTCATGGGGAGAGGGAAGAAGAACCAAGATCCTCAAAATTTTCAAGTAAAAGAGGGCAAAGGTAACAGTACTTACAGACTTAAATACAGGACTAGCCAAGGACTATAAGATAACAATTGGAGATTTAGTCACATCATATGGCCATATTATGCTTAGCCCACCAATACGATAAAGTACTCCAATCTATAGTGGGTCCTAGCGCTAAACCCTGCCTACGGAATGTCTAATAAGCTAAATCTAAACACAGAACAGAGATAAACACAACACATGGGTGGGTGACAACTTATAAAGGAAACAGAGGCTGAAGCTAAGAGCAGGACTGGAATCAAAGAATGAGGAGACAGGGGAACCAGAGAGAAGAAGCTCCTCAGCCTGGAAGGGGCCTGACAATGGGTTAAAAACTTGTATGGCCTTTTACATAATTTTCATAATGTTTTTGAGTAAACGGTTTCATTGCTAGTCAATAACTATTAGGGACGAGTGCCTCTCTTGGTAGCAAATCATGGGAAATTTAAAGGAATTTGCTAAATCACATGATTGAGATCCTAATTATCAAAAGTAGTAAAATTATCCTTATTGGAGTATATTTTAATTCATTGGAGTAAATTGTAGAAATAAAGTTTGACTTGAAAAGTTCTTGTAAGGACAAAGAAAGTGAATGCTCAGGGTTAGCATTTTATCACACTTTTAATCACTTCTGATTATTTCATTATTATGATTTTGCACTCAATTTTATTACTTTCATTTAATTATGTAATCTTTAATATTGTTAACATTTATAATTTTCTCCTTGCAATTTGAAATTTTATAGCGGTTACCTAACTTGAAGAAAAAGATTTCCACTTTAATAGTTTCATAACTATATGTCGATGTACAGAAGTAGACTATTTTCTCAGATAAGTATTGTTGTAACCAGCAATCATAAATTGCATTTTGATTTGCAATGCATGTTTCTGTGAATAAGATGTGCAAATGGGCCAAAAATGATTCGTGATTTTTGATTCGTTTTTGGCCCATCCGTTTTCGGCCAACAAATTACGATCCCTGCTTGTTCACCTGGAAATTCAGGGGGCATTTTTAATTAGGGAACAAAATTTGTTGCCTGGTGCCTGGTACTCACAATCTCATTTTCGTTCACTCTCACACTCTCTAAATGCTTCCCTACCTTCTCTGCCGTCCATTCCACCCCTACCATATTCTTCTTCGTCTAGCTTCTCCCCTCTCTTCTCTCTTCAATCTTCTTTGTCTGCATCTCTGCGGATATGGGCTGAAGTGAACTTCTGCCAAATTGGCGGCACTTGCGGTGATGTCTTCTCCACGATCATTGAATCGGGGGAGAGGATATAACTGAAGGTGCCATCATTTTGGCCTCACTTGAACCGAGGGCAATATGGTGGACGAAAATAGAAAATGCGGAAATGGTCTGCAGAGAAGGTAGAGAAACAGAAAGAGTTAAAGAACGAGTGAACGAGAATTAAAGATTTTTTCATTCGATGGTGAAGGGCCTGGAATCATTTTCAGGGCTTTGTACGATTTACCAAAATGTGGTTCATTTGCTATTCATACAAATTTCAATACACAAGTCTACTGTGAATTAACATTAGATCTACAGGGAATCTCTTTAACACCTTAATGACCAATGACGAGCAAGGCGTTAAACAGGCTTAGAAAGTCTATGATCACCCACCCCAGGATGCAGTATGACCGCTCTGTTGCATCCTTTAGAAGACTGGCTCCCCTCGCAGGTTGAATACAGGTACTGCATTCAACAATGGAAGTCAATGGAGCCCAGCTTTCTAATCACAATGTGATTAGTAAAATATTAAAGACAATTAAAAAAATATAGAAAAAACTAAAAAAATTATATGGAATAAAATTATTATGCAGTGATGTCACCATCAGGGGAACCATCCAGTTGCGGCAATATGTAAAAAAAAAAGGTTCAAAAATAATAAAGTTTATTATTATGAGCAAATGCTAAAATTAGCGCTGTATCATCCCAAAAATCCTGACATTGAAAGAGTTAAAATAAAAGCATTTCAAATACCCAACGGGTATTGGCAAAAGTGCACACTTTCATCGTGGCGTGGCTGTATTCTGGAAGATTTGGATTCCTCTGTTTGCCTTTGACCCCCCCATTTGGAACTGTGACCTCGTTTGTGAACCTACGCTGCTTTTGACCTTGGAACGGTTTATTTCACTGCACTACAATTTAATCTTTTGTTGGGACTGTGTGTTTAAAATACTTTGCTCATTAAAAGCCTTTTTCACCCAATCCTGCGCTACGCTCCGTCTCTAGTTCTGACATGGAGGCTGTTATAGCCACAAGGTTTGCACCCCTCGCTGTGGTCACATTTGTGTTTGGAGGTGGAATGGTAAGCAGGTACATTGGTGTAGAATTAAGTAGCTTTTCTTTTAAATTAGGTGGATGAGGACATGTACTTGTGAGTTTTAACCTGTGCGTTTTGCTTTGCTGATCAGAAATGCTTTTGACTTGATAAAAGGAAGACTTCCAAAAACATGTTCATTACACAAAGGCAAGACCTTTGTGCCATAGATAATTGGGATAGAAGGCACATGCAGTGTCAAGGTTTGTCTGGTTACACTGCTGAATGATCTAAACCTGCTCTTTTTGTTTTTGGCCATTTACAACACTGGCACATTTAATTCTTTAGAAAAGGTATAAAAATGGCCAGCAGGTGGTGTAAGCCATCCACTTTTCAAATTATTCTGAAGCCTAACATTTGGATGTCAGGTCTAAGATTCCATTGAAAAGTGGATGTAGTATACTATATTGCAGGAGCGTCCAACATGCGGCCCGCGGGCCAAATGCAGCACGCCAGACTTTGTAGTGCGGCCCCGCCGGACTTTGAAGTGCGGCCCGCGTGAACACAGAGATGCCATTGTTGCTGCGAGTTGTAAAGCGGCCGTATGGCCGTCTCTAGCCGGCCGTTTCAAAATCATTAATTGGCATGCCGCCCAGTGCCTTAGTGAGGCTGTTCGTCCTGTCCCTTTGAAGATGCGATGTGACCCTTGAAGTTCCTTGTGACGGGGAGAAGAGCATGTTGGAGGAGAGCAGTCTGCAGGGGAAGGAAGCCAGCAAAAAAGTATTTTAAAAAAGTACGTGGGGTGATAGGTGTAAGGGGACCCATATTAAAAGGGGGGCCGCCTTTGGGGAAAAATGTAATACAAAAAGTGAGTGACTGTTTACAATATACATGGGTATGGGGGGCATTACATTAACCAGTACAAAAGGGGGTAGTTGCATAAATGCACAAAGGAAGCTGGCTGGGGGCACAAATACACATGGGGCAATACACAAGTGTGTGTGGAGGGGGTACATTAATACTAAAAGGGGGCCTGGCTGGGGCATCAATACACAAGGGGGAAAACACACAAACAGGGTGGAAAGCATTTTTTATGCTTTGTGTAGCTTAACCCATCCTGATGCAGGTTTAGGTGTGGCAGAGCCTGTCCTGGTGTCTATTTGGTCATCTGTTTCCTGGGACTTTACTCACTGTAGGAATAAATTGAACTATGTCATTTTTACTTATCCAGAGATAAAACGCCCTCCTGAATTTGTAGTCACTTCAAAGGACAAGACTTTCTAGGCCCAGAAATCATTGAGAGGAAAAGTAAAGGTTTTGTGTTATTTACTCTATTTCAATCTGCATATTTTATCAAAAAGAATCAGTGGTACTAAAGTGTGGCTTCAGGTGTGTATTATATTTAGCATTGATAGAATGACATATAAAAGTTGATAAAAAAAAACTTTGTCCACTGCTTTTTTCATTATTGCCAAATTAACCCTGTATTAATATATATTATAAAGCTAAAAGGCCATATTTTCTCAGAGTGAAAAATGAGTGTGGCCCACGCACACATACATTTCTGATGAATTGGCCCACTGCAGAAAAAAACTTGGACACCCCTGGTATATTGCTTAGTTGCATAAATGTGGTGAAGCACGCTGATATAGAAGCAGAACTTCCTATGGAGCACTAGATGCAAAGCCCCAAGTTATGTTAAAGGGAAGAATGAAGGCTGTATCTGAAGTTTTTTGGGAATTCCCCCCCGTAAGCTCAAAGTATCACAATTTCGATTATCACTGAAGATGACCAAATGAAGGTGACAGTGACCATGTGTGCTACCATGGAACACCAGGTCTCCAGTCTTCCTCTGCACTCCCCATAGAGATATGCAAAACCCTCCTAAACTAAAGGAAGAACTTCTTGCCCGCCCTCCCTAAAAAGCAGGGAATCATTGAAGTCTTCAGGGCATGTCTTCAGTGACCCAGTTCCAGTCTGCACAAATAGTTATGGGTATAGAAAATTGTGTTGTCCCAGTGCCATACCTGAGCTTGCTCTGACCCTGTCCATGATTCAATGACCGGAATAAAATCAAATTCTCTAGGCTGGAATCTAAATATCAATAGCTTAAAAATGCTACAATCCAAGCTAATAGGAACATCTGCATTTAAGCTGTTATGTGGGTCCTGAGTCAAGCTACCTGATCCCTGTGTGGTAAAAAGGATTAGTTTGTTTTAGCAGCATGGGTAAAGGGAAGTGGCCCCATTGGCCCCCTGACACTCTCCCCCAGTAACGAGCATATGTACTGGCTCATATATTTACACACAAATGCTACACACACTAACACACATATTAATGCATAGACACTCATGCTAGCCCATGAACTTACACACTAACACATGCACACTCACACACATATGCCAACATGCACACTTACACAAACATATTTACAAATACATATTAACTGTAGCATACTAATTTCTATCACTCTCCATGCCCCACTTACACCGTCTTTCACTCCCTTAACAGCTCTGCGCAACTCTCTCCATGTCTGTCTGCCTCCCTCCTTTACCCACTCACACATTTACTCACCTCCTTACCTCCCCGGAGGATTCTTTCTAGCTGCTCGCACACAAGCTCTTCACACAGCATGTGCACAACTTTCTCCATATGTTTAATAACTTTGGAGAGGCCCATGTTGGAGTTGGCCTCTTGTCCTGCCTGTCTTGTCCTCTCTCACGCTCACACATCTTCTATCTTTTTATCTTCGCCCTTCTCTTCCCTCTCCTATCTTTAATCTGCATACTTCAATCTTCTATATTCATCGTCACCTCCATGGAAATAATCCTCTCATCAGAGGAGAGGACGTCACAGCAAGTGTCATCATTCTGGCCTCACTTGAACTTGGGGAAATATGATGGGGCTTGCACTGACGCCCTCATCTTGATTCCTGCTGGTTGTGTCTTCGGAGTTGCAGGCAAACATAGAATATGAAAGCTAGCTGATTGAAGATAGAGGAGAAGGGACAATATAAAAGACATAAGATGATGAAGAAGATGTGGAAGGAGGTGCAGAAGTGGTTGTCTGAATCAGAAGATAGGGAAACATTTAGAGAGTTTGAGAGAGCAAACAAGAATGAGATTGTGAGAGAATATGAGTGAAGGTGGACCCACGGATTTCTGATGATCATTTTGAGCTTTTGCATAGTTTTCATTAAATTTATGGGTGTCTGGCCTCATTCTCGTGGCTTCATACAAATGGCTGAATTTAGTGCTCAATCTTTGCTTCTCCAGAGTCCTGATTTTAGATGCCTCATTTAATTGTGCCAAATTTAGTGATTGAAAGAGTTTGTAAGCAAAGACTTGCTCGAGGTCCCATAAACATTAAGATGACCTTGTGAATCGTATTGTAAAATATAAGCATTAAACATTAAAAAGAAAATCAGGATAATTAGCATTTTTAGTTTCACAGTAGAGGTGCCTGGAAGAGCCTGCTTTGTGCTTTTTTCGATAGTGATAATGATAATTTACCTGATGTTTTTTATCATGCAAATCTCTGATTCACATTATGTTAATATTAGCCTGATAGAAGCTTAATAAAATGGTGTCACAAAATCCATCTAATCTCACCACAGAACAAATCAGGGATGATTTGCTTGCATAAAGTTAATGCGGGTTTTGTAATTAACTGAATTACTGAATATATGATGAGATTGGAGCTCATTACCCAGGAAGGAGGTATATGGTTACAATCTTTCTCTGACAGACAGGGCTGGAACAGTTTTAGTTATAAAAGCAAAAGAATAGCTGGTGTGGTAACAAAAAAAAGTTAGGCCATCATGCCAGAAAATGCTCAGACGTGAAAAACACCAGCAGCAAGAATTAATCAGAGCAGAGACCTTGACCATGATAGAATTAGAAGGTAGCCGTCAACAACAGCAGTACTAGAGCAGCAAAGACCAAGGCCAAAGATGAGTATGCTTTAGCCCACATAGTAGTGAAGAGTTCAGCGAAGCTAAATTCCATCAGAAACAGAATGGAAACCCCTGGAAGAAGTACAGTTTACAAAGTCAATAAAAGCTTGTGCTGTGCTTAACTATTTATCTAAATATCAGGAAGAATGTCTAGTAGTCATAACTTTGCAGAGAAAAATATCTTCCCACTAACTTTGGGTAAAACTCAAGATCCACCAGGTGGCGCTCACGCAAAACCACAAGATAGATAAGAGATACAATTTGATAGTACAGACTGCAACAATGTATCTCCTGTAACCACAAAAATCTTTCAATAGGCCTTTTTATTTCCTTCCAGAGTTTCCAAACGAAAAAAAATCAAAAGGGACACAATAGTGTAGTGTGCCAGCTTAATAAATGTTTGAAAAATAAAGATTGCACTCACACAACTGGTGGCACATCAATCAAATGTGCTAATCGCGTCTTATGCTCCGGGGGTGGCTGTTATCTCTCCATACCGGGAATTCACCAGTATGTATTGCCCGCTGTTTCATCCGAAGTTTCCATGATGTCTTCAGTAAATAAAGATGAGTAACCCACTTTCCTTTTGTATAAAATTATGTTTAATTATGGGATAATATCCCACTACATAAAAAAATGATAAATGGTGATAAAAAGCAGTAAAAAGCAATAAAAGTTTGTCTTGTAAATCCTCTGCGAGTTTCGCCTAGACAGTGGCTTCATCAGGAGGTATAAATCATTGATCGTTTCGCTCCAATTTTCTTCTTTTATACTTCCTCAGGTTGCCGGAGAGGTTACCGGCTTCACTTCCGTGTGTACCCAGATGACGCCGTCCTGACAGGTGAGTTGTTTATCGGTGTGGGTATGTTTATGCCTCGGATCATCAAAATTAAAAAACGTTTTTCCTTCCTTTCAGCTGTTTCCTTTGGAGGAGCCGTCCATGCCGTCAGAACATCAGACCGTCACACTGTTCTCAGACAGAAAAGGAACATAAACGGAGAAATATATAAAAAAAACTTTTCTTAAAACTAATGATACACTAATGGTTTGAGGGGGTCTTTTTCGTTTGTATATATGTATCTATAAATCGTGTAATGAGATACATGAAGTAAATAATTACTATATAACGAATAATGAACTCAAAAAAACGTTTCTTTTTTTTTTCTTCCCCTAAAGACACGTAAATACATACATAAAAATACCATCTTGTATAGTATATAAATTCCAGAAATGTGAAAACGATATATAACATAGGTCACAAAACAGAAAACCGCCATGGGTTGAAGGCCATCCCTCTTTTTGACTATATCAAATTTGTATAAAACATTCTTAATAAGTTACTTAGGTTAGTTAAGTGTCTGTCAGTTTAACTATCCAGTTCGTCCAATTTTTAGATTAATCAAAGGATAGAGTGTTCTGAGCTGTTCTACGTGGCTCCATTTTAATTTGGAAATGTGCCTGTTCTCTAACTGCTTCCCAGCACAATATTTTAGGAGATTTCCAGAATTCAGCAGACTACAACTCCAGAACATGTGTATCAAGTCCCCATTTCTACTACCACATCTCTAACAAACTTCAAACAAGTGTGCGTTGATTTAGTCTAATTGGGCGGAAGTAATATGTCTGCTCTATTCTTTTTATATTAGTATCTTATATTTAAATATTCCAGATTTCTAGTTACTTTATCAGATGTTATTTAATCTAATTTTCTATTTTGCCCATCACCGTCATTACCTCACATGTAGGGTTTTGTTTATTCTTTTTAGTTACCGTATTTGCTTGATTATAAGACGAGGTTTTTTCCAGAGCAAATGCTCTGAAAAATACCCCTCGTTTTATAATTGGGGTCATCTTATAATCTGGCCTCAAATAGGTCTGACTATGAGACTAAGATCCAGTCCCCCCGCACCGGTTACACTGCAGACAAGACACATTCTGAGACCAATTACACAAGCCAATTGACCAATTGAGCTTTCTGTTCGCCCTCATTGTCTGAAAGGACAACAGCACTTACACCCTGCACCAAGCAGCAGAGACTAAAGACTCCACAGAAGCGCTAGGTTTACCAAGTTGTTCGATTGCCGACCAGGAGCCTACATTCCAAGCACCGACACGTCTCCTGGATCGATTGAAAGAGTGGTCACCAAGACCAAAATGCATTTGGGGTTAAAAGGCCACATTTGGGAAGTGCACTCCCCCCCCCATTTTGGTCAGTCTGTGCCTATGCCCTCTCTTTGAACCCAGCCACTCCAATTTACTATTAATTTTTTAAAATTTTACACCCCTTCGGTATTTGAAATGCTTTTACTTTAACTCTTTCCATGTCAAGATACAGCACTAATTTTAGCACTTGCTCATAATATTAAACTTTATGGTTTTATTTTATTCTTTTTGGACTTTTTTACATTTTGCTGGAGCTGGATGGTTCCTCTCATGCATAATTATTTTTAAATGTTACCGCTTTTTTTTATTACTTTTTAAATATTTTACTCATCACATTGTGATTAGAAAGCTGGGCTCCATTGACTTGCATTGACCCTCTGGCTATCATTTCCAACTCTTTTTTTAGGAGCACACCGTCATCTTGCGAGTGGCGGTTATGACCACTCTCCGGATCGGTCACAGCGTGTCCTGGGGTGAGTGTTCGGTGTAGCTGAATGCCTCGTCATTTAACTCTTTTAAAAGTGTATGGCGGATTTTGACTCCCCGGGGAGGGCCCAGACATGGCCCCTGATGCCAATCTCGGTGTTGCTGAATCCCTCAACATCAAGACATTACAGAAACACTGTTTAAACGAAGAAAGTGATCATAGAACCATTATTATGATTAATAAATTCCCTCTCTCCTGCTCTCTCAGGCTCCCATCAGTGGGGTGCAACAATTACAGTTGTAACGTGCAGGGCTGTCTCGGGGGCCCACTGGGGGAGAGAAGGTTTCACTGTTTTTTCTTAACGGAAAAAAAAAAACTCAGCAGCAGCCATCAAAATAGGACCACAATTAAAAGTGGGATGGAGGAGGAGCCCTCACTCTCGTAGACGTTGCTGGTCATCCGCGGGATCAAGGTGGTTGAAAAAAAGCTTGTCTGTACCATATTCGCTCCCAAACAGCTTGCTTAACATTTTGTCCACAAAAAGCTTGCATGTGACATCTTTGTCCCCAAACAGTTTGCATGTGCCATCTGTTTCCCAAAACACCGTGTGGGTGCCCCCAGTTTTTCTTTGCCATCTTTGTCCCCAAATAGCTTGTCAGGGCCCCCAGATTGCCCGTGCAATCTTTGCCACAAAATAGCTTGTCAGTACCGCCCAAAACAGGAAGCTGCATTGAAGACTGGGCTCCCTGACATTTAAAATATTTCAGTTTCAAACTTCAAATTGTTGGTATCCATAACAGGATTTACAAAACCATGCTCATGCAGGAATGCTTACTATGTCATGTCTTACTATGATGTCAGTTGTTTACAGCTTTAGCGGTTGTATGCAGACTACATTTTCTGGCACTTCTATATCAACCCTGTGTTGGCTATTTAGAAGAGCTGTACCTCTACATTATTATTAGTATTAGCTAAGAAATCCCAGAACGTGGGATTCCTTCCATAGAATATCGATTTCAGATTTCTATCTTAACAAACCAACAAGCAAAATGTCAAATGACGGTAAGAGTACTATACATTAGTATTTTACTTCTTAGTACAATTCAACAGATAATCTTTGCATGTTTGTTTTTCCTGCGATTACAATTTTGGGGAGTCTATTGCCTATACCTATATCAATTGTCAAAACATTTTTAATAATTTATACATCGCTTCCGGCAGAAATAATTGACCGAAGACATGATGTTGAAGAGGGGGAACAAGAGTCTGAGGTCATTGACTTGACTGGGGGAGACCAGGGAGAAGAACTGCAACTGTCATTTGGAAGCGGTCCGATAACCTCCCCATCACATGGCACTCCGCCAGTTTCAAGACCCAGTGGCAGAGAGAGGATGAGAACAATGCCTAATACTCAAGACTCAAGGCAGAGAGCGAGAAGCCGTTCCCCAGTAAGGTCCCCCGCAAACCCTCTTGTGGATGCGCACAATGATGTGAGGCTTCCAGGGGCAAATAGGAACAACATCCGTCTGAGATTACCTGGCAGGATTGTTCAGAGGCGGGTAACTGGAGAACAAGACATTCTTGAAGACTGCAGTATTTGCTTTATGGACTATGAACGTGGGCAGCCCATAATCGCTCTGCCATGTCAACATCAGTTCCATAGTCGCTGTATAATACGCTGGCTACAAGAGAACCCCAGCTGCCCTTTATGCCGCCACC
The DNA here is from genome assembly GCF_027358695.1 of Spea bombifrons. Lineage (NCBI taxonomy): Eukaryota > Metazoa > Chordata > Amphibia > Anura > Pelobatidae > Spea > Spea bombifrons. Next base: position 27,196,940 of record NC_071092.1, on the reverse strand, counting down.
GGATCATACATAACCCAAGAGGAGAGAGAATTGCTCTTATGGCTACAGAGACTATGACCATACGTCGGAGAGGCAGACCTGACATCGTCAGAATAAGAAGATATGAAGTTGAGGAATAAATCTGCTTTGGACTCATGGCCATTCCCTGCCGCTCTACTATGTGGCACTTACCATAAAAATAAAACATTTGTATTATTTACCAGAATTTCGTTTTTATTTATAACACTGTCAATCATATTAATAGAATGATGTTATACAACACAATGGGTAAAATGAGTTCTCAGTTAATTATTTATTGTATAACTTTTTGCCGGAAACTCCTAATTTATAATGCTACAAAACGGGAGTCATATACCATACCTCCTATGTGTCGCATTTTTGGATGGGACAGTCCCTGCCCTGTAGTCCTAGCAGAATCCACACTCCTGCTGTTACAAGCAATGGTGATCATGAGCTGGTTGTTGCCAAAGAGGGGCCCTGCAAAACTTAGGCCGCGCACCCTATTAGGGGCAGCCCCGGCTGTAGAGATAAAGCCACTTTGGAATATTGCACCAGAACCTCATTTTAAGATGAAGCCTTTCTCCGTGTTTTGGGTCACTAAATCAATGTGTTCGGGGATTCGGATAGCTGTGTAACACCTCCAAGGAAAGCAGCTTGTGGACACAAACTCCGCGGCTGACGGGTAGGAAGTTTACTGTTGAAATACGGTTATGGTGCGCCAATTACAATAGAGTGTGCGGGGTATTTAGAGCACAAGGCAGAACCACGTGACTACTTGGCCGGTGAGCGAGCGCGGGCACGCCGTACTCTGAGGACGGGCACGGCATTTTTGCACGCGCCTCGGGATCAGCTGAGACGGGATCGCGTAGGGGAGCTGGTGATGGCGGAGGTTTCTGTCAGTGAGTGAGGTGCTTGCTCTCCTCTTCTTTATCTGTCGCTTGTTTAACCACTCACCTCCTGCCCTCTCCTCAGACCCACTGGAGAATGGGGAACGAGGCCAGTCTGGACGCGAGGGAGGGAGGAGCGGGAGTCGGGCAGCATCAGCCGCCTCCTTGCCCCGGGTCCGGGGGTTCAGCACCAACCCGTGGACAGCTCCCATTGCTAAGCACGGCTGGAGCATCACCGACCGGGGCTCGACATGGCGGTGTCAGGTATGGAGACAAGGGATTGGGGGTGAAGAAAAAAAGCTGTAGGGACACAGAGCAAGGGGTATGGGCTTGCGGATCAGCTGGGAATGTGTAGCAAGGAGCATTAACATGGGCATGAATGGAACAGAGCAATGCTCCGCCTAGCGAAGCCCTGGGATTACGTGGAGTTTGTAATTCATGGTAGCATTGATTAGAAGACTACACCTTAAGGGTTTAAGGGCAATTACGTGTCTTCCACACGTAGCCTCGTGATGCAGTCCAGGAGCTGTCATGGGGGGTTCAGAATGGGATACCTCCTCCTTCTCCCGTTTGTAGAGTACACCGCAGGGACATTGGATTTTATATTTTTAGTACATAAGAACATAAAAACACATCACTACTAGAGCCAGTTGTTTTTTTTTTAGTGAAGGAGTTCAACCAGTGGATTCTGGGAAATTGACCTATAATGTAACCTATTTTACCCACTCTGCATATTTCATTCTATTGATCTCAGGGCGGTTCTCTGAAGCATGGATTTAGTTCTGGGCTATCATTCTAAGGCAGGGGTGTCCGAGGTTTTTGTGCATTGGGCCACTTCATCAGAAATGTATATGTGCGTGGGCTGCACTCATTTGTCACTGTGAGAAAATATGGCCTTTAATAAAATATGCAGCTTAAAATAAAGTAAATGACACAAAACCTATACTTTTCCTCTCAATGATTTCTGGGCCTAGAAAGTTTTGTCCTCTCAAGTGACTACAAAGTCAGGATTCTGGATAAGTACAAATGAAATAGTTCTATTTATTCTAGGGATGCACCGAAATGAAAATTCTAGACCAAAACCGCAAATTCAGGGTTCAAATTGAAAATGACCCCTCACCTTTAATAATAATTTAAAAAACCCACACTTTTAATTAAAGTAAGGTACACACCAAAATTGTTACTCGATTATAAGACAACCCTGATTATAAGATGACCCCCCAAAACCTGAATATTTATTCAGGAAAAAAGCCTGAAGATAAGACGACCCTATAGGAAAAAAGTTTTGCTAGTAAATGTTAATTCATTTTAACTATGTAAACGATTTTTTTTTAATAAAAGCTATGATTGAGAAAAATATATATTTTTTATTTTCCAACCTGCCCCAGTTATGCACATCTGCCCCCAGACTTGTCACTGTGCCCTAGAAATGCCTTATACCCCCATATGCCACTGTGCCCCATGATATGCCTTTTAACCCTCTAAATGCCACTGTGCCCCATGTTATACCTTTTGACCCCCTATGTGCCACTCTGCCTCCAGAAATGCCTTATACCCCTATATGCCACTCTGGCATTTACGGGGTTAAAAGGCATATTATGGGGTAGAGTGGCATATAGGGGGTCAAAAGGCATATCATGGGGCACAGTTGCATATAGAGGGTTAAAAGGCATTTCTGGAGGCAGAGTTTCATAAAGGGGGTTAAAACGGGGGTTTAATTTAGGAAAAAAAGAAAAAGTCTGAATATAAGACTACCCTTTAAGAAAAAAGGTTTACTAGTAAATATTAATTCACATGTAAACTATTTTTTCATATTTAATAAAAACTATGATTGAGAAAAATACATTTTTGTTTTTATCTCCTTTTACTTGCCAACCTGCCCACAGTTATGCACATCTGCCCCCTTATAAACCACTCTGCCTCTCCAGAAATGCCTTATACCCCCCATGTGCCACTTTGCCTCCCAGATATGTCTTTTAACCCTTCCTATATACCACTCTGCCTCCCTGATATTCATGTTAACCCCCATACGACACTCTGCCTCCTTGATCTTCTTGTTAACCCCTATATGCTAGTCTGCCTCCAGAAAGCTTTTTAAAGGCCCGTGTATGCCACTGTTACCCTTCCCCAACTTACCAGTGCTTCTTTAGACTTCTTCCCGTGCTCCAGATTCCTTGGTGTATAGTGGGGCAGCCGGTGGAGGTCCATGCGGTGCGCGCAGAGAACCTGAGCTGCTGTCGACACTTCCGCCAGGGCTTCTATGAATGAGCACCTGAAGGTCACGTGATGCCGGTGCTCCGTCATAGAAGCCCCGGCAGAAGTGGATGTTGCAGACGCCCACAGGCAGCACTGCGGGGGATCTGGATCTCAGAACACACCAAAGTTGGACAAAATTCAGCAATAAATAAATATAAATATATATATATATATATATATATATATATATATACATACACACACACATATATGGGGTCTGCACATCACTTACAGCCAGGCCCGGACTGGGACAAAAAATAGACCCGGGCATTTAAGACTGAGCAGCCCATTTTTATTTATTTATTTATTGTTAAAGCCCACCCTTCATGTACCATCTTTGCATTTCCCCAAATCACTTAAACATTCATGATAGACACAAACACTTACTCACTCATTCACACAAATCATTAGCACATACTCATTAATGCAGTCTCACAAATCATTCAAGCAATTCATCCACACATGAATTCATTAATTCTCTTACACATTCACACAATTCATCCACACATTTATTCATTCATTCTTGTACGCATTCACACTACCCCCTCTCCCCATCCCCTTCTTGTCTGCCCCTTCTATGTTCCCCCTTATCACTATGTACCCCCTTCCCCACTTCTCAATATGTACCCCCTCTCACTATCTATCCCCTCTACTCCTTTCTATCTAACCCCTCTCCCCCCTCTCACTGCACCCCCTCCCTCACCCCCTACTTACCTTGTTGCCAGAGTAAGCAGCAACTGCGACCGGGTCCGCCACTCTAGGGGGCCGGCCTTAGGGGTTCGCAGCCGCACAGGGCTTAAATTAAAACATCAGGGTTTTTTGTTGTTTTTTAAAAGACTTTATTTAACATCCTCTATGTTAAATAAAGGTAAACAAACTTTATTTAACATGAAGGATGTTAAATAAAGTAAACAAAAAAAACCCCCCGATGTTTTAATTTAAGCCCTGTGCGGCCGCACACCCCTAAGACCGGCCCTGGTTGGGGCTGCCCGGCCCCCTAGAGTTGCGGACCCGGTCCCCTAGAGTGGCGGACCCGGTCGCAGTTGCAGCGGGCTTAAGGGGCATATGCCCCTTATGCTCTGTGTTAATGCGGCCGCATAGGCCCAGTCAGTCCGGTCCTGACTGAGCCTATTTTAAGGTAGGGGCCTGACTTGCAAAAGGTCACTTCTCCATTATAATACTCTTGGATCTCTCTGCTGCTTTTGATACTGTTGATTACCACCTTCATCTTGACTCACTTGCTTCTATAGGCATTCGAGATACAGCTCTCTCCTGGATCTCCTCATATCTGTCTAACCATTCCTTCTCTGTCGGCTTCTCTGGCAAGACATCATCACCTCATTCACTTTCGGTTGGCGTCCCCAAGTCCTTGGCCCCCTGCTGTTCTCTCTTTATACTTAATTTCTTGGTAAACTAATCAACTCATTTGGCCTCCAATATCATCTACATGCAGAAATAGTCTCTGTATTACTAACTGCTTTTCTTCTATTAATGGATGTCACAACTCTTCCTTGAAACGTAATCTTTTAAAAAATGAACTCATTATGTTCCCTTCTTCCATCTCCTCTCCACTACCTGAATTCTCAAATATCACCATTAACAACACGACTATCTCTCCTACTAATCAGGCCCGATGCCTTGGGGCTATCCTTGACACCAACCTCTCCTTCTTCTCTCACATTCAGTCCCTCAACAGATCCTGCCGCTTGCAACTAAAAAACATCTCTCACATCCGCCCATTCCTCACCCAAGAATCCATAAAAACTCTGGTTCATTTACTTATCATTTCCCATCTTGACTACTGCAACACTCTTCTGGTTGGCATTCCACTGTCTTGACTCTGTCCTCTGCACAGGGGCGTAACTAGACGCCTCAGGGCCCGGGGGCGAGAATCTGTTAAGGGCCCCCCCACCCCCCTCACTGCTGGCAGCATCAATACACAAGGGGGGCAGCTGGCCAGGTTTTTAGCATGTACTGGCTGACTTGGCATGATAGGAGTGTGATTGCTAACAGCAATCACAGTCCCATCATGCCTAGGTTCCAGCACTTACACATCCATGCTTTCACACACACACACTCATTTATTCATATAATCATTCATTCACAGATTCATTCCCTCAATCACACACACTCATTCAAACACCCTCCCCACCCCCTTACCTGCACTGCAGCTCCTCGATGCCGCTTACAGACTTCAGCAGGGGGCGCGGCCTCCCTCTGCCTTCTCTGCTAAAGCACAGAGGAAGTAGGATGTCACGTGAACTCCGCTTCCTCTGTGCAGTCCAGAAGACCCTCCCACAAGTAAGTAGCAGGGCTTGAGGTGCGGCTCGCGTAAGATCGGTTGCCCTGGCTGCCGATCTTACGCGGGCCACACCTCGTGGTCGCATGTTGGACGCCCCTGCCTTATTTAAAAAAAAAAAAACTGAATAAAGATTTCGGGCGGCCCCTTGGCTTGGGCCCCCCTGCCGGCGGGGCCCGATTTCGGGCGACCCCTTGGCTTGGGCCCCCCTGCCGCCGGGGCCCGGTCGCAGTCGCGACCCCTGCGACCCCGGTAGTTCCGCCACTGCCTCTGCAGTCTGTCCTAAATGCTATTTCTAGGCTTATATTTCTTGCACGCCACTCCTCTTCTGCTTCCCCACACTGCTCCTCCATACATTTCTGCTCATCCACGGCGGGGAGTGTGCCAAACCTCCAAAACAATCATAGGGGACGTTTCATCCCCCCTGGACTCAAAAAAAGGGGGCTGAGTCACTGGCATTAGGGTAGAGGCATCTCCCATTCATCCTTATAACGTAAACCGGCCCGGGGAGGTGCTTGCACACCAAAAACCAGCTCAGCAATCCAGGAACACCATTAAAGCACGCCTCTCACACTCAACAGTCATTGATTGTTGGACAAGCTGTGGTGTACTTGCCTTGTGTAGTCTCCATTTGTTTTTTCCCCGTGCCTCTATGCTGTTTTTTTTATTCTCCTGGCTTTGGATCGTTTACTGGATTTCAATTCCTGACTGCTACCTGCCCTGAACTCTGATTGCTACCTCACTTCTGCATGAACTCTGCCGGTCCCAACCTTACGGTTGTTTACCATACCGCTTGTCCTCAGCCTGCCTCGACCCTCTGGACTGTCTCGAACATTCTATTTGCCTCACCATTGCCTGTAGGTTTGCTCCTCCTGCCTCAACGCTCCTGACCAGGACTATAACAGAAGCTTTTAGTTGTCCAGCTTGTTGCTGTTCTATACAATAAAATGGATTGCAATAAAATGAATGTAGTCTCTATGCTTCTGGCTGAGAAATCTGTTTTTGGATGTTTCTGTCCCTGAACAGTTTCATGGAAGCCTGTTTACCTTGATGTGTTACATAGTGAGTACTTCTTGCCATTGCAGAATTAATTTCAGGCATGCAATGAAGCCTGTACAAGAGGTTAAGTACAAGCATGATTTATAACAAAGGTTTTATCTTTCTTTCAAAATGTATAAATAGCTTATTAATACATAAATGATAGTGCCAAGATTAGAATGAGGCATGGAGGCTAAATATATATGTTCACCATTTACAGAATCAGTAATTTTGTACACGGCTGCCGGGGAGTAGGAACCAGGTCCCCTGCAGCGCTGCAGGGGATCTGGATCCTAACCCTGCTGCTTACTTGCAGCAGGGCTAACTGGGAAAAAAAAAACACCTGCGTCGGGCGATATGAATTGTGGGTCCATCTTTAAAATCAGACCATTTTAAGATAATGGCCCCTGGCGCCAACGTTATGTGTTTTGTCCATAGAGCCCTTGGCAGCTTTAATCAGGAATTAAGCTCAAGTAAAAGGGATCACAGTTGTGAATCAGTCGTTTATGGTCACATTATACGCTGACCATGTGACTCTCACTATGACGTCTCCACTAACTTGTATACCTTCAGTTTTGGACATTATAGAAGAGTTTAGTAGTTATTCCGGCTATGTGTACAGATTTACCGACTACCTTGGAAATAAATTATGCTTTGATCTAAAATACTCTTTGGATTTACATTATTCGATTTTACTATCTGAACTTTGTGAATTAACAAACAGTTGGAAGCGTATAGAAGCTTCATAGTTTGGCAGATTTAGCAGACATTTCTTCTGATTGCACTATCCTCCCTTTCCATGAAATTAAAGATAGATTTGAAATCCGTAATAAGGAGTGTATGCCTAATTTTAGAATAAGGAACTGTTTGGGATTAAACCCAATAACACCAGATATCCTAAATCAATGTATTAAAGCACAGGATGACTCAAAACAAATTTCCAGATCAAGACTAGTCCAATCTGCACAGGAGCTAACAAAACCTAATAAACTCCTGAAATGGAAGAATGATTTTCATAAGTCGTTCCCAGAGGATAGCTGGTACAGATCATGAAATATGTTCAGAGAAGCAGTTCACTGTGTCTTTCTTCAAGTTTTCCATCGCTTGTATATGGTCCCTTCTATACTAAGGACATTTCAACCAGTAAACTCTGGTATATGTTGGAGATGTAAGAAAACAAAGGGCATTCTATATCATATATGATGGAATTGTGACCATATAAATCCCATTAAATATAAAATCTCCAATCTATTAAAACATTTTCTAGGCCACAGCAGGGATCTCCTCTCACCTTAGACATTTTTAATGTACTTTAGAATTCACTTCTGGCACTAAGCCTCAGCAATTATTAGCAATATATTAGTAAGGGCTAAATTATGTAAAGCAATGAAGTGGGTACCCCAGATAGCTATTCCTGGGAACAGGTCTTAGAACAAATCAAATATTAATAGGCTATGTAAAGATATTTCTGGGTCTCCTACTCTTAAATAAATACCAGAAAAGTGTCTACCTTGGTAACAACACAATCTGCGTTGTTTTTTCTTTTACACCTTTTATGGGAACTATTCATCTGAATAATATTATACATTTACTCCAAGACTCCAGTGATTTTAACATCATATCAACTTTATTCCATGATCATTTGTCGTACGTGTGTGTTGAATAGATCAAAATATTGCAACATATTTATAAAAAGAAATTATTGCAACAAGTATTTTGGATATACTGTAATCAGGGTAACAGAACAGGGATGAGGAAGCGGACTCTTGCAGACTCAGGTCCAGAAACAGGTATGCATCATAACAGGCAGGAAGAGCTGAAAGAACACAGGAACCAGGATAGCACAGAAGCAGACGAGCTGAAAGCGCTGCAGTCTCCACTCTGCAAACCTCTGGCCTTTTGCCTGCGGCTATATGTCAGGGACTGGATCCATAGAGACGACTGTAAAGACCCAGAGCGCCCAAACATGGAGTTCAGGAGGTATTGAGCAGTAGTGGAGTTGGACAGGGCCTGGTGCAGGGTGACTGCTCTCTCCCGGTGGGCATCCAGGGTTGTGCGGCCACATACCAGGGCGCTGACATAGCAGCAGTCCGGAACAAAGCAAAACTAAACTTGGCTGGATGTGGAAATCTGAAACAAAACTTGGAGATATCCTGCAAGCGCCCTGGAGCAGGCATGAAACACTAGAATCATGTGCAGGATGCCACAGGCTGGGAGTAGGGAAGCTAAGCAGATTACCGTATTTGCTCGATTATAAGACGAGGTTTTTTCCAGAGCAAATGCTCTGAAAAATACCCCTCGTCTTATAATCAGGGTCGTCTTATAATCAGACCTCAAATAGGTCTGATTATGAGACAGATCCAGATCCCCCGCAGCGATGCAGAGGACCTGGATCCTCTTGTGTTAACCCCCCCCCCCCCAACTTACCGGTGCTTCTGAGTCCCCGGTGCTTAGTCCGGGCTGCGTGTAGAGCTCTACGCGATACAATCAGTGGATGAAGACAAAAATCATTTGGAAATAATATGAAAAAAAGATTGTTTATTTTATAAAATACATTATGAAATATTCATGTTACTTACTTTGTTACTTGTCCCCTTCCCTTTTTGCCTTCTGTATCCCCTTTATTGATTTGTGTTTTAAAAAAAAATAATAAAAAAGGATATTAAAAAAAATATTTAATTTACTTACAATGCTTGATGAAACCTAAATTTTCTTAGTAGCTATCCGGATACCTTTACGTATCTCGGCACGTAACTTGGTACAGATATCAGTCACGCTAACTTCTCATTCCTTTCGGTGGAAAAAAAAACACTTCAGCTATCAACCTGCCCCTAATCACACTCTGGTAAGTGTTCAACATCATTGTCGGTTTTTAGGGACTTTAACAGTGGAGACGCTATCCTAGATCTATATTTAGAATGGTATCTCAACTCGATCACACGGGCATTATCCAGTTACATCTTCATCCATTCCTCCAAGAAACGAAGTGTATCCAACCCTGGATCCTCAGGTGTGACTAACAGTGCCACTATTTATATGATATACAAAGTGTAAAGGTAACCCACTTCTCAGGATATACGTGTACCTCCCAAATAAAATACTACCAAAATGATCAACCTTCAAATGATCCCAGAAGACATAGGAAGTGTTATTAGTATTAAAACTCAGCTGTTGCCCCCATGTGGACCAAGGGTAGAATATGTATGCATAGTATGTATGTCACTTGTGCACTAATTTTCGTATGAATTTTATTTTTAAAGAAAATTGTATGTTTTGTGCGTTTGTATAAATCAACGAAAATGAGGAGGATCTTCAACAAAGCTAACGAAAACAAATTGCAAAAGTGACGAAAATCCGTTGCCACGTGTAGCCACCATTAGAAGCCATTTTGGTGCCATTACAAGCTCATTGATTGTTATGGCTGTGATTGGAAGGTCCAACAACCTATGGGAGTTTTTCCTTACTTTTTTCACGCTGGCCAATCAAGATTTACATTACCGTATTTGCTCGATTCTAAGACAAGGTTTTTTTCAGAGCAAATGCATTTTGGGGGGCAGAGTGGCATATAAGGGGGTATAAAGCATATCTGGGGGGCGGATGTCCATAACTGCGGGCAGGTTGGCAAATAAAAGGAAATAAAAATAAAAAATGAATTTTTCTCAATCATAGCTTTTATTAATTATGAAAACATTTTTTACTTGTGAATTCATATTTACTAGTTAAACCTTTTTCTTATAGGTTAGTCTTATATTCAAGCTTTTTAGGGGGTCGTCATAATCAGGGTCTTCTTATAGTCGAGCAAATACGGTAGATCGATAATAGATTACATAGACGGTAGATATGCGATATTAGAACTCACCATACTCTCAGGGCATGGTTTCAGACCTCCTTGTGAAATCCTGCTGTTGCTTCTTTTGATGTTGTTGATTCTGGTGGTTGTGTATGACCCTGGCCCGGCTTAGTGATTTACCCGGTTCCTAATCCTGTCTTCTGTTCCTGACTCCACTGACTTCTGTGTTCCTGACCTAGCTCGTCTGACTACCTGTCTTGGCTTTGACCCCTGGCTTGTATTTTTGACTAAGATTCCGGATTGTGCTTACATTTATTTTTGCTATTTTTCTATTATTTAATAAAAGCTATTTTTTATATCAGCATCTCCTGTTTCCGTCTGGTTTTCTTGGTACCCTGACACATACAGTGAAGGAAGAAGTTATTTGATCCCCAGCTGGTTTTGTACGTTTGCCCACTGACAAAGACATGATCAGTCCATAATTTTAATGGTAGGTTTATTTGAACAGTGAGAGAAAGAACAACAACAATAATCCAGAATAACACATTTCAAGTAAATTATACATTCATTTGCATTTTACTCTGTGAAATAAGTATTTGATCCCCTATCAATCAGCAAGATGTCTGGCTCCCAGGTGTCTTTTAGCTGAGATTAGGAGCACTTTCTTTAAGGAACAGGGCAACCAAGGGAACCAAGGCACACAATCCATTAAATAGTTACTGAAAAGGGAGATAACTCTAGTTGCCACTAGAGACATTAATTGTACATATTCCGCTTTCTTTAGAAACTTATACATGGCAGCAGGGGCGTACCTAGAGTATTTGGCACCCGGGGCGGATCCTGTATGTGCCCCCCCCACACACTTTAAAACTACCTGGCCGAAACTGAATATGACCCCCCCAAACACCATAAAACAATCTAACACTTTTATTTAAAGTAAGTAACACACCAAAATAGGACAAAACAATTAAATAACAATATATATATATATATATATATATATATATAATTGTTAACAGCAATCACATTCCTATCATGCCCAGGCACACCCAGATTCCAGGAGGCACTCGCAGACTTGGCATGATAGGAGTATGATTGCCCTATCTACCCCTTCTCGCTCCCTTCTGCCCTATCTACCCCTTCTCACTCCCTTTTCCCTATCTACCCCTCCCTCTTTGAAATTCACTTACCTTTCAGGAGTCCTGCGGTGGGGGTGCAAGGCCTCTGTCTCCCAGCTCTGCCACTGTATGGAACAGTATAGAGTGATGGGAGTTATGATGTACTTTAGAGCATAATTATATAATGAAAAATACATTGGAAATGGTACAGCATAACACCCATCACTCTCACACACTTACCAATCCACACACATACACCAATCCACACACATACACCAATCCACACATATACACCAATTCACACATATACTAATCCACACACATATACTAATCCACACACATACCAATCCACACATACCAATCCACACACACATACCAATCCACACACATACCAATCCACACATATACTAATCCACACACATACACCAATCCACACACATACACCAATCCACACATATACACCAATCCACACACACATACCAATCCACACACATACCAATCCACACACATACCAATCCACACACATACACCAATCCACACACATACCAATCCACACACATACACCAATCCACACACATACACCAATCCACACACATACCAATCCACACATATACTAATCCACACACATACCAATCCACACACATATACTAATCCACACACATACCAATCCACACATACCAATCCACACACACATACCAATCCACACACATACCAATCCACACACACATACCAATCCACACACATACCAATCCACACACACACACACCAATCCACACACATACACCAATCCACACATATACACCAATCCACACACATACCAATCCACACACACATCCCAATCCACACACACATACCAATCCACACATATACCAATCCACACATATACCAATCCACACATATACACCAATCCACACACATACCAATCCACACACATACACCAATCCACACACATACACCAATCCACACACATACACCAATCCACACACATACCAATCCACACACATACACCAATCCACACACATACACCAATCCACACACATACCAATCCACACACATACACCAATCCACACACATACCAATCCACACACATACACCAATCCACACACATACCAATCCACACACATACACCAATCCACACACATACACCAATCCACACACATACACCAATCCACACACATACCAATCCACACACATACACCAATCCACTCTCACTGTATGCTTTCCTACCTTTCCTCTTTTCTCCTTACAGCTCCTTTTCCTGCTCTTCGCTCCTCATCTTCTTCAGTTCTTCTGTCTTCTTCCGAGGGCACGGGGTTCAGAGGGCACGGACAGCGGTGGGCGCGGCTTCAGTGTTGTGCGCCGGGATCTGACAACAAACCCCGGCGCACAACAGCTGTTGCCGCGCGGATCGCAAGGGAGGGGTATCGGAGGTCTTTAACAGACCTCCGGCTCCCTTGAGTGATTTTAACCCGGGTTCAAGGGAAATCCTTGAACCGGCTTAAAATCACTCAAGGGAGCCGGTGGTTTGTTAAAGACCTCCGATACCGCTCCCTTGCGAGCCTGCTCCTCCAGCGGCGGACATTACTGTCCGTCTCTGGAGGGGTGCCCGGGTGCCGGCAAGTTGGCATCCCCCTGATGAGCGGCACCCGGTGCGGACCGCCCCCCCCCGCCCCCCGCTAGATACGCTACTGCATGGCAGATCAGGATGATAGGGAATTAGGTATAACATCACTGCAAGAAGTGAAATTAGACAAACTAACAAATTAACAAAGGGAAAGTCGAAATGCTATTATAACAGAGGAAGAGGTAAAACAAACTATCCAATCTCTATCCAACGGTAGAGCCCCTGATCCAGACGCCTTCCCCACTGAATATTATAAATTATTCTCCTACCAAGTGATACCAACCCTTACGACATTATACAACGATATCTTTCAAAATAATTGCCTCATACAGACATTGACTCTACTAATACTGTAATCGAGCAAAGGCCTAACAAAGGTACAATCTTATCGACCCATTTTGCTCCATAAGAGGACGTAATGATTTTAAGCAAATTAATTGCCACTAGATTACAAATATTGTTAATACACCATCGATTTTGTGAAGGGCTGCCACTCAGGCCGGGGTCAACCGTACAGACCTGGGGGCTGTAGTGGGGTCAGGGAGAAGGCCTTCAACACGGTGGCATGGCCACACTTATACAGGATATTGAAAAATCGATTCTTTGGACAGAACTTTCTGAACTTTACCTGCAATTTAAATGCAAACCCAGAAGTCATTGTCACAAATGGGTTGAAATCAGAGAAGATTTATTTGGGTCAGGGGGTCCAGCATGGTTACCCCTTGTCACCACTCCTTTTTGACTTGGCCTTGAACCCTTTACTCTGCACCCTGTTCGCCTCTTAAGATTTCAAAGCTATTTCATTCAGCACAATGGAACAAAAACTAACAGCCTCTGCTGATGATATTCTCTTACAGTATATATCTCTGACCATCTACCAACCCACATGTCCTCTCTTTATCACATACCTGCAGAGGGTAATACGGATTAAAATGAGAAAACCCTGTGGATTAAACACAGGGTTGCATGTGGTTGTTGGGATGGAAGTTAGGCTGCAAGGGTTAATGCCAAGGGGTGAAACAAAGGACACCTTCAGAATGTGCTGGTAGGCGCTCGCACCACTTAGTTTTACCGCCTTTTTGTGTTGAAATGCACTCGCGAGCAGCTCGCGCCGCTTAGTTAGCCCGCGCTTTTGCATGTGCTGCGCTCGCGGACAGCTTGCGCTATGGTTTGGGCGGGTTTTTGCGCTATAAAAGTGGAACATCTGAGGCGTCCGTTTCACTTACCGCTGGCGTGCGCTAACTGACTGCACTGACCTCAGAGTCTGGTGAGCGGCGGTTTTCAGCAAGGCCACGGGGAGCAGCATGGAAGAGCTGCTGAATTGTCGCCTGCCCGCCCTCCCATTTTTATTTATAAAAAAAAAAGATAAAAAAAAAAAAAAGAGTAAATATTGTTTTATTTGTCGTGGCTTTAATTGGAGTGAAGTTGCTCTCTGCAAAGGGAGTGAACAATGGGGGTTTTTATAGGTGTCAGTCTGACCGGCTTTGGGGCAGTTGGCCTGGTTTTAAATTATTTGATTACTCTGTGGTTTGGGCCAAGAGTTGTGGTTTGTTTGATAGTTGTTGATACAAATTGTTCTGATTGGTTATTGTGTATTAATTGGTATAAACTAAATAAAAGACCACGGCTTTTGTTCATCCAAATTGTTTCAGTTGTCATTTATTTATTATTGCTTACAATTGGTTACAAACATTTACACCATACAACCACATGAATAAAGACTGAAGCATGACATTTAGACACATCTCTTTTTTCCCTCCAGACACTCAAAGTTTTGGATTTTGTTGGGCAAAAACCTCAATTAGTTATTCATCAAGGAGATTACAAATGAACTTAAATTATGGAAACACTACACTCTAACACTAACATAAAAAAATTGTTCCCCAAACTGCTTTACACTAAGCAATCCCTACCTTTACTAATTAAACCAACAGACTTCAAATTGTTAGATAAACATTTGAATTTGGATCTATGGAAGGGAAAAAAACATTTTCCCATAGATTCACAGATTCTCATGAAATTGCTACCTGTGCTTATTTGAGCATGTTCTGAACACCTGCACTGTTCGTTTTATTTGTGTGTCCACTATGTACAGTGAGGGAAATAATTATTTGATCCCCTGCTGATGTTGTACGTTTGCCCACTGACAAAGACATGACCAGTCTATATTTTTTATTTTTATTTTATACAAACAAATACAAAAAAGACTCAACATTAATATATAGAAAGTCTTAAGATTACTTAGTACAAAAAAGTTAAAATACAGACAATGGAACCTATGCCTAAGGAGGAGCATCGGTTTGCTTCAAACTTGATCAGTCTAGAATTTTAACGGTAGGTTTATTTGAACAGTAAGAGACAGAATAACAATAAAAAATCTAGAAAAACACATTTCAAATAAGTTACAAATTGATTAGCATTTTACTCAGTGAAATAAGTATTTGATCCCCTTTTAATCAGCAAGATGTCTGGCTCCCAGGTATCTTTTATACAGGTAACAAACTGAGATTAGGAGCACTCTATTCAAGGTAGTGCTCCAAATCTCAGCTTGCTACCTGTATAAAAGACACCCGTCCACAGAAGCAATCAATCACATTCCAAACTCTCCCCCATGGCCAGGACCAAAGAGCTGTCCGAGGATGTCAGGGACAAGATTGTAGACCTACAACAGGCTAGAATGGGCTGCAAGACAATCGCCAAGCATCTTGGTGAGAAGGTGACAACAGCTTGTGCGATTATTCGCAAATGGAAGAAAAACAAAATAAAACACTTACCCGTTATGCAGTAGAGAGCTTTGAGACGATGAATGGGGGGCACCACTATGTGGTGAAACCGAGAACAGGAACCAGTTCAAATGGCAATGGGTAGACAGCAAAAGATATAATCCAGGTCACTGTCCAGGGGTCAAAGGCAGGTGGCAGACACAAAATAATCCAGGTCACTGTCCAAGGGTTAGATGCAGGCGGCAGACAAAAGGTAGAAAACAGGGTACAAACCGGGTCAAAAAAGCAAGGTTCACAGGGACAGGATAACAGCAGCAGGGAGACACAGAATGCAATTAAGCAGCTCTGAATAACTGAACACCGTCATCATGGTTCCAGGGCTTTTATAGGACCAGCAGGCACCTCCCCCGTAGCTCCACCGCCCGCTTGTTCCAGCAAACAAGGGATTAATGGAAAAACACTGCCCCCTGCCTGTTCCGGCAACGAAGGGGTTAAGGGAGGTGGCCTCCTTACAGCACACGGAAGCACCGCCACCTCTGTTAGCAGCCGTGCCTCTCCATTACTGCGGTCTCCAGCTCCCTGCGAGTGAAGTACTTGGGGAGAAGAAGAACGACTGCCGCCTCGAGGACCAGCACCCCGCGACATGACCGTGCCGCCCCCTCCTAGTGCGTGCCATGGAGTTACGGCAGCAATGAGAGGTACATGACACTCAGTCTGGGGCTCCATGCAAGATCTCACCATGTGGAATTTCAGTGATCATGAGAATGGTGAGGAATCAGCCCAGAACTACACGGGAGGATCTTGTCAATGATCTCAAGGCAGGTGGGACCATAGTCACCAAGAAAACAATTGGTAACACACTACGCTGTGAAGGACTGAAAAGGTCCCCCAGCTCAATAAAGCACATGTATAGGTCCGTCTGAAGTTTGCCAATTAACATCTGAATGACTCACAGGAGAACTGTTGATAGTGCTGTGGTCAGATGACACCAAAATCAAGCTATGTGGCATCAACTCAACTCGCCATGTTTGGAGGAGGAATGCTGCCTATGACCTCAAGAACACCATCCCCACCGACAAACATGGGGGTGGTTTTTGGTAAGGGGACAGGACAACTTCACTGCATCAAAGGGACGATGGATGGGGCCATGTACCGTCAAATCTTGGGTGAGAACCTCCTTCCCTCAGCCAGGGCTTTGAAAGTGGATCGTGGATGGTTATTCCAGCATGACAGTTAGCAAAAACACACGGCCAAGGCAACAAAGGAGTGGCTCAAGAAGAAGCACATTAAGGTCCTGGAGTGGCCTAGCCAGTCTCCATACCTTAATCCCATAGAAAATCTGTGGAGGGAGCTAAAGGTTGGAGTTGCCAAACGTCAGCCTGGAAACCTTAATGACTTGGAGAGGATCTGCAAAGAGGAGTGGGACAAAATCCCTCCTGAGATGTGTGCAAACCTGGTGGCCAACTACAAGAAACTTCTGGCTTCCGTGATTGCCAACAAGGGTTTCGCCACCAAGTACTAAGTCATGTTTTGCAAAGGGGTCAAATACTTATTTCATTGAGCAAAATGCAAATGAATTTCTAACTTATTTGAAATGTGTTATTCTGATTTTTTTGTTATTTTGTTTAAATAAGCCTACCATTAAAATTATAGACTGATCATGTCTTTGTCAGTGGGCAAATGTACAAAATCAGCAGGGGATCAAATAATTATTTCCTTCACTGTAGGAGGTGACAGTAGGTTCTCACCCTATTGTGAGTGTGCCTTGATGTGGCGGGTGAGCTTAATTATGCTTTGGCCAATTCATATTACCAAAACCTCTCATTTACAGTATCTCACAAAAGTGAGTACACCCCTCACATTTTTGTAAATATTTTATTATATGTTTTAATGTGACAACACTGAAGAAATGACACTCTGCTACAATCTAAAGTAGTGAGTGTGCGGCCTGTATAACAGTGTAAATTTGCTGTCCCCTCAAAATAACTCAACAGACAGCCATTAATGTCTAAACCTTGGCGACAAAGTGAGTACACCCCTAAGTGGAAACGTCCAAATTGGGCCCAAACTGTCTATTTTGTGTGGCCACCATTATTTTCCAGCAGTGCCTTAATCCTCTTGGGCATGGAGTTCATATTATGTTTATATATACAGTGACCAACTTAATTAGGGTGAGATGCACAGACAGTTTTTGTTTTTGTGTACAATGTGCTACCTTTTAAAGGGCCCATATGCTTCACACTAAAAGTAACAGAAAGTTCCCGGGAAACAGTCTGCTAAGCATTTTCCTTTTGTGTCTTGTGCTATGTATAAACTTAGGAAAAACCTGAAATTGTAAGGACTTACCTACCTTTTCGGTCCCGCTCCATGGCTGCTCCCGCGACGCTTTCTCCTCAGGCGGCTTCCCGTGCAGGCGGTTTCCACCGCTACCCGGTCGGCGTCTTCACCGCATGGCCGACCATGCAGCAAACAGGTACCACCGTGTGGTAAAAACTTAATATTGCACGTTACATTTGTAACATGCTTTTACAACCTCGGGTGACCTCTTCATGCAGGACACGCCTCATCTCCCTATTTAAACCTGGACTTCCTCTACTGGGTCACCCTTGGTTGGTGTATTTTGCTTCTTGCTTGTGCATGTTGGCTTGTTGACCTCGTTCCTGTCTCTCTAATTCGGCTCCTGATTCCTGCTCGTGTGGTATTGATTCGGCTTGTTGACCTCGTCTCTGGATTCTGATTCGGCTTATCCTGATGACCTGTCTGACCCGGTTGGTTCTCTGACTTCCTGGTTCCTGTTTGGCCTGGCTCACTCCGCCATCCGGGGGTCCTACCTCACCATATCAGAAATACTGATAAAATGAAAGCCCAGTCAACTTATTCTAGGGGAAAATTTGAAATATGAAAATTATTTTTTAAAGTATACATTTAAATAGAATATCCTTAAACAGTTAGGGTTAAATGGAAAACCCAGTTACTCTGCTATTAGATGATGATCACTTAACGGTATTATGACTGTGACCCAGTGACCAGACTTCTCCTTTAAGCACGGACACTCATGGAAGAGATATACTGTGCTGCATTAAAACCATTACTGCTCTGCATGACACATAGTTTTATTTCTTCTGAGCACATGGTTGCACTACTATATTTACCTTTTAACTAGGGGTGGACATTAAAAATAGTCACTGGATGTGGTCACCTTACCCTAGTGTGAAAAAGGTAGTTGTACATTTTTTATGTATAAATCTTGTCCTATGAAAGGACGGATAATAGGTCAGGGCCATGCTGCACTACTAATAATGAAACACAAAGATATGCAAAGCCAAAAACAGAACAGATAAACATTTTTTATTTTGATGATAATCCTGCAGTTTGGCTTCCAATTGCTGTGACAGGAGGTTGGGAAAGCATGATGCACTTCTGCTGATGTTCCTGTGAAATGAAGATGAAAAGACAATTTATGCTGAAGAGTTGTATGTTATCAATTCACACAATTAAAAATGAAATATAGCTAAAGTACGAGTTTGGCCTGTGTAAAACACACACACTACTATTCCCATCACTGGTGGCCAGGATGACAATGGGGTTCATGAGATTTTTAGGCCTTAAAACATGTGCATTGTAGGTGCAAAATAGTATTACAAAGGTGTAAGTATCTATGATGTACCTATAGTTAAAGTTAAAGAATGTAACCCCTTATTATGCGTCCCTCTCTTTGATGTGTTGTGTAATGGCTTTGTGCACAATCTACACATATGTACAACTATATCATTTGAAAAAAAAACAAAATGGGGTTTCTTGAGAAAAAAATATTGTGCTACCATTACGCTTACTATTATGTTTGGTATACACATATATATATATATATATATATATATATATATATATATATATATATATGTATGTTTTTTTTGAGTACGTTGATCATGATAACTTGATGAGATGCACTTTAAAGTATTTCATAGGCTCTTTTGAGCTGGAGTTTGGTATATCATTTTTTTGGGAGTGGTTCCACCTGTAGTCTTGTGGCCAAAAGTCTATGCTGCTCAATAAAGAAAATAAGCTTAACTTAACCCCTTAAGGACAATGGGGGGTCCCTAAACCCATTGAAAATGCATTTTGAGCCCGTACATGTACGGGCTTTGTCATTAAGGGGTTAATGGCATGGATATTTACCATCAGCCATGCTTTTCAGACCTGCTATTCGAACTGCTCCAGCCAGTCTCTCCGGCAGACGATGGCGTGCCCGGCTCGAACGCCGAAACTCCAATCATCAAGCGTGGCACTAAAAAATAGATTCTGTACCTACAAAGGAAGATATGTTTGCCATTATTGAAAAGGCCACCCAAGAAATACGTAGAAGCCTCAAGGAAATCGAGGCATTCAGCAACACCAAGATCGGCATCATGGGCCATGTCTGGCCCCTACCCTTGGGCGTCAACATCTGCCATACGCTGTATGACAGCGGACACCAGTTTTAAAAGTTTTGGAGGTGATCAACGATCACCTCCTAAACTTCAATGGTGTGTCTGAAATGCCTCGATCACGAGGCATTCAGCGACACTGAACACTCACCCCAGGATTTCGCCACTCGCAAGATGAAAATTGGAAAAGTTTGCCCGAATGTCTCCAGACCCTCTAGAGAATTCTGGCTCCACTTGCAGGTTGAATACAGGTAGTGCATTCAACCATGCAAGTCAATGGAGCCCAGCTTTCTAATCACTATGTGATTAGGAAGATATTAAATGTTATTAATGGTCACATTTCAAAATTATTATGCATCAGAGGAACCATCCAATGTAAGAAAAAAAAAAAGTCCAAAAAGAATAACATAAAAAGTTTATTATTACGAGATAAGTGCTGAAATTAGCGCTGTAATCTTCCCAAAAATCTTGACATGGAAAGAGTTAAAGTAAAAGCATTTCAAATACCCAAGGGGTATCTAATTAAAAAAAATGAATGGTTTGATGGGGTAAATTTGAGTGGCTGGGTTCAAAGATAGGGCATAGGCACATACTGACCAAAATGGGGGGGGAAGCGCACTTCCGAAAAAGTGGCCTTTTAACCCCAAACTCCAGACAAACCCATGCATGGGTGGTATCACTGTACTCGGGAGATGGTGCTGAAGACACATTGGGGTGTTGTTTTATAGTGGCGTATACCTGGAGCTATAAATTCATATCTGAAGTACAATTTGTTTTTAAAAAATACAGACAAAATTACTACCACAAACTTTAGCAAAGGCTGGTGGTAGAATCTAATGCATGGAAAGGGTTAAAATACTAGCATTTGAAATACCTTAGGGTGTCTAGTTTGGAAAAATATATGGTTTGATGGAGTAAATTGAATTAGCCGGCTTCAAAGATGGACCTATTAGGACATGGGGCAGTAGGCCCAGATGTAAAAGTTCCAAGTTAAAAAATGCGCACTTCCTAAATGGAGACGTGAGGGTGCTTGGAATGTAGGCTTCAAGTCGGCAATCAAACAACTTGGTATACATTTAAAATATTTCAGTTTAAAACTTCAAATTGTTGGTATCCATAACAGGATTTACAAAACCATGCTCATGCAGGAATGCTTACTATATCATGTCTTACTATGATGTCAGTTGTTTACAGCTTTAGCGGTTGTATGCAGACTACATTTTCTGGCACTTCTATATCAACCCTGTGTTGGCTATTTAGAAGAGCTGTACCTCTACATTATTATTAGTATTATCTAAGAAATCCCAGAACGTGGGAATCCTTCCATAGGATATCGATTTCAGATTTCCATCATTACAAACCAACAAGCAAAATGTCAAATGACGGTAAGAGTACTATACATTAGTATTTTACTTCTTAGTACAATTCAACAGATAATCTTTGCATGTTTGTTTTTCCTGCGATTACAATTTTGGGGAGTCTATTGCCTATACCTATATTCATTGTCAAAACATTTTTAATAATTTATACATCGCTTCCGGCAGAAATAATTGACCGAAGACATGATGTTGAAGAGGGGGAACAAGAGTCTGAGGTCATTGACTTGACTGGGGGAGACCAGGGAGAAGAACTGCAACTGTCATTTGGAAGCGGTCCGATAACCTCCCCATCACATGGCACTCCGCCAGTTTCAAGACCCAGGGGCAGAGAGAGGATGAGAACAATGCCTAATACTCAAGACTCAAGGCAGAGAGCGACAAGCCGTTCCCCAGTAAGGTCCATCGCAAACCCTCTTGTGGACGCGCACAATTATGTGAGGCATCCAGGGGCAAATAGGAACAACATCCGTCTGAGATTACCTGGCAGGATCGTTCAGAGACGGGTAACTGGAGAACAAGACATTCTTGGAGACTGCAGTATTTGCTTTATGGACTATGAACGTGGGCAGCCCATAATCGCTCTGCCATGTCAACATCAGTTCCATAGTCGCTGTATAATACGCTGGCTACAAGAGAACCCCAGCTGCCCTTTATGCCGCCACCGGATCATGCAAAACCCAAGAGGAGAGAGAATAGCTCTTATGGTTACAGAGACTACGACCATACGTCGGAGAGGCAGACCTGACATCATCAGAATAAGAAGATATGAAGTTGAGGAATAAATCTGCTTTGGACTCATGGCCATTTCCAGCCGCTCTACTATGTGGCACTTACCATAAAAATAAAACATTTGTATTATTTACCAGAATTTCGTTTTTATTTATAACACTGTCAATCCTATTAATAGAATGATGTTATACAACACAATGGGTAAAATGAGTTCTCAGTTAATTATTTATTGTATAACTTTTTGGTGGAAACTCCTAATTTATAATGCTACAAAACGGGAGTCATATACCATACCTCCTATGTGTCGCATTTTTGGATGGGACAGTCCCTGCCGTTACAAGCAATGGTGATCATGAGCTGGTTGTTGCCAAAGAGGGGCCCTGCAAAACTTAGGCCGCGCACCCTATTAGGGGCAGCCCCGGCTGTAGAGATAAAGCCACTTTGGAATATTGCACCAGAACCTCATTTTAAGATGAAGCCTTTCTCCGTGTTTTGGGTCACTAAATCAATGTGTTCGTGGATTCGGATAGCTGTGTAACACCTCCAAGGAAAGCAGCTTGTGGACACAAACTCCGCGGCTGACGGGTAGGAAGTTTACTGTTGAAATACGGTTATGGTGCGCCAATCACAATAGAGTGTGCGGGGTATTTAGAGCACAAGGCAGAACCACGTGACTACTTGGCCGGTGAGCGAGCGCGGGCACGCCGTACTCTGAGGACGGGCACGGCATTTTTGCAGGCGCCTCGGGACCAGCTGAGACGGGATCGCGTAGGGGAGCTGGTGATGGCGGAGGTTTCTGTCAGTGAGTGAGGTGCTTGCTCTCCTCTTCTTTATCTGTCGCTTGTTTAACCACTCACCTCCTGCCCTCTCCTCAGACCCACTGGAGAATGGGGAACGAGGCCAGTCTTTACGCGAGGGAGGGAGGAGCGGGAGTCGGGCAGCATCAGCCGCCTCCTTGCCCCGGGTCCGGGGGTTCAGCACCAACCCGTGGACAGCTCCCATTGCTAAGCACGGCTGGAGCATCACCGACCGGGGCTCGACATGGCGGTGTCAGGTATGGAGACAAGGGATTGGGGGTGAAGAAAAAAAGCTGTAGGGACACAGAGCAAGGGGTATGGGCTTGCGGATCAGCTGGGAATGTGTAGCAAGGAGCATTAACATGGGCATGAATGGAACAGAGCAATGCTCCGCCTAGCGAAGCCCTGGGATTACGTGGAGTTTGTAATTCATGGTAGCATTGATTAGAAGACTACACCTTAAGGGTTTAAGGGCAATTACGTGTCTTCCACACGTAGCCTCGTGATGCAGTCCAGGAGCTGTCATGGGGGGTTCAGAATGGGATACCTCCTCCTTCTCCCGTTTGTAGAGTACACCGCAGGGACATTGGATTTTATATTTTTAGTGCATAAGAACATAAAAACACATCACTACTAGAGCCATTTGTTTTTTTTTTAGTGAAGGAGTTCAACCAGTGGATTCTGGGAAATTGACCTATAATGTAACCTATTTTACCCACTCTGCATATTTCATTCTATTGATCTCAGGGTGGTTCTCTGAAGCATGGATTTAGTTCGGGGCTATCATTCTAAGGCAGGGGTGTCCGAGGTTTTTGTGCATTGGGCCACTTCATCAAAAATGTATATGTGCGTGGGCTGCACTCATTTGTCACTGTGAGAAAATATGGCCTTTAATAAAATATGCAGCTTAAAATAAAGTAAATGACACAAAACCTTTACTTTTCCTCTCAATGATTTCTGGGCCTAGAAAGTTTTGTCCTCTCAAGTGACTACAAATTCAGGATTCTGGATAAGTACAAATGAAATAGTTCTATTTATTCTAGGGATGCACCGAAATGAAAATTCTAGACCAAAACCGTAAATTCAGGGTTCAAATTGAATATGACCCCTCACCTTTAATAATAATTTAAAAAACCCACACTTTTAATTAAAGTAAGGTACACACCAAAATTGTTACTCGATTATAAGACAACCCTGATTATAAGATGACCCCCCAAAACCTGAATATTTATTCAGGAAAAAAGCCAGAAGATAAGACGACCCTATAGGAAAAAAGTTTTGCTAGTAAATGTTAATTCATTTTAACTATGTAAACGATTTTTTTTAATAAAAGCTATGATTGAGAAAAATATATATTTTTTATTTTCCAACCTGCCCCAGTTATGGACATCTGCCCCCAGACTTGTCACTGTGCCCTAGAAATGCCTTATACCCCCATATGCCACTGTGCCCCATGATATGCCTTTTAACCCTCTAAATGCCACTGTGCCCCATGTTATACCTTTTGACCCCCTATGTGCCACTCTGCCTCCAGAAATGCCTTATACCCCTATATGCCACTCTGGCATTTACGGGGTTAAAAGGCATATTATGGGGTAGAGTGGCATATAGGGGGTCAAAAGGCATATCATGGGGCACAGTTGCATATAGAGGGTTAAAAGGCATTTCTGGAGGCAGAGTGTCATAAAGGGGGTTAAAACGGGGGTTTAATTTAGGAAAAAAAGAAAAAGTCTGAATATAAGACTACCCTTTAAGAAAAAAGGTTTACTAGTAAATATTAATTCACATGTAAACTATTTTTTCATATTTAATAAAAACTATGATTGAGAAAAATACATTTTTGTTTTTATCTCCTTTTACTTGCCAACCTGCCCACAGTTATGCACATCTGCCCCCTTATAAACCACTCTGCCTCTCCAGAAATGCCTTATACCCCCCATGTGCCACTTTGCCTCCCAGATATGTCTTTTAACCCTTCCTATATACCACTCTGCCTCCCTGATATTCATGTTAACCCCCATACGACACTCTGCCTCCTTGATCTTCTTGTTAACCCCTATATGCTAGTCTGCCTCCAGAAAGCTTTTTAAAGGCCCGTGTATGCCACTGTTACCCTTCCCCAACTTACCAGTGCTTCTTTAGACTTCTTCCCGTACTCCAGATTCCTTGGTGTATAGTGGGGCAGCCGGTGGAGGTCCATGCGATGCGCGCAGAGAACCTGAGCTGCTGCTGTCGACACTTCCGCCAGGGCTTCTATGAATGAGCACCCGAAGGTCACGTGATGCCGGTGCTCCGTCATAGAAGCCCCGGCAGAAGTGGATGTTGCAGACGCCCACAGGCAGCACTGCGGGGGATCTGGATCTCAGAACACACCAAAGTTGGACAAAATTCAGCAATAAATAAATATAAATATATATATATATATATATATATATATATACACACACACATATATGGGGTCTGCACATCACTTACAGCCAGGCCCGGACTGGGACAAAAAATAGACCCGGGCATTTAAGACTGAGCAGCCCATTTTTATTTATTTATTTATTGTTAAAGCCCACCCTTCATGTACCATCTTTGCATTTTCCCAAATCACTTAAACATTCATGATAGACACAAACACTTACTCACTCATTCACACAAATCATTAGCACATACTCATTAATGCAGTCTCACAAATCATTCAAGAAATTCATCCACACATGAATTCATTAATTCTCTTACGCATTCACACAATTCATCCACACATTTATTCATTCATTCTTGTACGCATTCACACTACCCCCTCTCCCCATCCCCTTCTTGTCTGCCCCTTCTATGTTCCCCCTTATCACTATGTACCCCCTTCCCCACTTCTCAATATGTACCCCCTCTCACTATCTATCCCCTCTACCCAGGGGCGTAACTAGACCCCTCAGGGCCCGGGTGCGAGAATCTGTTAAGGGCCCCCCACCCCCCCAAAAAAACATGATTTTTACCCAACAATTTTTTTTCAACAAATTCAATTTACATATTGAATCATTTCTGTAAAAAAATCAAAGAAAAAGGGGCGCATGTTCAAAGGGCATAATCAAAGAAAAAGGGGCGCATGTACATAGGGCCCTTTTTGTACATGCGCCCCTTTTTCTTTGAATACATAAATAATCTTTCCACCAAAACAGCCTGACTGTGGCATTTTTGCCACCAAAACAGCCCGCCTGTGGCATCTTTGCCACCAAAACACCCCGCCTGTGGCATCTTTGGCCCCATAACAGCCCGCCTGTGGCATCTTTGGCCCCATAACAGCCCTCCTGTGGCATCTTTGCCACCATAACAGCCCTCCTGTGGCATCTTTGGCCCCATAACAGCCCGCCTGTGGCATCTTTGGCCCCATAACAGCCCGCCTGTGGCATCTTTGCCACCATAACAGCCCTCCTGTGGCATCTTTGCCACCATAACAGCCCTCCTGTGGCATCTTTGCCACCATAACAGCCCGCCTGTGGCATCTTTGGCCCCATAACAGCCCGCCTGTGGCATCTTTGCCACCATAACAGCCCTCCTGTGGCATCTTTGGCCCCAAAACAGCCCTCCTGTGGCATCTTTGGCCCCAAAACAGCACTCCTGTGGCATCTTTGGCCCCAAAACAGCCCGCCTGTGGCATCTTTGCCACCAAAACAGCCCGCCTGTGGCATCTTTGCCACCAAAACAGCCCGCCTGTGGCATCTTTGGCCCCATAACAGCCCGTCTGTGGCATTTTTGGCCCCATAACAGCCCGCCTGTGGCATCTTTGGCCCCATAACAGCCCGCCTGTGGCATCTTTGCCACCATAACAGCCCTCCTGTGGCATCTTTGCCACCATAACAGCCCTCCTGTGGCATCTTTGGCCCCATAACAGCCCGCCTGTGGGATCTTTGGCCCCATAACAGCCCGCCTGTGGCATCTTTGCCACCATAACAGCCCGCCTGTGGCATTTTTGGCCCCAAAACAGCCCTCCTGTGGCATCTTTCCACCAAAACAGCCTGACTGTGGTATCTTTGCCCCCCCTTACACATCCATGCTATCTCTCACACACACACACACACATATATATTAATTCACAAATATTTACTCACTAATTCACAGATAATCCATTCAATCATTCAGATATTCATACATTGATACCCATTAATTCCCTCATTCAGATACTCATTTACATATACTCATTCACAAACATTCATTCACTCACTCCTTCACAGATATTCATTAATTCTCTCACTCAATCTCAAATACTCCTTCATGCAGCCTCCCCTTACCTGAACAACCGAAGATGTAAAAAGTATGTGCCGCTCGGCGCTCGCAGACCAACTTGTTCAGTGCATAGGGGGAAGCAGATGCGCAGCAGGGTCATGTGACGTACGTCACGTACGTCACGTGACTGTTGGATTCCTGCGTCCCCCGGCATCCTCGTCTGCCAGTAAGTAGCGGCCCCCCGCGGAATTAATCGTGGGGGTTGCCCGGGCCCCCTAGAGTGGCGGGCCCGGTAGCAGCTGCTGCAGGGTTAAGGGGCAAGTGCCCCTTTTGCCCTGAGTTATAGACGGCCGTAGAGGCCGCATAGGCCCAGTCAGTCCGGTCCTGACTGGGCCTATGCGGCCTCTACGGCCGTCTATAACTCATAGACCTTGGGGCCCCTTGCCGCCGGGGCCCGATTTCGGGCGGCCCCTTGGCTTGGGCCCCCCTGCCACCGGGGCCCGGTCGCAGTCGCGACCCTTGCGACCCCGGTAGTTCCGCCACTGCCTCTACCCCTTTCTATCTAACCCCTCTCCCCCCTCTCACTGCACCCCCTCCCTCACCCCCTACTTACCTTGTTGCCAGAGTAAGCAGCAACTGCGACCGGGTCCGCCACTCTAGGGGGCCGGCCTTAGGGGTTCGCGGCCGCACAGAGCTTAAATTAAAACATCGGGGTTTTTTGTTGTTTTTTTAAAAACTTTATTTAACATCCTCTATGTTAAATAAAGGTAAACAAACTTTATTTAACATGAAAGATGTTAAATAAAGTAAACAAAAAAAAAACCCCGATGTTTCAATTTAAGCCCTGTGCGGCCGCGCACCCCTAAGACCGGCCCTGGTTGGGGCTGCCCGGCCCCCTAGAGTGGCGGACCCGGTCACCTAGAGTGGCGGACCCGGTCGCAGTTGCAGCGGGCTTAAGGGGCATATGCCCCTTATGCTCTGTGTTAATGCTTCCGCATAGGCCCAGTCAGTCCGGTCCTGACTTAGCCTATTTTAAGGTAGGGGCCTGACTTGCAAAAGGTCACTTCTCCATTATAATACTCTTGGATCTCTCTGCTGCTTTTGATACTATTGATTACCACCTTCATCTTGACTCACTTGCTTCTATAGGCACTCGAGATACAGCTCTCTCCTGGATCTCCTCATATCTGTCTAACCATTCCTTCTCTGTCAGCTTCTCTGGCAAGACATCATCACCTCATTCACTTTCGGTTGGCGTCCCCAAGTCCTTGGCCCCCTGCTGTTCTCTCTTTATACTTAATTTCTTGGTAAACTAATCAACTCATTTGGCCTCCAATATCATCTACATGCAGAAATAGTCTCTGTATTACTAACTGCTTTTCTTCTATTAATGGATGTCACAACTCTTCCTTGAAACGTAATCTTTTAAAAAATGAACTCATTATGTTCCCTTCTTCCATCTCCACTCCACTACCTGAATTCTCAAATATCACCATTAACAACACGACTATCTCTCCTACTAATCAGGCCCGATGCCTTGGGGCTATCCTTGACACCAATCTCTCCTTCTTCTCTCACATTCAGTCCCTCAACAGATCCTGCCGCTTGCAACTAAAAAACATCTCTCACATCCGCCCATTCCTCACCCAAGAATCCATAAAAACTCTGGTTCATTTACTTATCATTTCCCATCTTGACTACTGCAACACTCTTCTGGTTGGCATTCCACTGTCTTGACTCTGTCCTCTGCACAGGGGCGTAACTAGACGCCTCAGGGCCCGGGGGCGAGAATCTGTTAAGGGCCCCCCCACCCCCTCACCCCCCCACCCCCTCACCCCCCCAAAAAAAACATGATTTTTACCCAACAATTTTTTTTCAACAAATTCAATTTACATATTGAATCATATCTGTAAAAAAATCAAAGAAAAAGGGGCGCATGTACAAAGGGCATAATCCAGGGGTGTCCAAGTTTTTTCTGCAGTGGGCCACTTCA
This sequence comes from Spea bombifrons, assembly GCF_027358695.1. NCBI lineage: Eukaryota > Metazoa > Chordata > Amphibia > Anura > Pelobatidae > Spea > Spea bombifrons. The sequence goes on along the minus strand of NC_071092.1, from coordinate 27,167,674 downwards.
TCAGAATTGTATACGTGCGCGGGCCGCACTCATTTTTTACTGCGACAATAAATATGGCCTTTAATAAAATATGCAGATAAAAATAAAGTAAAATGACACAAAACCTTTACTCTTCCTCTCACTGATTTCTGGGCCTAGAAAGTTTTGCGACTACAAATTCAGGATTCCCTAGATTTATTCTAGGGATGAACTAAAATGAAAATTCTGGACCAAAACATTCAGGGTTCACTTAGCCAAAACCGAAAATGGCCCCCACCTTTAAAAATAATAAAAAAAACTCACATTTTTAATAAAAGTAGGTAACACACAACTGGACAAAATTAGCAATATGACTTGGCAACCAGTAAATGCTGGCAACCCAGGCAACCAGTAAATGCTGGTACCTAGGCATGATGGGACTGTGCTCGCTGTGATTGCTGTTAGCAATCACACTCCTATCATGCCAAGTCAGCCAGTACATGCTGGTACAGGGTGGCTGTAAGTGATGTGCAGACCCCATACTGCTGGCAGCATCAATACACAAGGGGGGGAGCAAGCCAGGTTTCAGCATGTACTGGCTGACTTGGCATGATAGGAGTGTGATTGCTAACAGCAATCACATTCCCATCGTGCCTAGGTTCCAGCACTTACACATCCATCCAGTAAATGCTGGAACCTAGGCATTATGGGACTGTGATTGCTGTTAGCAATCACACTCCTATCATGCCAAGTCAGCCAGTACATGCTGGTACAGGGTGGCTGTAAGTGCAGACCCCATACTGCTGGCAGCATCAATACACAAGGGGGGCAGCTGGCCAGGTTTTTAGCATGTACTGGCTGACTTGGCATGATAGGAGTGTGATTGCTAACAGCAATCACATTCCCATCATGCCTAGGTTCCAGCACTTACACATCCATGCTTTCACACACACACACACTCATTTATTCATATAATCATTCATTCACAGATTCATTCCCTCAATCACACACACTCATTCAAACACCCTCCCCACCCCCTTACCTGTACTGCAGCTCCTCGATGCCACTTACAGACTTCAGCAGGGGGCGCGGCCTCCCTCTGCCTTCTCTGCTAAAGCACAGAGGAAGTAGGATGTCACGTGAACTCCGCTTCCTCTGTGCAGTCCAGAAGACCCTCCCACAAGTAAGTAGCAGGGCTTGAGGTGCGGCTCGCGTAAGATCGGTTGCCCTGGCTGCATGTTGGACGCCCCTGCCTTATTTTAAAAAAACTGAATAAAGATTTCGGGCTGCCCCTTGGCTTGGGCCCCCCTGCCGCCGGGGCCCGATTTCGGGCGGCCCCTTGGCTTGGGCCCCCCTGCCGCCGGGGCCCGGTCGCAGTCGCGACCCCTGCGACCCCGGTAGTTCCGCCACTGCCTCTGCAGTCTGTCCTAAATGCTATTTCTAGGCTTACATTTCTTGCACGCCACTCCTCTTCTGCTTCCCCACACTGCTCCTCCATACATTTCTGCTCATCCACGGCGGGGAGTGTGCCAAACCTCCAAAACCATCATAGGGGACGTTTCATCCCCCCTGGACTCAAAAAAAGGGTGCTGAGTCACTGGCATTAGGGTAGAGGCGTCTCCCATTCATCCTTATAACGTAAACCGGCCCGGGGAGGTGCTTGCACACCAAAAACCAGCTCAGCAATCCAGCTCAGCAATCCAGGAACACCATTAAAGCACGCCTCTCACACATGACAACAGTCATTGATTGTTGGACAAGCTGTGGTGTACTTGCCTTGTGTAGTCTCCATTTGTTTTTTCCCCGTGCCTCTATGCTGTTTTTTTATTCTCCTGGCTTTGGATCGTTTACTGGATTTCAATTCCTGACTGCTACCTGCCCTGAACTCTGATTGCTACCTCACTTCTGCATGAACTCTGCCGGTCCCAACCTTACGGTTGTTTACCATACCGCTTGTCCTCAGCCTGCCTCGACCCTCTGGACTGTCTCGAACATTCTATTTGCCTCACCATTGCTCCTCCTGCCTCAACGCTCCTGACCAGGACTATAACAGAAGCTTTTAGTTGCTTGTTGCTGTTCTATGCAATAAAATGGATTGCAATAAAATGAATGTAGTCTCTATGCTTCCGGGCTGTGAAATCTGTTTTTGGACGTTTCTGTCCCTGAACAGTTTCATGGAAGCCTGTTTACCTTGATGTGTTACATAGTGAGTACTTCTTGCCATTGCAGAATTAATTTCAGACATGCAATGCAGCCTGTACAAGCAGGATTTATAACAAAGGTTTTATCTTTCTTTCAAAATGTGTAAATAGCTTATTAATACATAAATGATAGTGCCAAGATTAGAATGAGGCATGGAGGCTAAATATATATGTTCACCATTTACAGAATCAGTAATTTTGTACACGGCTGCCGGGGAGTAGGAACCAGGTCCCCTGCAGCGCTGCAGGGGATCTGGATCCTAACCCTGCTGCTTACTTGCAGCAGGGCTAACTGAAAAAGAAACACCTGCGTCGGGCGATATGAATTGTGGGTCCATCTTTAAAATCAGACCATTTTAACACAATGGCCCCTGGCGACAACGTTATGTGTTTTGTCCATAGAGCCCTTGGCAGCTTTAATCAGGAATTAAGCTCAAGTAAAAGGGATCACAGTTGTGAATCAGTCGTTTATGGTCACATTATACGCTGACCATGTGACTCTCACTATGACGTCTCCACTAACTTGTATACCTTCAGTTTTGGACATTATAGAAGAGTTTAGTAGTTATTCCGGCTATGTGTACAGATTTATCGACTACCTTGGAAATAAATTATGCTTTGATCTAAAATACTCTTTGGATTTACATTATTCGATTTTACTATCTGAACTTTGTGAATTAACAAACAGTTGGAAGCGTATAGAAGGTTCATAGTTTGGCAGATTTAGCAGACATTTCTTCTGATTGCACTATCCTCCCTTTCCATGAAATTAAAGATAGATTTGAAATCCGTAATAAGGAGTGATTGCCTAATTTTAGAATCAGAAACTGTTTGGGATTAAACCCAATAACACCAGATATCCTAAATCAATGTATTAAAGCACAGGATGACTCAAAACAAATTTCCAGATCAAGACTAGTCCAATCTGCACAGGAGCTAACAAAACCTAATAAACTCCTGAAATGGAAGAATGATTTTCATAAGTCGTTCCCAGAGGATAGCTGGTACAGATCATGAAATATGTTCAGAGAAGCAGTTCACTGTGTCTTTCTTCAAGGTTTTCCATCGCTTGTATATGGTCCCTTCTATACTAAGGACATTTCAACCAGTAAACTCTGGTATATGTTGGAGATGTAAGAAAACAAAGGGCATTCTATATCATATATGATGGAATTGTGACCATATAAATCCCATTAAATATAAAATCTCCAATCTATTAAAACATTTTCTAGGCCACAGCAGGGATCTCCTCTCACCTTAGACATTTTTAATGTACTTTAGAATTCACTTCTGGCACTAAGCCTCAGCAATTATTAGCAATATATTAGTAAGGGCTAAATTATGTAAAGCAATGAAGTGGGTACCCCAGATAGCTATTCCTGGGAACAGGTCTTAGAACAAATCAAATATTAATAGGCTATGTAAAGATATTTCTGGGTCTCCTACTCTTAAATAAATACCAGAAAAGTGTCTACCTTGGTAACAACACAATCTGCGTTGTTTTTTCTTTTACACCTTTTATGGGAACTATTCATCTGAATAATATTATACATTTACTCCAAGACTCCAGTAATTTTAACATTATATCAACTTTATTCCATGATCATTTGTCGTACGTGTGTGTTGAATAGATCAAAATATTGCAACATATTTATAAAAAGAAATTATTGCAACAAGTATTTTGGATATACTGTAATCAGGGTAACAGAACAGGGATGAGGAAGCGGACTCTTGCAGACTCAGGTCCAGAAACAGGTATGCATCATAACAGGCAGGAAGAGCTGAAAGAACACAGGAACCAGGATAGCACAGAAGCAGACGAGCTGAAAGCGCTGCAGTCTCCACTCTGCAAACCTCTGGCCTTTTGCCTGCGGCTATATGTCAGGGACTGGATCCATAGAGACGACTGTAAAGACCCAGAGCGCCCAAACATGGAGTTCAGGAGGTATTGAGCAGTAGTGGAGTTGGACAGGGCCTGGTGCAGGGTGACTGCTCTCTCCCGGTGGGCATCCAGGGTTGTGCGGCCACATACCAGGGCGCTGACATAGCAGCAGTCCGGAACAAATCAAAACTAAACTTGGCTGGATGTGGAAATCTGAAACAAAACTTGGAGATATCCTGCAAGCGCCCTGGAGCAGGCATGAAACACTAGAATCATGTGCAGGATGCCACAGGCTGGGAGTAGGGAAGCTAAGCAGATTACCGTATTTGCTCGATTATAAAACGAGGTTTTTTCCAGAGCAAATGCTCTGAAAAATACCCCTCGTCTTATAATCAGGGTCGTCTTATAATCAGACCTCAAATAGGTCTGATTATGAGACAGATCCAGATCCCCCGCAGCGATGCAGAGGACCTGGATCCTCCTGTGTTAACCCACCCCCCCAACTTACCGGTGCTTCTGAGTCCCCGGTGCTTAGTCCGGGCTGCGTGTAGAGCTCTACGCGATACAATCAGTGGATGAAGACAAAAATCATTTGGAAATAATATGAAAAAAAGATTGTTTATTTTATAAAATACATTATGAAATATTCATGTTACTTACTTTGTTACTTGTCCCCTTCCCTTTTTGCCTTCTGTATCCCCTTTATTGATTTGTGTTTTAAAAAAAAATAATAAAAAAGGATATTAAAAAAAATATTTAATTTACTTACAATGCTTGATGAAACCTAAATTTTCTTAGTAGCTATCCGGATACCTTTACGTATCTCGGCACGTAACTTGGTACAGATATCAGTCACGCTAACTTCTCATTCCTTTCGGTGGAAAAAAAAACACTTCAGCTATCAACCTGCCCCTAATCACACTCTGGTAAGTGTTCAACATCATTGTCGGTTTTTAGGGACTTTAACAGTGGAGACGCTATCCTAGATCTATATTTAGAATGGTATCTCAACTCGATCACACGGGCATTATCCAGTTACATCTTCATCCATTCCTCCAAGAAACGAAGTGTATCCAACCCTGGATCCTCAGGTGTGACTAACAGTGCCACTATTTATATGATATACAAAGTGTAAAGGTAACCCACTTCTCAGGATATACGTGTACCTCCCAAATAAAATACTACCAAAATGATCAACCTTCAAATGATCCCAGAAGACATAGGAAGTGTTATTAGTATTAAAACTCAGCTGTTGAAAATCCGTTGCCACGTGTAGCCACCATTAGAAGCCATTTTGGTGCCATTACAAGCTCATTGATTGTTATGGCTGTGATTGGTAGGTCCAACAACCTATGGGAGTTTTTCCTTACTTTTTTCACGCTGGCCAATCAAGATTTACATTACCGTATTTGCTCGATTCTAAGACAAGGTTTTTTTCAGAGCAAATGCATTTTGGGGGGCAGAGTGGCATATAAGGGGGTATAAAGCATATCTGGGGGGCGGATGTCCATAACTGCGGGCAGGTTGGCAAATAAAAGGAAATAAAAATAAAAAATGAATTTTTCTCAATCATAGCTTTTATTAATTATGAAAAATTTTTTTACTTGTGAATTCATATTTACTAATTAAACCTTTTTCTTATAGGTTAGTCTTATATTCAAGCTTTTTAGGGGGTCGTCATAATCAGGGTCTTCTTATAGTCGAGCAAATACAGTAGATCGATAATAGATTACATAGACGGTAGATATGCGATATTAGAACTCACCATACTCTCAGGGCATGGTTTCAGACCTCCTTGTGAAATCCTGCTGTTGCTTCTTTTGATGTTGTTGATTCTGGTGGTTGTGTATGACCCTGGCCCGGCTTAGTGATTTACCCGGTTCCTAATCCTGTCTTCTGTTCCTGACTCCACTGACTTCTGTGTTCCTGACCTAGCTCGTCTGACTACCTGTCTTGGCTTTGACCCCTGGCTTGTATTTTTGACTAAGATTCCGGATTGTGCTTACATTTATTTTTGCTATTTTTCTATTATTTAATAAAAGCTATTTTTTATATCAGCATCTCCTGTTTCCGTCTGGTTTTCTTGGTACCCTGACACATACAGTGAAGGAAGAAGTTATTTGATCCCCAGCTGGTTTTGTACGTTTGCCCACTGACAAAGACATGATCAGTCCATAATTTTAATGGTAGGTTTATTTGAACAGTGAGAGAAAGAACAACAACAATAATCCAGAATAACACATTTCAAGTAAATTATACATTCATTTACATTTTACTCTGGGAAAATTGTATTTGATCCCCTATCAATCAGCAAGATGTCTGGCTCCCAGGTGTCTTTTAGCTGAGATTAGGAGCACTTTCTTTAAGGAACAGGGCAACCAAGGGAACCAAGGCACACAATCCATTAAATAGTTACTGAAAAGGGAGATAACTCTAGTCGCCACTAGAGACATTAATTGTACATATTCCGCTTTCTTTAGAAACTTATACATGGCAGCAGGGGCGTACCTAGAGTATTTGGCACCCGGGGCGGATCCTGTATGTGCCCCCCCCCCACACACACTTTAAAACTACATGGCCGAAACTGAATATGACCCCCCCAAACACCATAAAAAAATCTAACACTTTTATTTAAAGTAAGTAACACACCAAAATAGGACAAAACAATTAAATAACAATATATATATATATATATATATATATATATATATATAATTGTTAACAGCAATCACATTCCTATCATGCCCAGGCACACCCAGATTCCAGGAGGCACTCGCAGACTTGGCATGATAGGAGTATGATTGCCCTATCTACCCCTTCTCGCTCCCTTCTGCCCTATCTACCCCTTCTCACTCCCTTTTCCCTATCTACCCCTCCCTCTTTGAAGTTCACTTACCTTTCAGGAGTCCTGCGGTGGGGGTGCAAGGCCTCTGTCTCCCAGCTCTGCCACTGTATGGAACAGTATAGAGTGATGGGAGTTATGATGTACTTTAGAGCATAATTATATAATGAAAAATACATTGGAAATGGTACAGCATAACACCCATCACTCTCACACACTTACCAATCCACACACATACACCAATCCACACACATACACCAATCCACACATATACACCAATTCACACATATACTAATCCACACACATATACTAATCCACACACATACCAATCCACACATACCAATCCACACACACATACCAATCCACACACATACCAATCCACACATATACTAATCCACACACATACACCAATCCACACACATACACCAATCCACACATATACACCAATCCACACACACATACCAATCCACACACATACCAATCCACACACATACCAATCCACACACATACCAATCCACACACATACCAATCCACACACATACACCAATCCACACACATACCAATCCACACACATACACCAATCCACACACATACACCAATCCACACACATACCAATCCACACACATACACCAATCCACTCTCACTGTATGCTTTCCTACCTTTCCTCTTTTCTCCTTACAGCTCCTTTTCCTGCTCTTCGCTCCTCATCTTCTTCAGTTCTTCTGTCTTCTTCCGAGGGCACGGGGTTCAGAGGGCACGGACAGCGGTGGGCGCGGCTTCAGTGTTGTGCACCGGGATCTGACAACAAACCCCGGCGCACAACAGCTGTTGCCGCGCGGATCGCAAGGGAGGGGTATCGGAGGTCTTTAACAGACCTCCGGCTCCCTTGAGTGATTTTAACCCGGGTTCAAGGGAAATCCTTGAACCGGCTTAAAATCACTCAAGGGAGCCGGTGGTTTGTTAAAGACCTCCGATACCGCTCCCTTGCGAGCCTGCTCCTCCAGCGGCGGACATTACTGTCCGTCTCTGGAGGGGTGCCGGGTGCCGGCAAGTTGGCACCCCCCTGATGAGCGGCACCCGGTGCGGACCGCCCCCCCGCCCCCCGCTAGGTACGCTACTGCATGGCAGATCAGGATGATAGGGAATTAGGTATAACATCACTGCAAGAAGTGAAATTAGACAAACTAACAAATTAACAAAGGGAAAGTCGAAATGCTATTATAACAGAGGAAGAGGTAAAAAAAACTATCCAATCTCTATCCAACGGTAGAGCCCCTGATCCAGACGCCTTCCCCACTGAATATTATAAATTATTCTCCCACCAAGTGATACCAACCCTTACGACATTATACAACGATATCTTTCAAAATAATTGCCTCATACAGACATTGACTCTACTAATACCGTAATCGAGCAAAGGCCTAACAAAGGTACAATCTTATCGACCCATTTTGCTCCATAAGAGGACGTAATGATTTTAAGCAAATTAATTGCCACTAGATTACAAATATTGTTAATACACCATCGATTTTGTGAAGGGCTGCCACTCAGGCCGGGGTCAACCGTACAGACCTGGGGGCTGTAGTGGGGTCAGGGAGAAGGCCTTCAACACGGTGGCATGGCCACACTTATACAGGATATTGAAAAATCGATTCTTTGGACAGAACTTTCTGAACTTTACCTGCAATTTAAATGCAAACCCAGAAGTCATTGTCACAAATGGGTTGAAATCAGAGAAGATTTATTTGGGTCAGGGGGTCCAGCATGGTTACCCCTTGTCACCACTCCTTTTTGACTTGGCCTTGAACCCTTTACTCTGCACCCTGTTCGCCTCTTAAGATTTCAAAGCTATTTCATTCAGCACAATGGAACAAAAACTAACAGCCTCTGCTGATGATATTCTCTTACAGTATATATCTCTGACCATCTACCAACCCACATGTCCTCTCTTTATCACATACCTGCAGAGGGTAATACGGATTAAAATGAGAAAACCCTGTGGATTAAACACAGGGTTGCATGTGGTTGTTGGGATGGAAATTAGGCTGCAAGGGTTAATGCCAAGGGGTGAAACAAAGGACACCTTCAGAATGTGCTGGTAGGCGCTCGCACCACTTAGTTTTACCGCCTTTTTGTGTTGAAATGCGCTCGCGAGCAGCTCGCGCCGCTTAGTTAGCCCGCGCTTTTGCATGTGCTGCGCTCGCGGACAGCTCGCGCTATGGTTTGGGCGGGTTTTTGCGCTATAAAAGTGGAACATCTGAGGCGTCCGTTTCACTTACCGCTGGCGTGCGCTAACTGACTGCACTGACCTCAGAGTCTGGTGAGCGGCGGTTTTCAGCAAGGCCACGGGGAGCAGCATGGAAGAGCTGCTGAATTGTCGCCTGCCCGCCCTCCCATTTTTATTTATAAAAAAAAAAAGATAAAAAAAAAGAGTAAATATTGTTTTATTTGTCGTGGCTTTAATTGGAGTGAAGTTGCTCTCTGCAAAGGGAGTGAACAATGGGGGTTTTTATAGGTGTCAGGCTGACCGGCTTTGGGGCAGTTGGCCTGGTTTTAAATTATTTGATTACTCTGTGGTTTGGGCCAAGAGTTGTGGTTTGTTTGATAGTTGTTGATACAAATTGTTCTGATTGGTTATTGTGTATTAATTGGTATAAACTAAATAAAAGACCACAGCTTTTGTTCATCCAAATTGTTTCAGTTGCTTACAATTGGTTACAAACATTTACACCATACAACCACATGAATAAAGACTGAAGCATGACATTTAGACACATCTCTTTTTTCCCTCCAGACACTCAAAGTTTTGGATTTTGTTGGGCAAAAACCTCAATTAGTTATTCATTAAGGAGATTACAAATGAACTTAAATTATGGAAACACTACACTCTAACACTAACATAAAAAAATTGTTCCCCAAACTGCTTTACACTAAGCAATCCCTACCTTTACTAATTAAACCAACAGACTTCAAATTGTTAGATAAACATTTGAATTTGGATCTATGGAAGGGAAAAAAACATTTTCCCATAGATTCACAGATTCTCATGAAATTGCTACCTGTGCTTATTTGAGCATGTTCTGAACACCTGCACTGTTCGTTTTATTTGTGTGTCCACGATGTACAGTGAGGGAAATAATTATTTGATCCCCTGCTGATGTTGTACGTTTGCCCACTGACAAAGACATGACCAGTCTATATTTTTTATTTTTATTTTATACAAACAAATACAAAAAAGACTCAACATTAATATATAGAAAGTCTTAAGATTACTTAGTACAAAAAAGTTAAAATACAGACAATGGAACCTATGCCTAAGGAGGAGCATCGGTTTGCTTCAAACTTGATCAGTCTAGAATTTTAACGGTAGGTTTATTTGAACAGTAAGAGACAGAATAACAATAAAAAATCTAGAAAAACACATTTCAAATAAGTTACAAATTGATTAGCATTTTACTCAGTGAAATAAGTATTTGATCCCCTTTTAATCAGCAAGATGTCTGGCTCCCAGGTATCTTTTATACAGGTAACAAACTGAGATTAGGAGCACTCTATTCAAGGTAGTGCTCCAAATCTCAGCTTGCTACCTGTATAAAAGACACCCGTCCACAGAAGCAATCAATCACATTCCAAACTCTCCCCCATGGCCAGGACCAAAGAGCTGTCCGAGGATGTCAGGGACAAGATTGTAGACCTACACAAGGCTAGAATGGGCTGCAAGACAATCGCCAAGCATCTTGGTGAGAAGGTGACAACAGCTTGTGCGATTATTCGCAAATGGAAGAAAAACAAAATAAAACACTTACCCGTTATGCAGTAGAGAGCTTTGAGACGATGAATGGGGGGCACCACTATGTGGTGAAACCGAGAACAGGAACCAGTTCAAATGGCAATGGGTAGACAGCAAAAGATATAATCCAGGTCACTGTCCAGGGGTCAAAGGCAGGTGGCAGACACAAAGTAATCCAGGTCACTGTCCAAGGGTTAGAGGCAGGCGGCAGACAAAAGGTAGAAAACAGGGTACAAACTGGGTCAAAAAAGCAAGGTTCACAGGGACAGGATAACAGCAGCAGGGAGACACAGAATGCAATTAAGCAGCTCTGAATAACTGAACACCGTCATCATGGTTCCAGGGCTTTTATAGGACCAGCAGGCACCTCCCCCGTAGCTCCACCGCCCGCTTGTTCCAGCAAACAAGGGATTAATGGAAAAACACTGCCCCCTGCCTGTTCCGGCAACGAAGGGGTTAAGGGAGGTGGCCTCCTTACAGCACACGGAAGCACCGCCACCTCTGTTAGCAGCCGTGCCTCTCCATTACTGCGGTCTCCAGCTCCCTGCGAGTGAAGTACTTGGGGAGAAGAAGAACGACTGCCGCCTCGAGGACCAGCACCCCGCGACATGACCGTGCCGCCCCCTCCTAGTGCGTGCCATGGAGTTACGGCAGCAATGAGAGGTACATGACACTCAGTCTGGGGCTCCATGCAAGATCTCACCATGTGGAATTTCAGTGATCATGAGAATGGTGAGGAATCAGCCCAGAACTACACGGGAGGATCTTGCCAATGATCTCAAGGCAGGTGGGACCATAGTCACCAAGAAAACAATTGGTAACACACTACGCTGTGAAGGACTGGAAAGGTCCCCCAGCTCAATAAAGCACATGTACAGGTCCGTCTGAAGTTTGCCAATTAACATCTGAATGACTCACAGGAGAACTGTTGATCAGTGCTGTGGTCAGATGACACCAAAATCAAGCTATGTGGCATCAACTCAACTCGCCATGTTTGGAGGAGGAGGAATGCTGCCTATGACCTCAAGAACACCATCCCCACCGACAAACATGGGGGTGGTTTTTGGTAAGGGGACAGGACAACTTCACTGCATCAAAGGGATGATGGATGGGGCCATGTACCGTCAAATCTTGGGTGAGAACCGCCTTCCCTCAGCCAGGGCTTTGAAAGTGGATTGTGGATGGTTATTCCAGCATGACAGTTAGCAAAAACACACGGCTAAGGCAACAAAGGAGTGGCCTAGCCAGTCTCCATACCTTAATCCCATTGAAAATCTGTGGAGGGAGCTAAAGGTTGGAGTTGCCAAACGTCAGCCTGGAAACCTTAATGACTTGGAGAGGATCTGCAAAGAGGAGTGGGACAAAATCCCTCCTGAGATGTGTGCAAACCTGGTGGCCAACTACAAGAAACTTCTGGCTTCCGTGATTACCCACAAGGGTTTCGCCACCAAGTACTAAGTCATGTTTTGCAAAGTGGTCAAATACTTATTTCATTGAGCAAAATGCAAATCAATTTATAACTTATTTGAAATGTGTTATTCTGATTTTTTTGTTATTTTGTTCAAATAAGCCTACCATTAAAATTATAGACTGATCATGTCTTTGTCAGTGGGCAAATGTACAAAATCAGCAGGGGATCAAATAATTATTTCCTTCACTGTAGGAGGTGACAGTAGGTTCTCACCCTATTGTGAGTGTGCCTTGACGTGGCGGGTGAGCTTAATTATGCTTTGGCCAATTCATATTACCAAAACCTCTCATTTACAGTATCTCACAAAAGTGAGTACACCCCTCACGTTTTTGTAAATATTTTATTATATGTTTTAATGTGACAACACTGAAGAAATGACACTCTGCTACAATGTTAAGTAGTGAGTGTACGGCCTGTAAATTTGCTGTCCCCTCAAAATAACTCAACAGACAGCCATTAATGTCTAAACCTTGGCGACAAAGTGAGTACACCCCTAGGTGGAAACGTCCAAATTGGGCCCAAAGTGTCTATTTTGTGTGGCCACCATTATTTTCCAGCAGTGCCTTAATCCTCTTGGGCATGGAGTTCATATTATGTTTATATATACAGTGACCAACTTAATTAGGGTGAGATGCACAGACAGTTTTTGTTTTTGTGTACAATGTGCTACATTTTAAAGGGCCCATATGCTTCACACTAAAAGTAACAGAAAGTTCCTGGGAAACAGTCTGCTAAGCATTTTCCTTTTGTGTCTTGTGCTATGTATAAACTTAGAGAAGGGATCAAATATTAATTACACATGCCACATCAGACACAACAGCAATATGTGAGATTTATGCATGTCCTTTAAACAATGGCCAATGTGGGCACCCTATTAAAGGGTAACCACATCTGTGATTTTGTTTTAAATATATATTGATTTTATATGTTGCTAAAACAAGGTCCTGCAATATGTAGGATGCATAACCTGAAATTGTAAGGACTTACCTGCCTTTCCGGTCCTGCTCCATGGCTGCTCCCGCAACGCTTCCTCCTCAGGCAGCTTCCCGTGCAGGCGGCTTCCACCGCTACCCGGTCGGCGTCTTCACCGCATGGCCGACCATGTGGCAAACAGGTACCACCATGTGGTCAAAACTTAATATTGCACGTTACATTTGTAACATGCTTTTACAACCTCGGGTGACCTCTTCATGCGGGACACGCCTCCTCCTCTCCCTACTTAAACCTGGACTTCCTCTTCTGGGTCACCCTTGGTTGGTGTATTTTGCTTCTTGCTTGTGCATTTGATTGTGACTGACTGCTCAGTTTTGACTTGGCTTGTTTACCTTGTTCCTGTCTCTCTGATTCGTCTCCTGATTCCTGCTCGTGTGGTATTGATTCGGCTTGTTGACCTCGTCTCTGGATTCTGATTCGGCTTATCCTGATGACCTGTCTGACCCGGTTGGTTCTCTGACTTCCTGGTTCCTGTTTGGCCTGGCTCACTACGCCATCCGGGGGTCCTACCTCACCATATCAGAAATACTAATAAAATGAAAGCCCAGTCAACTTATTCTAGGGGAAAATTTGAAATATTAAAAAAAAAATTTTAAGTATATTTTTAAATAGAATATCCTTAAACAGTTAAGGTTAAATGGAAAACCCAGTTACTCTGCTATTAGATGATAATCACTTAACGGTATTATGACTGTGACCCAGTGACCAGACTTCTCCTTTAAGCACGGACACTCATGGAAGAGATATACTGTGCTGCATTAAAACCATTACTGCTCTGCATGACACATAGTTTTATTTCTTCTGAGCACATGGTTACACTACTATATTTCCCTTTTAACTAGGGATGGACATTAAAAATAGTCACTGGATGTGGTCACCTTACCCTAGTGTGAAAAAATAAAACAAATAAAAAAAATGGTCCCATTGTATAGTCTCAAACAAAATGCTGTTTGTATAATTACAATATTAACATTTTCAATAGGTAGTTGTACATTTTTTATGTATAAATCTTGTCCTATGAAAGGACGGATAATAGGTCAGGGCCATGCTGCACTACTAATAATGAAACACAGAGATATGCAAAGCCAAAAACAGAACAGATAAACTTTCATTTTTTATTTTGATGATAATTCTGCAGTTTGGCTTCCAATTGCTGTGACAGGAGGTTGGGAAAGCATGATGCGGTTCTGCTGATGTTCCTGTGAAATGAAGATGAAAAGACAATTTATGCTGAAGAGTTGTATGTTATCAATTCACACAATTAAAAATGAAAGTACGAGTTTGGCCTGTGTAAAACACACACACACTACTATTCCCATCACTGGTGGCCAGGATGACAATGGGGTTCATGAGATTTTTAGGCCTTAAAACATGTGCATTGTAGGTGCAAAATAGTATTACAAAGGTGTAAGTATCTATGATGTACCTATAGTTGTACACATATAATGTACACATTTATACACTGCCCTCACCACACACCCCTGCCTTTACACACACATGTATATGTATATATATATATATATATATACACACACACGTATGTATATATATATATACACACACACACACCAGTATATATATATATATATATATATATATATATATATATATTTCTCCCCCCTTTCTCCCCATCTCTTACCGTATCTTCTGTCTTCTTTCTTCCATCCAGTTGTGGGAGCCCGAGGTCTGGCACTTCAGACCTCGGCTTCCCTGCTCTCTAATCACTACGCGCCGGCTATTGATGCCGAGCGCCGGGACATGACGTCATCCATGCGGTCGGCATCAATAGCCGGCGCCTAGTGATTAGAGAGCAGGGAAGCCGAGGTCTCAAGTGCCAGACCTCGGGCTTCCCTGCTCCCTCATCACTACGCGCCGGCAATTGATGCCGGGCGCCGGGACATGACGTCATCCCTGCGCTCGGCATCAATAGCCGGCGCGTAGTGATTAGAGAGAATGGTGGCTTCGTGGGAACCTCCGGCTTGGTAAGTACCCGGCGTATAAGACGACCCCCCACTTTTAAGAAAAATTTTTGGGGTTAAAAAGTCGTCTTATACGCCGGAATATACGGTATATATATATACATATATATATATATATATAGATATATGTTTTTTTGAGCACGTTTATCATGATAACTTGATGAGATGCACTTTAAAGTATTTCATAGGCTCTTTTGAGCTGGAGTTTGGTATATCATTTTTTTGGGAGGGGTTCCACCTGTAGTCTTTGGCCAAAAGTCTGTGCTGCTCAATAAAGAAAACAAGCTTAACTTAATGGCATGGACATTTACCATCAGCCATGCTTTTCAGACCTGCTATTCGAACTGCTCCAGCCAGTCTCTCCGGCAGACGATGGCGTGCCCGGCTCGAACACCGAAACTCCAATCATCAAGCGTGGCAGGAAAAAATAGATTCTGTACCTAGAAAGGAAGATATGTTTGCCATTATTGAACAGGCCACCCAAGGAATACGTAGAAGCCTCAAGGAAATCAAGGCATTCAGCAACACCAAGATCGGCATCATGGGCCATGTCTGGCCCGTACCCTTGGGCGTCAACATCTGTCATACACTGTATGGCAGCGGACACCAGTTTTAAAAGTTTTGGAGGCGATCAACGATCACCTCCTAAACTTCAATGGTGTGTCTGAAATGCCTCGATCACGAGGCATTCAGCGACACTGAACACTCACCCCAGGATTTCGCCACTCGCAAGATGAAAATTGGAAAAGTTTGCCCGAATGTCTCCAGACCCTCTAGAAAACTCTGGCTCCACTTGCAGGTTGAATACAGGTAGTGCATTCAACCATGCAAGTCAATGGAGCCCAGCTTTCTAATCAATATGTGATTAGTAAGATATTAAATGTTATTAATGGTAACATTTCAAAATTATTATGCATCAGAGGAACCATCCAATGTAAGAAAAAAAAAAAGTCCAAAAAGAATAACATAAAAAGTTTATTATTACGAGATAAGTGCTGAAATTAGCGCTGTAATCTTCCCAAAAATCTTGACATGGAAAGAGTTAAAGTAAAAGCATTTCAAATACCCAAGGGGTATCTAATTAAAAAAAATGAATGGTTTGATGGGGTAAATTTGAGTCACCGGGTTCAAAGATAGGGCATAGGCACAGACTGACCAAAATGGGGGGGGGGAGCGCACTTCCCAAAAAGTGGCCTTTTAACCCCAAACTCCAGACAAACCCATGCATGGGTGGTATCACTGTACTCGGGAGATGGTGCTGAAGACACATTGGGGTGTTGTTTTATAGTGGCGTATACCTGGAGCTATAAATTCATATCTGAAGTACAATTTGTTTTTAAAAAATACAGACAAAATTACTACCACAAACTTTAGCAAAGGCTGGTGGTAGAATCTAATGCATGGAAAGGGTTAAAATACTAGCATTTGAAATACCTTAGGGTGTCTAGTTTGGAAAAATATATGGTTTGATGGAGTAAATTGAATTAGCCGGCTTCAAAGATGGACCTATTAGGACATGGGGCAGTAGGCCCAGATGTAAAAGTTCCAAGTTAAAAAATGCGCACTTCCTAAATGTGGCATTTTGGTCTTAGTGACTCTTTCAATGGATCCAGGAGACGTGTCGGTGCATGGAATGTAGGCTTCCAGTCGGCAATCAAACAACTTGGTAGACCTTTAAAATATTTCAGTTTCAAACTTCAAATTGTTGGTATCCATAACAGGATTTACAAAACCATGCTCATGCAGGAATGCTTACTATGTCATGTCTTACTATGATGTCAGTTGTTTACAGCTTTAGCGGTTGTATGCAGACTACATTTTCTGGCACTTCTATATCAACCCTGTGTTGGCTATTTAGAAGAGCTGTACCTCTACATTATTATTAGTATTATCTAAGAAATCCCAGAACGTGGGAATCCTTCCATAGGATATCGATTTCAGATTTCCATCATTACAAACCAACAAGCAAAATGTCAAATGACGGTAAGAGTACTATACATTAGTATTTTACTTCTTAGTACAATTCAACAGATAATCTTTGCATGTTTGTTTTTCCTGCGATTACAATTTTGGGGAGTCTATTGCCTATACCTATATTCATTGTCAAAACATTTTTAATAATTTATACATCGCTTCCGGCAGAAATAATTGACCGAAGACATGATGTTGAAGAGGGGGAACAAGAGTCTGAGGTCATTGACTTGACTGGGGGAGACCAGGGAGAAGAACTGCAACTGTCATTTGGAAGCGGTCCGATAACCTCCCCATCACATGGCACTCCGCCAGTTTCAAGACCCAGGGGCAGAGAGAGGATGAGAACAATGCCTAATACTCAAGACTCAAGGCAGAGAGCGAGAAGCCGTTCCCCAGTAAGGTCCATCGCAAACCCTCTTGTGGACGCGCACAATTATGTGAGGCATCCAGGGGCAAATAGGAACAACATCCGTCTGAGATTACCTGGCAGGATCGTTCAGAGACGGGTAACTGGAGAACAAGACATTCTTGGAGACTGCAGTATTTGCTTTATGGACTATGAACGTGGGCAGCCCATAATCGCTCTGCCATGTCAACATCAGTTCCATAGTCGCTGTATAATACGCTGGCTACAAGAGAACCCCAGCTGCCCTTTATGCCGCCACCGGATCATGCAAAACCCAAGAGGAGAGAGAATAGCTCTTATGGTTACAGAGACTACGACCATACGTCGGAGAGGCAGACCTGACATCGTCAGAATAAGAAGATATGAAGTTGAGGAATAAATCTGCTTTGGACTCATGGCCATTTCCAGCCGCTCTACTATGTGGCACTTACCATAAAAATAAAACATTTGTATTATTTACCAGAATTTCGTTTTTATTTATAACACTGTCAATCCTATTAATAGAATGATGTTATACAACACAATGGGTAAAATGAGTTCTCAGTTAATTATTTATTGTATAACTTTTTGGTGGAAACTCCTAATTTATAATGCTACAAAACGGGAGTCATATATCATACCTCCTATGTGTCGCATTTTTGGATGGGACAGTCCCTGCCCTGTGTCCTAGCAGAATCACCACTCCTGCTGTTACAAGCAATGGTGATCATGAGCTGGTTGTTGCCAAAGAGGGGCCCTGCAAAACTTAGGCCGCGCACCCTATTAGGGGCAGCCACGGCTGTAGAGATAAAGCCACTTTGGAATATTGCACCAGAACCTCATTTTAAGATGAAGCCTTTCTCCGTGTTTTGGGTCACTAAATCAATGTGTTCGTGGATTCGGATAGCTGTGTAACACCTCCAAGGAAAGCAGCTTGTGGACACAAACTCCGCGGCTGACGGGTAGGAAGTTTACTGTTGAAATACGGTTATGGTGCGCCATGCCGCCAATTACAATAGAGTGTGCGGGGTATTTAGAGCACAAGGCAGAACCACGTGACTACTTGGCCGGTGAGCGAGCCCGGGCACGCAGTACTCTGAGGACGGGCACGGCATTTTTGCACGCGCCTCGGGACCAGCTGAGACGGGATCGCGTAGGGGAGCTGGTGATGGCGGAGGTTTCTGTCAGTGCGTGAGGTGCTTGCTCTCCTCTTCTTTATCTGTCGCTTGTTTAACCACTCACCTCCTGCCCTCTCCTCAGACCCACTGGAGAATGGGGAACGAGGCCAGTCTTTACGCGAGGGAGGGAGGAGCGGGAGTCGGGCAGCATCAGCCGCCTCCTTGCCCCGGGTCCGGGGGTTCAGCACCAACCCGTGGACAGCTCCCATTGCTAAGCACGGCTGGAGCATCACCGACCGGGGCTCGACATGGCGGTGTCAGGTATGGAGACAAGGGATTGGGGGTGAAGAAAAAAAGCTGTAGGGACACAGAGCAAGGGGTATGGGCTTGCGGATCAGCTGGGAATGTGTAGCAAGGAGCATTAACATGGGCATGAATGGAACAGAGCAATGCTCCGCCTAGCGAAGCCCTGGGATTACGTGGAGTTTGTAATTCATGGTAGCATTGATTAGAAGACTACAATTTAAGGGGTTAAGGGCAATTACGTGTCTTCCACACGTAGCCTCGTGATGCAGTCCAGGAGCTGTCATGGGGGGTTCAGAATGGGATACCTCCTCCTTCTCCCGTTTGTAGAGTACACCGCAGGGACATTGGATTTTATATTTTTAGTACATAAGAACATAAAAACACATCACTACTAGAGCCAGTTGTTTTTTTTTTAGTGAAGGAGTTCAACCAGTGGATTCTGGGAAATTGACCTATAATGTAACCTATTTTACCCACTCTGCATATTTCATTCTATTGATCTCAGGGCGGTTCTCTGAAGCATGGATTTAGTTCTGGGCTATCATTCTAAGGCAGGGGTGTCCGAGGTTTTTGTGCATTGGGCCACTTCATCAGAAATGTATATGTGCGTGGGCTGCACTCATTTGTCACTGTGAGAAAATATGGCCTTTAATAAAATATGCAGCTTAAAATAAAGTAAATGACACAAAACCTTTACTTTTCCTCTCAATGATTTCTGGGCCTAGAAAGTTTTGTCCTCTCAAGTGACTACAAATTCAGGATTCTGGATAAGTACAAATGAAATAGTTCTATTTATTCTAGGGATGCACCGAAATGAAAATTCTGGACCAAAACCGTAAATTCAGGGTTCAAATTGAAAATGACCCCTCACCTTTAATAATAATTTTAAAAAAACACACTTTTAATTAAAGTAAGGTACACACCAAAATTGTTACTCGATTATAAGACAACCCTGATTATAAGATGACCCCCCAAAATCTGAATATTTATTCAGGAAAAAAGCCTGAAGATAAGACGACCCTATAGGAAAAAAGTTTTGCTAGTAAATGTTAATTCATTTTAACTATGTAAACGATTTTTTTTAATAAAAGCTATGATTGAGAAAAATATATATTTTTTTATTTTCCAACCTGCCCCAGTTATGCACATCTGCCCCCAGACTTGTCACTGTGCCCTAGAAATGCCTTATACCCCCATATGCCACTGTGCCCCATGATATGCCTTTTAACCCTCTAAATGCCACTGTGCCCCATGATATACCTTTTGACCCCCTATGTGCCACTCTGCCTCCAGAAATGCCTTATACCCCTATATGCCACTCTGGCATTTAGGGGGTTAAAAGGCATATTATGGGGTAGAGTGGCATATAGGGGGTCAAAAGGCATATCATGGGGCACAGTTGCATATAGAGGGTTAAAAGGCATTTCTGGAGGCAGAGTGTCATAAAGGGGGTTAAAACGGGGGTTTAATTTAGGAAAAAAAGAAAAAGTCTGAATATAAGACTACCCTTTAAGAAAAAAGGTTTACTAGTAAATATTAATTCACATGTAAACTATTTTTTCATATTTAATAAAAACTATGATTGAGAAAAATACATTTTTGTTTTTATCTCCTTTTACTTGCCAACCTGCCCACAGTTATGCACATCTGCCCCCTTATAAACCACTCTGCCTCTCCAGAAATGCCTTATACCCCCCCATGTGCCACTTTGCCTCCCAGATATGTCTTTTAACCCTTCCTATATACCACTCTGCCTCCCTGATATTCATGTTAACCCCCATACGACACTCTGCCTCCTTGATCTTCTTGTTAACCCCTATATGCTAGTCTGCCTCCAGAAAGCTTTTTAAAGGCCCGTGTATGCCACTGTTACCCTTCCCCAACTTACCAGTGCTTCTTTAGACTTCTTCCCGTGCTCCAGATTCCTTGGTGTATAGTGGGGCAGCCGGTGGAGGTCCATGCGGTGCGCGCAGAGAACCTGAGCTGCTGTCGACACTTCTGCCAGGGCTTCTATGAATGAGCACCTGAAGGTCACGTGATGCCGGTGCTCCGTCATAGAAGCCCCGGCAGAAGTGGATGTTGCAGACGCCCACAGGCAGCACTGCGGGGGATCTGGATCTCAGAACACACCAAAGTTGGACAAAATTCAGCAATAAATAAATATAAATATATATATATATATATATATATATATATATATATACACACACACATATATGGGGTCTGCACATCACTTACAGCCAGGCCCGGACTGGGACAAAAAATAGACCCGGGCATTTAAGACTGAGCAGCCCATTTTTATTTAATTATTTATTGTTAAAGCCCACCCTTCATGTACCATCTTTGCATTTCCCCAAATCACTTAAACATTCATGATAGACACAAACACTTACTCACTCATTCACACAAATCATTAGCACATACTCATTAATGCAGTCTCACAAATCATTCAAGCAATTCATCCACACATGAATTCATTAATTCTCTTACGCATTCACACAATTCATCCACACATTTATTCATTCATTCTTGTACGCATTCACACTACCCCCTCTCCCCATCCCCTTCTTGTCTGCCCCTTCTATGTTCCCCCTTATCACTATGTACCCCCTTCCCCACTTCTCAATATGTACCCCCTCTCACTATCTATCCCCTCTACCCCTTTCTATCTAACCCCTCTCCCCCCTCTCACTGCACCCCCTCCTTCACCCCCTACTTACCTTGTTGCCAGAGTAAGCAGCAACTGCGACCGGGTCCGCCACTCTAGGGGGCCGGCCTTAGGGGTTCGCGGCCGCACAGGGCTTAAATTAAAA
Source organism: Spea bombifrons (assembly GCF_027358695.1). NCBI lineage: Eukaryota > Metazoa > Chordata > Amphibia > Anura > Pelobatidae > Spea > Spea bombifrons. The sequence goes on along the minus strand of NC_071092.1, from coordinate 27,145,962 downwards.
CATCGGGGTTTTTTGTTGTTTTTTAAAAAACTTTATTTAACATCCTCTATGTTAAATAAAGGTAAACAAACTTTATTTAACATGAAAGATGTTAAATAAAGTAAACAAAAAAAACCCCCCGATGTTTTAATTTAAGCCCTGTGCGGCCGCGCACCCCTAAGACCGGCCCTGGTTGGGGCTGCCCGGCCCCCTAGAGTGGCGGACACGGTCACCTAGAGTGGCGGACCCGGTCGCAGTTGCAGCGGGCTTAAGGGGCATATGCCCCTTATGCTCTGTGTTAATGCGGCCGCATAGGCCCAGTCAGTCCGGTCCTGACTGAGCCTATTTTAAGGTAGGGGCCTGACTTGCAAAAGGTCACTTCTCCATTATAATACTCTTGGATCTCTCTGCTGCTTTTGATACTGTTGATTACCACCTTCATCTTGACTCACTTGCTTCTATAGGCACTCGAGATACAGCTCTCTCCTGGATCTCCTCATATCTGTCTAACCATTCCTTCTCTGTCGGCTTCTCTGGCAAGACATCATCACCTCATTCACTTTCGGTTGGCGTCCCCAAGTCCTTGGCCCCCTGCTGTTCTCTCTTTATACTTAATTTCTTGGTAAACTAATCAACTCATTTGGCCTCCAATATCATCTACATGCAGAAATAGTCTCTGTATTACTAACTGCTTTTCTTCTATTAATGGATGTCACAACTCTTCCTTGAAACGTAATCTTTTAAAAAATGAACTCATTATGTTCCCTTCTTCCATCTCCACTCCACTACCTGAATTCTCAAATATCACCATTAACAACACGACTATCTCTCCTACTAATCAGGCCCGATGCCTTGGGGCTATCCTTGACACCAACCTCTCCTTCTTCTCTCACATTCAGTCCCTCAACAGATCCTGCCGCTTGCAACTAAAAAACATCTCTCACATCCGCCCATTCCTCACCCAAGAATCCATAAAAACTCTGGTTCATTTACTTATCATTTCCCATCTTGACTACTGCAACACTCTTCTGGTTGGCATTCCACTGTCTTGACTCTGTCCTCTGCCCCGGGTGGCGTAACTAGACGCCTCAGGGCCCGGGGGCGAGAATCTGTTAAGGGCCCCCCCACCCCCTCTGGACCAAAACATTCAGGGTTCACTTAGCCAAAACTGAAAATGGCCCCCACCTTTAAAAATAATAATAAAAACTCACATTTTTAATAAAAGTAGGTAACACACAACTGGACAAAATTAGCAATATGACTTGGCAACCCAGGCAACCAGTAAATGCTGGTACCTAGGCATGATGGGACTGTGCTCGCTGTCCTGAAACCTAGCTAGCTGCCCTCCTTGTGTAGTGATGCTGCCAGCAGTATGGGGTCTGCACATCACTTACAGCCACCCTGTACCAGCATGTACTGGCTGACTTGGCATGATAGGAGTGTGATTGCTAACAGTAGCCACAGTCCCATCATGCCTAGGTTCCAGCACTTACACATCCATCCAGTAAATACTGGAACCTAGGCATGATGGGACTGTGATTGCTGTTAGCAATCACACTCCTATCATGCCAAGTCAGCCAATACACGCTGGTACAGGGTGGCTGTAAGTGATGTGCAGACCCCATACTGCTGGCAGCATCAATACACAAGGGGGGCAGCTAGCCAGGTTTCAGCATGTACTGGCTGACTTGGCATGATAGGAGTGTGATTGCTAACAGCAATCACAGTCCCATCGTGCCTAGGTTCCAGCACTTACACATCCATCCAGTAAATGCTGGAACCTAGGCATTATGGGACTGTGATTGCTGTTAGCAATCACACTCCTATCATGCCAAGTCAGCCAGTACATGCTGGTACAGGGTGGCTGTAAGTGCAGACCCCATACTGCTGGCAGCATCAATACACAAGGGGGGCAGCTGGCCAGGTTTTTAGCATGTACTGGCTGACTTGGCATGATAGGAGTGTGATTGCTAACAGCAATCACAGTCCCATCATGCCTAGGTTCCAGCACTTACACATCCATGCTTTCACACACACACTCATTTATTCATATAATCATTCATTCACAGATTCATTCCCTCAATCACACACACTCATTCAAACACCCTCCCCACCCCCTTACCTGCACTGCAGCTCCTCGATGCCGCTTACAGACTTCAGCAGGGGGCGCGGCCTCCCTCTGCCTTCTCTGCTAAAGCACAGAGGAAGTAGGATGTCACGTGAACTCCGCTTCCTCTGTGCAGTCCAGAAGACCCTCCCACAAGTAAGTAGCGGGGTTGAGGTGCGGCTCGCTTAAGATCGGTTGCCCTGGCTGCGGGCCGCATGTTGGACGCCCCTGCTTTATTTAAAAAAAAAAAAAACTGAATAAAGATTTTGGGCGGCCCCTTGGCTTGGGCCCCCCTGCCGCCGGGGCCCGATTTCGGGCGGCCCCTTGGCTTGGGCCCCCCTGCCGCCGGGGACCGGTCGCAGTCGCGACCCCTGCGACCCCGGTAGTTTTGCCACTGCCTCTGCAGTCTGTCCTAAATGCTATTTCTAGGCTTATATTTCTTGCACGCCACTCCTCTTCTGCTTCCCCACACTGCTCCTCCATTCATTTCTGCTCATCCACGGCGGGGAGTGTGCCAAACCTCCAAAACCATCATAGGGGACGTTTCATCCCCCCTGGACTCAAAAAAAGGGGGCTGAGTCACTGGCATTAGGGTAGAGGCGTCTCCCATTCATCCTTATAACGTTAACCGGCCCGGGGAGGTGCTTCCACACCAAAAACCAGCTCAGCAATCCAGGAACACCATTAAAGCACGCCTCTCACACTCAACAGTCATTGACTGTTGGACAAGCTGTGGTGTACTTGCCTTGTGTAGTCTCCATTTGTTTTTCCCCCGTGCCTCTATGCTGTTTTTTTATTCTCCTGGCTTTGGATCGTTTACTGGATTTCAATTCCTGACTGTTACCTGCCCTGAACTCTGATTGCTACCTCACTTCTGCATGAACTCTGCCGGTCCCAGCCTTACGGTTGTTTACCATACCGCTTGTCCTCAGCCTGCCTCGACCCTCTGGACTGTCTCGAACATTCTATTTGCCTCACCATTGCCTGTAGGTTTGCTCCTCCTGCCTCAACGCTCCTGACCAGGACTATAACAGAAGCTTTTAGTTGTCCAGCTTGTTGCTGTTCTATGCAATAAAATGGATTGCAATAAAATGAATGTAGTCTCTATGCTTCTGGCTGAGAAATCTGTTTTTGGACGTTTCTGTCCCTGAACAGTTTCATGGAAGCCTGTTTACCTTGATGTGTTACATAGTGAGTACTTCTTGCCATTGCAGAATTAATTTCAGGCATGCAATGCAGCCTGTACAAGAGGTTAAGTACAAGCAGGATTTATAACAAAGGTTTTATCTTTCTTTCAAAATGTGTAAATAGCTTATTAATACATAAATGATAGTGCCAAGATTAGAATGAGGCATGGAGGCTAAATATATATGTTCACCATTTACAGAATCAGTAATTTTGTACACGGCTGCCGGAGAGTAGGAACCAGGTCCCCTGCAACGCTGCAGGGGATCTGGATCCTAACCCTGCTGCTTACTTGCAGCAGGGCTAAATGAAAAAGAAACACCTGCGTCGGGCGATATGAATTGTGGGTCCATCTTTAAAATCAGACCATTTTAACATAATGGCCCCTGGCACCAATGTTATGTGTTTTGTCCATAGAGCCCTTGGCAGCTTTAATCAGGAATTAAGCTCAAGTAAAAGGGATCACAGTTGTGAATCAGTCGTTTATGGTCACATTATACGCTGACCATGTGACTCTCACTATGACTTGTATACCTTCAGTTTTGGACATTATAGAAGAGTTTAGTAGTTATTCCGGCTATGTGTACAGATTTATCGACTACCTTGGAATTAAATTATGCTTTGATCTAAAATACTCTTCAGATTTACATTATTCGATTTTACTATCTGAACTTTGTGAATTAACAAACATTTGGAAGGGTATAGAAGCTTCATAGTTTGGCAGATTTAGCAGACATTTCTTCTGATTGCACTATCCTCCCTTTCCATGAAATTAAAGATAGATTTGAAATCCGTAATAAGGAGTGTTTGCCTAATTTTAGAATAAGGAACTGTTTGGGATTAAACCCAATAACACCAGATATCCTAAATCAATGTATTAAAGCACAGGATGACTCAAAACAAATTTCCAGATCAAGACTAGTCCAATCTGCACAGGAGCTAACAAAAACTAATAAACTCCTGAAATGAAAGAATGATTTTCATAAGTCGTTCCCAGAGGATAGCTGGTACAGATCATGAAATGTTCAGAGAAGCAGTTCACTGTGTCTTTCTTCAAGGTTTTCCATTGCTTGTATATGGTCCCTTCTATACTAAGGACATTTCAACCAGTAAACTCTGGTATATGTTGGACATGTAAGAAAACAAAGGGCATTCTATATCATATATGATGGAATTGTGACCATATAAATCCCATTAAATATAAAATCTCCAATCTATTAAAACATTTTCTAGGCCACAGCAGGGATCTCCTCTCACCTTAGACATTTTTAATGTACTTTAGAATTCACTTCTGGCACTAAGCCTCAGCAATTATTAGCAATATATTAGTAAGGGCTAAATTATGTAAAGCAATGAAGTGGGTACCACAGATAGCTATTCCTGGGAACAGGTCTTAGAACAAATCAAATATTAATAGGCTATGTAAAGATATTTATGGGTCTCCTACTCTTAAATAAATACCAGAAAAGTGTCTACCTTGGTAACAACACAATCTGCGTTGTTTTTTCTTTTACACCTTTTATGGGAACTATTCATCTGAATAATATTATACATTTACTCCAAGACTCCAGTAATTTTAACATTATATCAACTTTATTCCATGATCATTTGTCGTACGTGTGTGTTGAATATATCAAAATATTGCAACATATTTATAAAAAGAAATTATTGCAACAAGTATTTTGGATATACTGTAATCAGGGTAACAGAACAGGGATGAGGAAGCCGACTCTTGCAGACTCAGGTCCAGAAACAGGTATGCATCATAACAGGCAGGAAGAGCTGAAAGAACACAGGAACCAGGATAGCACAGAAGCAGACGAGCTGAAAGCGCTGCAGTCTCCACTCTGCAAACTCCTGGCCTTTTGCCTGCGGCTATATGTCAGGGACTGGATCCATAGAGACGACTGTAAAGACCCAGAGCGCCCAAACATGGAGTTCAGGCGGTATTGAGCAGTAGTGGAGTTGGACAGGGCCTGGTGCAGGGTGACTGCTCTCTTCCGGTGGGGATCCAGGGTTGTGCGGCCACATACCAGGGCGCTGACATAGCAGCAGTCCGGAACAAAGCAAAACTAAACTTGGCTGGATGTGGAAATCTGAAACAAAACTTGGAGATATCCTGCAAGCGCCCTGGAGCAGGCATGAAACACTAGAGGCACTAGAATCATGTGCAGGATGCCACAGGCTGGGAGTAGGGAAGCTAAGCAGATTATATAGCAGAAACACAGCAAGCAAAGGGGACAGAGAAAGCAAGGGACAGGGAGACCAAGGAAGGGACATAAGCAGACAAGACATACATGATACAGGGCACAACAAAGGCCCGGGAACACAGGGGAAGGAGTGAGGAGCCAGAAACCTCGGACGCTTCTCCTTTAAGCAAGGACATCTTAACTGGGACATGGGGAGAGGAGAGAGGAACCGAAATCCTCAGATGATTCAGGGAAAGGAGAGCAAAGGTACATAAAAGACAGACAAACATGAGTAGAGGAGCTAGCCTAGGACTATGTGATAACAATTGGAGATTTTGTCACATCATATGGCCATAGTATGCTTAGCCCACCACTACGCCTCCAATACTCTGTTGTTGGAGTACTCCAGTACTCCAATATTCGGTGGGCCCTAACGCTAAACCCTGCTTACTGAATCACTATTAAGCTGAAACCAAACATTGAATCTAAACACAAAACCAAGAACATACCTTTAGACTGCAGACTGAGACAAACATGAGCATATAGAAATCCAGAAACGGATTACAGCAAAACATGGGAACTGAGGCATGGCAGGGAAAAACTGAGAAATGCAGCTCCACAGCCTGGATGGCCCCTGACAAAGAGGCAAGAGAAGGAGCAGGAATTTGGGAAAGGAGACAAAGATGCAAAAGTGGTTAAGAGAGTGAGTAAGAGAGCTTGAGTAAGCGTGTGAGAGACTGCGAATGTGAAAGAGCATGATAGAGCGAGTGTGAGTGAGAGTGCATGAGAGTGAAAGTAAGAGCGAGTGAAAGTGAATGGGCAGCGCAAAGCAAAAAAATGTTGATGGGAGTTATGCTGTTCCACCGTCTGACTTACTTTATAGTGATGGGAGTTATGCTGTACGACTGTCTGTGTCTCGCTCAAAATATACTTATGGGTGTCTGGCTTGTTATGTTATGATAGGAATCGTGCTAGATCTGGATCGCTATAAAATGATGGCATTTCGAACACAGTATTGATACAGTTAAAAAAACTGGTGTCCATAAAGGTTCTTCAACTCAGAAAATGTTTTCTGATTGTAGATGAACTGATGCGTTTCACCTAATGACTTCCTCAGAGGTATATGAAAATAGGTAAAAAAAATCATATCCTTAAAGACAAAACAGGAAATAAAGAAATGGAAAAAGGAAAAGACATGGGGTAACTAAATCAAAGGACTTAATTGTGTATATTTGTTACCAATGATACATCAATTGTGTTTTATATTATATACTTACATTTAAGTGAATAGATCATTTAATCATTATGGAAATAATATGAAAAAAAGATTGTTTATTTTATAAAATACGTTATGAAATATTCATGTTACTTACTTTGTTACTTGTCCCCTTCCCTTTTTGCCTTCTGTATCCCCTTTATTGATTTGTGTTTTAAAAAAAAATAATAAAAAAGGATATTAAAAAAAATATTTAATTTACTTACAATGCTTGATCCGGATACCTTTACGTATCTCGGCACGTAACTTGGTACAGATATCAGTCACGCTAACTTCTCATTCCTTTCGGTGGAAAAAAAAACACTTCAGCTATCAACCTGCCCCTAATCACACTCTGGTAAGTGTTCAACATCATTGTCGGTTTTTAGGGACTTTAACAGTGGAGACGCTATCCTAGATCTATATTTAGAATGGTATCTCAACTCGATCACACGGGCATTATCCAGTTACATCTTCATCCATTCCTCCAAGAAACGAAGTGTATCCAACCCTGGATCCTCAGGTGTGACTAACAGTGCCACTATTTATATGATATACAAAGTGTAAAGGTAACCCACTTCTCAGGATATACGTGTACCTCCCAAATAAAATACTACCAAAATGATCAACCTTCAAATGATCCCAGAAGACATAGGAAGTGTTATTAGTATTAAAACTCAGCTGTTGAAAATCCGTTGCCACGTGTAGCCACCATTAGAAGCCATTTTGGTGCCATTACAAGCTCATTGATTGTTATGGCTGTGATTGGTAGGTCCAACAACCTATGGGAGTTTTTCCTTACTTTTTTCACGCTGGCCAATCAAGATTTACATTACCGTATTTGCTCGATTCTAAGACAAGGTTTTTTTCAGAGCAAATGCATTTTGGGGGGCAGAGTGGCATATAAGGGGGTATAAAGCATATCTGGGGGGCGGATGTCCATAACTGCGGGCAGGTTGGCAAATAAAAGGAAATAAAAATAAAAAATGAATTTTTCTCAATCATAGCTTTTATTAATTATGAAAAAATTTTTTACTTGTGAATTCATATTTACTAATTAAACCTTTTTCTTATAGGTTAGTCTTATATTCAAGCTTTTTAGGGGGTCGTCATAATCAGGGTCTTCTTATAGTCGAGCAAATACGGTAGATCGATAATAGATTACATAGACGGTAGATATGCGATATTAGAACTCACCATACTCTCAGGGCATGGTTTCAGACCTCCTTGTGAAATCCTGCTGTTGCTTCTTTTGATGTTGTTGATTCTGGTGGTTGTGTATGACCCTGGCCCGGCTTAGTGATTTACCCGGTTCCTAATCCTGTCTTCTGTTCCTGACTCCACTGACTTCTGTGTTCCTGACCTAGCTCGTCTGACTACCTGTCTTGGCTTTGACCCCTGGCTTGTATTTTTGACTAAGATTCCGGATTGTGCTTACATTTATTTTTGCTATTTTTCTATTATTTAATAAAAGCTATTTTTTATATCAGCATCTCCTGTTTCCGTCTGGTTTTCTTGGTACCCTGACACATACAGTGAAGGAAGAAGTTATTTGATCCCCAGCTGGTTTTGTACGTTTGCCCACTGACAAAGACATGATCAGTCCATAATTTTAATGGTAGGTTTATTTGAACAGTGAGAGAAAGAACAACAACAATAATCCAGAATAACACATTTCAAGTAAATTATACATTCATTTACATTTTACTCTGGGAAAATTGTATTTGATCCCCTATCAATCAGCAAGATGTCTGGCTCCCAGGTGTCTTTTAGCTGAGATTAGGAGCACTTTCTTTAAGGAACAGGGCAACCAAGGGAACCAAGGCACACAATCCATTAAATAGTTACTGAAAAGGGAGATAACTCTAGTCGCCACTAGAGACATTAATTGTACATATTCCGCTTTCTTTAGAAACTTATACATGGCAGCAGGGGCGTACCTAGAGTATTTGGCACCCGGGGCGGATCCTGTATGTGCCCCCCCCACACACACTTTAAAACTACCTGGCCGAAACTGAATATGACCCCCCCAAACACCATAAAAAAATCTAACACTTTTATTTAAAGTAAGTAACACACCAAAATAGGACAAAACAATTAAATAACAATATATATATATATATATATATATATATATATATATATATATATATAATTGTTAACAGCAATCACATTCCTATCATGCCCAGGCACACCCAGATTCCAGGAGGCACTCGCAGACTTGGCATGATAGGAGTATGATTGCCCTATCTACCCCTTCTCGCTCCCTTCTGCCCTATCTACCCCTTCTCACTCCCTTTTCCCTATCTACCCCTCCCTCTTTGAAGTTCACTTACCTTTCAGGAGTCCTGCGGTGGGGGTGCAAGGCCTCTGTCTCCCAGCTCTGCCACTGTATGGAACAGTATAGAGTGATGGGAGTTATGATGTACTTTAGAGCATAATTATATAATGAAAAATACATTGGAAATGGTACAGCATAACACCCATCACTCTCACACACTTACCAATCCACACACATACACCAATCCACACACATACACCAATCCACACATATACACCAATTCACACATATACTAATCCACACACATATACTAATCCACACACATACCAATCCACACATACCAATCCACACACACATACCAATCCACACACATACCAATCCACACATATACTAATCCACACACATACACCAATCCACACACATACACCAATCCACACATATACACCAATCCACACACACATACCAATCCACACACATACCAATCCACACACATACCAATCCACACACATACCAATCCACACACATACCAATCCACACACATACACCAATCCACACACATACCAATCCACACACATACACCAATCCACACACATACACCAATCCACACACATACCAATCCACACACATACACCAATCCACTCTCACTGTATGCTTTCCTACCTTTCCTCTTTTCTCCTTACAGCTCCTTTTCCTGCTCTTCGCTCCTCATCTTCTTCAGTTCTTCTGTCTTCTTCCGAGGGCACGGGGTTCAGAGGGCACGGACAGCGGTGGGCGCGGCTTCAGTGTTGTGCACCGGGATCTGACAACAAACCCCGGCGCACAACAGCTGTTGCCGCGCGGATCGCAAGGGAGGGGTATCGGAGGTCTTTAACAGACCTCCGGCTCCCTTGAGTGATTTTAACCCGGGTTCAAGGGAAATCCTTGAACCGGCTTAAAATCACTCAAGGGAGCCGGTGGTTTGTTAAAGACCTCCGATACCGCTCCCTTGCGAGCCTGCTCCTCCAGCGGCGGACATTACTGTCCGTCTCTGGAGGGGTGCCGGGTGCCGGCAAGTTGGCACCCCCCTGATGAGCGGCACCCGGTGCGGACCGCCCCCCCGCCCCCCGCTAGGTACGCTACTGCATGGCAGATCAGGATGATAGGGAATTAGGTATAACATCACTGCAAGAAGTGAAATTAGACAAACTAACAAATTAACAAAGGGAAAGTCGAAATGCTATTATAACAGAGGAAGAGGTAAAACAAACTATCCAATCTCTATCCAACGGTAGAGCCCCTGATCCAGACGCCTTCCCCACTGAATATTATAAATTATTCTCCCACCAAGTGATACCAACCCTTACGACATTATACAACGATATCTTTCAAAATAATTGCCTCATACAGACATTGACTCTACTAATACCGTAATCGAGCAAAGGCCTAACAAAGGTACAATCTTATCGACCCATTTTGCTCCATAAGAGGACGTAATGATTTTAAGCAAATTAATTGCCACTAGATTACAAATATTGTTAATACACCATCGATTTTGTGAAGGGCTGCCACTCAGGCCGGGGTCAACCGTACAGACCTGGGGGCTGTAGTGGGGTCAGGGAGAAGGCCTTCAACACGGTGGCATGGCCACACTTATACAGGATATTGAAAAATCGATTCTTTGGACAGAACTTTCTGAACTTTACCTGCAATTTAAATGCAAACCCAGAAGTCATTGTCACAAATGGGTTGAAATCAGAGAAGATTTATTTGGGTCAGGGGGTCCAGCATGGTTACCCCTTGTCACCACTCCTTTTTGACTTGGCCTTGAACCCTTTACTCTGCACCCTGTTCGCCTCTTAAGATTTCAAAGCTATTTCATTCAGCACAATGGAACAAAAACTAACAGCCTCTGCTGATGATATTCTCTTACAGTATATATCTCTGACCATCTACCAACCCACATGTCCTCTCTTTATCACATACCTGCAGAGGGTAATACGGATTAAAATGAGAAAACCCTGTGGATTAAACACAGGGTTGCATGTGGTTGTTGGGATGGAAATTAGGCTGCAAGGGTTAATGCCAAGGGGTGAAACAAAGGACACCTTCAGAATGTGCTGGTAGGCGCTCGCACCACTTAGTTTTACCGCCTTTTTGTGTTGAAATGCGCTCGCGAGCAGCTCGCGCCGCTTAGTTAGCCCGCGCTTTTGCATGTGCTGCGCTCGCGGACAGCTCGCGCTATGGTTTGGGCGGGTTTTTGCGCTATAAAAGTGGAACATCTGAGGCGTCCGTTTCACTTACCGCTGGCGTGCGCTAACTGACTGCACTGACCTCAGAGTCTGGTGAGCGGCGGTTTTCAGCAAGGCCACGGGGAGCAGCATGGAAGAGCTGCTGAATTGTCGCCTGCCCGCCCTCCCATTTTTATTTATAAAAAAAAAAAGATAAAAAAAAAGAGTAAATATTGTTTTATTTGTCGTGGCTTTAATTGGAGTGAAGTTGCTCTCTGCAAAGGGAGTGAACAATGGGGGTTTTTATAGGTGTCAGGCTGACCGGCTTTGGGGCAGTTGGCCTGGTTTTAAATTATTTGATTACTCTGTGGTTTGGGCCAAGAGTTGTGGTTTGTTTGATAGTTGTTGATACAAATTGTTCTGATTGGTTATTGTGTATTAATTGGTATAAACTAAATAAAAGACCACAGCTTTTGTTCATCCAAATTGTTTCAGTTGCTTACAATTGGTTACAAACATTTACACCATACAACCACATGAATAAAGACTGAAGCATGACATTTAGACACATCTCTTTTTTCCCTCCAGACACTCAAAGTTTTGGATTTTGTTGGGCAAAAACCTCAATTAGTTATTCATTAAGGAGATTACAAATGAACTTAAATTATGGAAACACTACACTCTAACACTAACATAAAAAAATTGTTCCCCAAACTGCTTTACACTAAGCAATCCCTACCTTTACTAATTAAACCAACAGACTTCAAATTGTTAGATAAACATTTGAATTTGGATCTATGGAAGGGAAAAAAACATTTTCCCATAGATTCACAGATTCTCATGAAATTGCTACCTGTGCTTATTTGAGCATGTTCTGAACACCTGCACTGTTCGTTTTATTTGTGTGTCCACGATGTACAGTGAGGGAAATAATTATTTGATCCCCTGCTGATGTTGTACGTTTGCCCACTGACAAAGACATGACCAGTCTATATTTTTTATTTTTATTTTATACAAACAAATACAAAAAAGACTCAACATTAATATATAGAAAGTCTTAAGATTACTTAGTACAAAAAAGTTAAAATACAGACAATGGAACCTATGCCTAAGGAGGAGCATCGGTTTGCTTCAAACTTGATCAGTCTAGAATTTTAACGGTAGGTTTATTTGAACAGTAAGAGACAGAATAACAATAAAAAATCTAGAAAAACACATTTCAAATAAGTTACAAATTGATTAGCATTTTACTCAGTGAAATAAGTATTTGATCCCCTTTTAATCAGCAAGATGTCTGGCTCCCAGGTATCTTTTATACAGGTAACAAACTGAGATTAGGAGCACTCTATTCAAGGTAGTGCTCCAAATCTCAGCTTGCTACCTGTATAAAAGACACCCGTCCACAGAAGCAATCAATCACATTCCAAACTCTCCCCCATGGCCAGGACCAAAGAGCTGTCCGAGGATGTCAGGGACAAGATTGTAGACCTACACAAGGCTAGAATGGGCTGCAAGACAATCGCCAAGCATCTTGGTGAGAAGGTGACAACAGCTTGTGCGATTATTCGCAAATGGAAGAAAAACAAAATAAAACACTTACCCGTTATGCAGTAGAGAGCTTTGAGACGATGAATGGGGGGCACCACTATGTGGTGAAACCGAGAACAGGAACCAGTTCAAATGGCAATGGGTAGACAGCAAAAGATATAATCCAGGTCACTGTCCAGGGGTCAAAGGCAGGTGGCAGACACAAAGTAATCCAGGTCACTGTCCAAGGGTTAGAGGCAGGCGGCAGACAAAAGGTAGAAAACAGGGTACAAACTGGGTCAAAAAAGCAAGGTTCACAGGGACAGGATAACAGCAGCAGGGAGACACAGAATGCAATTAAGCAGCTCTGAATAACTGAACACCGTCATCATGGTTCCAGGGCTTTTATAGGACCAGCAGGCACCTCCCCCGTAGCTCCACCGCCCGCTTGTTCCAGCAAACAAGGGATTAATGGAAAAACACTGCCCCCTGCCTGTTCCGGCAACGAAGGGGTTAAGGGAGGTGGCCTCCTTACAGCACACGGAAGCACCGCCACCTCTGTTAGCAGCCGTGCCTCTCCATTACTGCGGTCTCCAGCTCCCTGCGAGTGAAGTACTTGGGGAGAAGAAGAACGACTGCCGCCTCGAGGACCAGCACCCCGCGACATGACCGTGCCGCCCCCTCCTAGTGCGTGCCATGGAGTTACGGCAGCAATGAGAGGTACATGACACTCAGTCTGGGGCTCCATGCAAGATCTCACCATGTGGAATTTCAGTGATCATGAGAATGGTGAGGAATCAGCCCAGAACTACACGGGAGGATCTTGCCAATGATCTCAAGGCAGGTGGGACCATAGTCACCAAGAAAACAATTGGTAACACACTACGCTGTGAAGGACTGGAAAGGTCCCCCAGCTCAATAAAGCACATGTACAGGTCCGTCTGAAGTTTGCCAATTAACATCTGAATGACTCACAGGAGAACTGTTGATCAGTGCTGTGGTCAGATGACACCAAAATCAAGCTATGTGGCATCAACTCAACTCGCCATGTTTGGAGGAGGAGGAATGCTGCCTATGACCTCAAGAACACCATCCCCACCGACAAACATGGGGGTGGTTTTTGGTAAGGGGACAGGACAACTTCACTGCATCAAAGGGATGATGGATGGGGCCATGTACCGTCAAATCTTGGGTGAGAACCGCCTTCCCTCAGCCAGGGCTTTGAAAGTGGATTGTGGATGGTTATTCCAGCATGACAGTTAGCAAAAACACACGGCTAAGGCAACAAAGGAGTGGCCTAGCCAGTCTCCATACCTTAATCCCATTGAAAATCTGTGGAGGGAGCTAAAGGTTGGAGTTGCCAAACGTCAGCCTGGAAACCTTAATGACTTGGAGAGGATCTGCAAAGAGGAGTGGGACAAAATCCCTCCTGAGATGTGTGCAAACCTGGTGGCCAACTACAAGAAACTTCTGGCTTCCGTGATTACCCACAAGGGTTTCGCCACCAAGTACTAAGTCATGTTTTGCAAAGTGGTCAAATACTTATTTCATTGAGCAAAATGCAAATCAATTTATAACTTATTTGAAATGTGTTATTCTGATTTTTTTGTTATTTTGTTCAAATAAGCCTACCATTAAAATTATAGACTGATCATGTCTTTGTCAGTGGGCAAATGTACAAAATCAGCAGGGGATCAAATAATTATTTCCTTCACTGTAGGAGGTGACAGTAGGTTCTCACCCTATTGTGAGTGTGCCTTGACGTGGCGGGTGAGCTTAATTATGCTTTGGCCAATTCATATTACCAAAACCTCTCATTTACAGTATCTCACAAAAGTGAGTACACCCCTCACGTTTTTGTAAATATTTTATTATATGTTTTAATGTGACAACACTGAAGAAATGACACTCTGCTACAATGTTAAGTAGTGAGTGTACGGCCTGTAAATTTGCTGTCCCCTCAAAATAACTCAACAGACAGCCATTAATGTCTAAACCTTGGCGACAAAGTGAGTACACCCCTAGGTGGAAACGTCCAAATTGGGCCCAAAGTGTCTATTTTGTGTGGCCACCATTATTTTCCAGCAGTGCCTTAATCCTCTTGGGCATGGAGTTCATATTATGTTTATATATACAGTGACCAACTTAATTAGGGTGAGATGCACAGACAGTTTTTGTTTTTGTGTACAATGTGCTACATTTTAAAGGGCCCATATGCTTCACACTAAAAGTAACAGAAAGTTCCTGGGAAACAGTCTGCTAAGCATTTTCCTTTTGTGTCTTGTGCTATGTATAAACTTAGAGAAGGGATCAAATATTAATTACACATGCCACATCAGACACAACAGCAATATGTGAGATTTATGCATGTCCTTTAAACAATGGCCAATGTGGGCACCCTATTAAAGGGTAACCACATCTGTGATTTTGTTTTAAATATATATTGATTTTATATGTTGCTAAAACAAGGTCCTGCAATATGTAGGATGCATAACCTGAAATTGTAAGGACTTACCTGCCTTTCCGGTCCTGCTCCATGGCTGCTCCCGCAACGCTTCCTCCTCAGGCAGCTTCCCGTGCAGGCGGCTTCCACCGCTACCCGGTCGGCGTCTTCACCGCATGGCCGACCATGTGGCAAACAGGTACCACCATGTGGTCAAAACTTAATATTGCACGTTACATTTGTAACATGCTTTTACAACCTCGGGTGACCTCTTCATGCGGGACACGCCTCCTCCTCTCCCTACTTAAACCTGGACTTCCTCTTCTGGGTCACCCTTGGTTGGTGTATTTTGCTTCTTGCTTGTGCATTTGATTGTGACTGACTGCTCAGTTTTGACTTGGCTTGTTTACCTTGTTCCTGTCTCTCTGATTCGTCTCCTGATTCCTGCTCGTGTGGTATTGATTCGGCTTGTTGACCTCGTCTCTGGATTCTGATTCGGCTTATCCTGATGACCTGTCTGACCCGGTTGGTTCTCTGACTTCCTGGTTCCTGTTTGGCCTGGCTCACTACGCCATCCGGGGGTCCTACCTCACCATATCAGAAATACTAATAAAATGAAAGCCCAGTCAACTTATTCTAGGGGAAAATTTGAAATATTAAAAAAAAAATTTTAAGTATATTTTTAAATAGAATATCCTTAAACAGTTAAGGTTAAATGGAAAACCCAGTTACTCTGCTATTAGATGATAATCACTTAACGGTATTATGACTGTGACCCAGTGACCAGACTTCTCCTTTAAGCACGGACACTCATGGAAGAGATATACTGTGCTGCATTAAAACCATTACTGCTCTGCATGACACATAGTTTTATTTCTTCTGAGCACATGGTTACACTACTATATTTCCCTTTTAACTAGGGATGGACATTAAAAATAGTCACTGGATGTGGTCACCTTACCCTAGTGTGAAAAAATAAAACAAATAAAAAAAATGGTCCCATTGTATAGTCTCAAACAAAATGCTGTTTGTATAATTACAATATTAACATTTTCAATAGGTAGTTGTACATTTTTTATGTATAAATCTTGTCCTATGAAAGGACGGATAATAGGTCAGGGCCATGCTGCACTACTAATAATGAAACACAGAGATATGCAAAGCCAAAAACAGAACAGATAAACTTTCATTTTTTATTTTGATGATAATTCTGCAGTTTGGCTTCCAATTGCTGTGACAGGAGGTTGGGAAAGCATGATGCGGTTCTGCTGATGTTCCTGTGAAATGAAGATGAAAAGACAATTTATGCTGAAGAGTTGTATGTTATCAATTCACACAATTAAAAATGAAAGTACGAGTTTGGCCTGTGTAAAACACACACACACTACTATTCCCATCACTGGTGGCCAGGATGACAATGGGGTTCATGAGATTTTTAGGCCTTAAAACATGTGCATTGTAGGTGCAAAATAGTATTACAAAGGTGTAAGTATCTATGATGTACCTATAGTTGTACACATATAATGTACACATTTATACACTGCCCTCACCACACACCCCTGCCTTTACACACACATGTATATGTATATATATATATATATATATACACACACACGTATGTATATATATATATACACACACACACACCAGTATATATATATATATATATATATATATATATATATATTTCTCCCCCCTTTCTCCCCATCTCTTACCGTATCTTCTGTCTTCTTTCTTCCATCCAGTTGTGGGAGCCCGAGGTCTGGCACTTCAGACCTCGGCTTCCCTGCTCTCTAATCACTACGCGCCGGCTATTGATGCCGAGCGCCGGGACATGACGTCATCCATGCGGTCGGCATCAATAGCCGGCGCCTAGTGATTAGAGAGCAGGGAAGCCGAGGTCTCAAGTGCCAGACCTCGGGCTTCCCTGCTCCCTCATCACTACGCGCCGGCAATTGATGCCGGGCGCCGGGACATGACGTCATCCCTGCGCTCGGCATCAATAGCCGGCGCGTAGTGATTAGAGAGAATGGTGGCTTCGTGGGAACCTCCGGCTTGGTAAGTACCCGGCGTATAAGACGACCCCCCACTTTTAAGAAAAATTTTTGGGGTTAAAAAGTCGTCTTATACGCCGGAATATACGGTATATATATATACATATATATATATATATATAGATATATGTTTTTTTGAGCACGTTTATCATGATAACTTGATGAGATGCACTTTAAAGTATTTCATAGGCTCTTTTGAGCTGGAGTTTGGTATATCATTTTTTTGGGAGGGGTTCCACCTGTAGTCTTTGGCCAAAAGTCTGTGCTGCTCAATAAAGAAAACAAGCTTAACTTAATGGCATGGACATTTACCATCAGCCATGCTTTTCAGACCTGCTATTCGAACTGCTCCAGCCAGTCTCTCCGGCAGACGATGGCGTGCCCGGCTCGAACACCGAAACTCCAATCATCAAGCGTGGCAGGAAAAAATAGATTCTGTACCTAGAAAGGAAGATATGTTTGCCATTATTGAACAGGCCACACAAGGAATACGTAGAAGCCTCAAGGAAATCAAGGCATTCAGCAACACCAAGATCGGCATCATGGGCCATGTCTGGCCCGTACCCTTGGGCGTCAACATCTGTCATACACTGTATGGCAGCGGACACCAGTTTTAAAAGTTTTGGAGGCGATCAACGATCACCTCCTAAACTTCAATGGTGTGTCTGAAATGCCTCGATCACGAGGCATTCAGCGACACTGAACACTCACCCCAGGATTTCGCCACTCGCAAGATGAAAATTGGAAAAGTTTGCCCGAATGTCTCCAGACCCTCTAGAAAACTCTGGCTCCACTTGCAGGTTGAATACAGGTAGTGCATTCAACCATGCAAGTCAATGGAGCCCAGCTTTCTAATCAATATGTGATTAGTAAGATATTAAATGTTATTAATGGTAACATTTCAAAATTATTATGCATCAGAGGAACCATCCAATGTAAGAAAAAAAAAAAGTCCAAAAAGAATAACATAAAAAGTTTATTATTACGAGATAAGTGCTGAAATTAGCGCTGTAATCTTCCCAAAAATCTTGACATGGAAAGAGTTAAAGTAAAAGCATTTCAAATACCCAAGGGGTATCTAATTAAAAAAAATGAATGGTTTGATGGGGTAAATTTGAGTCACCGGGTTCAAAGATAGGGCATAGGCACAGACTGACCAAAATGGGGGGGGGGAGCGCACTTCCCAAAAAGTGGCCTTTTAACCCCAAACTCCAGACAAACCCATGCATGGGTGGTATCACTGTACTCGGGAGATGGTGCTGAAGACACATTGGGGTGTTGTTTTATAGTGGCGTATACCTGGAGCTATAAATTCATATCTGAAGTACAATTTGTTTTTAAAAAATACAGACAAAATTACTACCACAAACTTTAGCAAAGGCTGGTGGTAGAATCTAATGCATGGAAAGGGTTAAAATACTAGCATTTGAAATACCTTAGGGTGTCTAGTTTGGAAAAATATATGGTTTGATGGAGTAAATTGAATTAGCCGGCTTCAAAGATGGACCTATTAGGACATGGGGCAGTAGGCCCAGATGTAAAAGTTCCAAGTTAAAAAATGCGCACTTCCTAAATGTGGCATTTTGGTCTTAGTGACTCTTTCAATGGATCCAGGAGACGTGTCGGTGCATGGAATGTAGGCTTCCAGTCGGCAATCAAACAACTTGGTAGACCTTTAAAATATTTCAGTTTCAAACTTCAAATTGTTGGTATCCATAACAGGATTTACAAAACCATGCTCATGCAGGAATGCTTACTATGTCATGTCTTACTATGATGTCAGTTGTTTACAGCTTTAGCGGTTGTATGCAGACTACATTTTCTGGCACTTCTATATCAACCCTGTGTTGGCTATTTAGAAGAGCTGTACCTCTACATTATTATTAGTATTATCTAAGAAATCCCAGAACGTGGGAATCCTTCCATAGGATATCGATTTCAGATTTCCATCATTACAAACCAACAAGCAAAATGTCAAATGACGGTAAGAGTACTATACATTAGTATTTTACTTCTTAGTACAATTCAACAGATAATCTTTGCATGTTTGTTTTTCCTGCGATTACAATTTTGGGGAGTCTATTGCCTATACCTATATTCATTGTCAAAACATTTTTAATAATTTATACATCGCTTCCGGCAGAAATAATTGACCGAAGACATGATGTTGAAGAGGGGGAACAAGAGTCTGAGGTCATTGACTTGACTGGGGGAGACCAGGGAGAAGAACTGCAACTGTCATTTGGAAGCGGTCCGATAACCTCCCCATCACATGGCACTCCGCCAGTTTCAAGACCCAGGGGCAGAGAGAGGATGAGAACAATGCCTAATACTCAAGACTCAAGGCAGAGAGCGAGAAGCCGTTCCCCAGTAAGGTCCATCGCAAACCCTCTTGTGGACGCGCACAATTATGTGAGGCATCCAGGGGCAAATAGGAACAACATCCGTCTGAGATTACCTGGCAGGATCGTTCAGAGACGGGTAACTGGAGAACAAGACATTCTTGGAGACTGCAGTATTTGCTTTATGGACTATGAACGTGGGCAGCCCATAATCGCTCTGCCATGTCAACATCAGTTCCATAGTCGCTGTATAATACGCTGGCTACAAGAGAACCCCAGCTGCCCTTTATGCCGCCACCGGATCATGCAAAACCCAAGAGGAGAGAGAATAGCTCTTATGGTTACAGAGACTACGACCATACGTCGGAGAGGCAGACCTGACATCGTCAGAATAAGAAGATATGAAGTTGAGGAATAAATCTGCTTTGGACTCATGGCCATTTCCAGCCGCTCTACTATGTGGCACTTACCATAAAAATAAAACATTTGTATTATTTACCAGAATTTCGTTTTTATTTATAACACTGTCAATCCTATTAATAGAATGATGTTATACAACACAATGGGTAAAATGAGTTCTCAGTTAATTATTTATTGTATAACTTTTTGGTGGAAACTCCTAATTTATAATGCTACAAAACGGGAGTCATATATCATACCTCCTATGTGTCGCATTTTTGGATGGGACAGTCCCTGCCCTGTGTCCTAGCAGAATCACCACTCCTGCTGTTACAAGCAATGGTGATCATGAGCTGGTTGTTGCCAAAGAGGGGCCCTGCAAAACTTAGGCCGCGCACCCTATTAGGGGCAGCCCCGGCTGTAGAGATAAAGCCACTTTGGAATATTGCACCAGAACCTCATTTTAAGATGAAGCCTTTCTCCGTGTTTTGGGTCACTAAATCAATGTGTTCGTGGATTCGGATAGCTGTGTAACACCTCCAAGGAAAGCAGCTTGTGGACACAAACTCCGCGGCTGACGGGTAGGAAGTTTACTGTTGAAATACGGTTATGGTGCGCCAAGCCGCCAATTACAATAGAGTGTGCGGGGTATTTAGAGCACAAGGCAGAACCACGTGACTACTTGGCCGGTGAGCGAGCCCGGGCACGCAGTACTCTGAGGACGGGCACGGCATTTTTGCACGCGCCTCGGGACCAGCTGAGACGGGATCGCGTAGGGGAGCTGGTGATGGCGGAGGTTTCTGTCAGTGCGTGAGGTGCTTGCTCTCCTCTTCTTTATCTGTCGCTTGTTTAACCACTCACCTCCTGCCCTCTCCTCAGACCCACTGGAGAATGGGGAACGAGGCCAGTCTTTACGCGAGGGAGGGAGGAGCGGGAGTCGGGCAGCATCAGCCGCCTCCTTGCCCCGGGTCCGGGGGTTCAGCACCAACCCGTGGACAGCTCCCATTGCTAAGCACGGCTGGAGCATCACCGACCGGGGCTCGACATGGCGGTGTCAGGTATGGAGACAAGGGATTGGGGGTGAAGAAAAAAAGCTGTAGGGACACAGAGCAAGGGGTATGGGCTTGCGGATCAGCTGGGAATGTGTAGCAAGGAGCATTAACATGGACATGAATGGAACAGAGCAATGCTCCGCCTAGCGAAGCCCTGGGATTACGTGGAGTTTGTAATTCATGGTAGCATTGATTAGAAGACTACAATTTAAGGGGTTAAGGGCAATTACGTGTCTTCCACACGTAGCCTCGTGATGCAGTCCAGGAGCTGTCATGGGGGGTTCAGAATGGGATACCTCCTCCTTCTCCCGTTTGTAGAGTACACCGCAGGGACATTGGATTTTATATTTTTAGTACATAAGAACATAAAAACACATCACTACTAGAGCCAGTTGTTTTTTTTTTAGTGAAGGAGTTCAACCAGTGGATTCTGGGAAATTGACCTATAATGTAACCTATTTTACCCACTCTGCATATTTCATTCTATTGATCTCAGGGCGGTTCTCTGAAGCATGGATTTAGTTCTGGGCTATCATTCTAAGGCAGGGGTGTCCGAGGTTTTTGTGCATTGGGCCACTTCATCAGAAATGTATATGTGCGTGGGCTGCACTCATTTGTCACTGTGAGAAAATATGGCCTTTAATAAAATATGCAGCTTAAAATAAAGTAAATGACACAAAACCTTTACTTTTCCTCTCAATGATTTCTGGGCCTAGAAAGTTTTGTCCTCTCAAGTGACTACAAATTCAGGATTCTGGATAAGTACAAATGAAATAGTTCTATTTATTCTAGGGATGCACCGAAATGAAAATTCTGGACCAAAACCGTAAATTCAGGGTTCAAATTGAAAATGACCCCTCACCTTTAATAATAATTTTAAAAAAACACACTTTTAATTAAAGTAAGGTACACACCAAAATTGTTACTCGATTATAAGACAACCCTGATTATAAGATGACCCCCCAAAATCTGAATATTTATTCAGGAAAAAAGCCTGAAGATAAGACGACCCTATAGGAAAAAAGTTTTGCTAGTAAATGTTAATTCATTTTAACTATGTAAACGATTTTTTTTAATAAAAGCTATGATTGAGAAAAATATATATTTTTTTATTTTCCAACCTGCCCCAGTTATGCACATCTGCCCCCAGACTTGTCACTGTGCCCTAGAAATGCCTTATACCCCCATATGCCACTGTGCCCCATGATATGCCTTTTAACCCTCTAAATGCCACTGTGCCCCATGATATACCTTTTGATCCCCTATGTGCCACTCTGCCTCCAGAAATGCCTTACACCCCTATATGCCACTCTGGCATTTAGGGGGTTAAAAGGCATATTATGGGGTAGAGTGGCATATAGGGGGTCAAAAGGCATATCATGGGGCACAGTTGCATATAGAGGGTTAAAAGGCATTTCTGGAGGCAGAGTGTCATAAAGGGGGTTAAAACGGGGGTTTAATTTAGGAAAAAAAGAAAAAGTCTGAATATAAGACTACCCTTTAAGAAAAAAGGTTTACTAGTAAATATTAATTCACATGTAAACTATTTTTTCATATTTAATAAAAACTATGATTGAGAAAAATACATTTTTGTTTTTATCTCCTTTTACTTGCCAACCTGCCCACAGTTATGCACATCTGCCCCCTTATAAACCACTCTGCCTCTCCAGAAATGCCTTATACCCCCCCATGTGCCACTTTGCCTCCCAGATATGTCTTTTAACCCTTCCTATATACCACTCTGCCTCCCTGATATTCATGTTAACCCCCATACGACACTCTGCCTCCTTGATCTTCTTGTTAACCCCTATATGCTAGTCTGCCTCCAGAAAGCTTTTTAAAGGCCCGTGTATGCCACTGTTACCCTTCCCCAACTTACCAGTGCTTCTTTAGACTTCTTCCCGTGCTCCAGATTCCTTGGTGTATAGTGGGGCAGCCGGTGGAGGTCCATGCGGTGCGCGCAGAGAACCTGAGCTGCTGTCGACACTTCTGCCAGGGCTTCTATGAATGAGCACCTGAAGGTCACGTGATGCCGGTGCTCCGTCATAGAAGCCCCGGCAGAAGTGGATGTTGCAGACGCCCACAGGCAGCACTGCGGGGGATCTGGATCTCAGAACACACCAAAGTTGGACAAAATTCAGCAATAAATAAATATAAATATATATATATATATATATATATATATATATATATACACACACACATATATGGGGTCTGCACATCACTTACAGCCAGGCCCGGACTGGGACAAAAAATAGACCCGGGCATTTAAGACTGAGCAGCCCATTTTTATTTAATTATTTATTGTTAAAGCCCACCCTTCATGTACCATCTTTGCATTTCCCCAAATCACTTAAACATTCATGATAGACACAAACACTTACTCACTCATTCACACAAATCATTAGCACATACTCATTAATGCAGTCTCACAAATCATTCAAGCAATTCATCCACACATGAATTCATTAATTCTCTTACGCATTCACACAATTCATCCACACATTTATTCATTCATTCTTGTACGCATTCACACTACCCCCTCTCCCCATCCCCTTCTTGTCTGCCCCTTCTATGTTCCCCCTTATCACTATGTACCCCCTTCCCCACTTCTCAATATGTACCCCCTCTCACTATCTATCCCCTCTACCCCTTTCTATCTAACCCCTCTCCCCCCTCTCACTGCACCCCCTCCTTCACCCCCTACTTACCTTGTTGCCAGAGTAAGCAGCAACTGCGACCGGGTCCGCCACTCTAGGGGGCCGGCCTTAGGGGTTCGCGGCCGCACAGGGCTTAAATTAAAACATCGGGGTTTTTTGTTGTTTTTTAAAAAACTTTATTTAACATCCTCTATGTTAAATAAAGGTAAACAAACTTTATTTAACATGAAAGATGTTAAATAAAGTAAACAAAAAAAACCCCCCGATGTTTTAATTTAAGCCCTGTGCGGCCGCGCACCCCTAAGACCGGCCCTGGTTGGGGCTGCCCGGCCCCCTAGAGTGGCGGACACGGTCACCTAGAGTGGCGGACCCGGTCGCAGTTGCAGCGGGCTTAAGGGGCATATGCCCCTTATGCTCTGTGTTAATGCGGCCGCATAGGCCCAGTCAGTCCGGTCCTGACTGAGCCTATTTTAAGGTAGGGGCCTGACTTGCAAAAGGTCACTTCTCCATTATAATACTCTTGGATCTCTCTGCTGCTTTTGATACTGTTGATTACCACCTTCATCTTGACTCACTTGCTTCTATAGGCACTCGAGATACAGCTCTCTCCTGGATCTCCTCATATCTGTCTAACCATTCCTTCTCTGTCAGCTTCTCTGGCAAGACATCATCACCTCATTCACTTTCGGTTGGCGTCCCCAAGTCCTTGGCCCCCTGCTGTTCTCTCTTTATACTTAATTTCTTGGTAAACTAATCAACTCATTTGGCCTCCAATATCATCTACATGCAGAAATAGTCTCTGTATTACTAACTGCTTTTCTTCTATTAATGGATGTCACAACTCTTCCTTGAAACGTAATCTTTTAAAAAATGAACTCATTATGTTCCCTTCTTCCATCTCCACTCCACTACCTGAATTCTCAAATATCACCATTAACAACACGACTATCTCTCCTACTAATCAGGCCCGATGCCTTGGGGCTATCCTTGACACCAACCTCTCCTTCTTCTCTCACATTCAGTCCCTCAACAGATCCTGCCGCTTGCAACTAAAAAACATCTCTCACATCCGCCCATTCCTCACCCAAGAATCCATAAAAACTCTGGTTCATTTACTTATCATTTCCCATCTTGACTACTGCAACACTCTTCTGGTTGGCATTCCACTGTCTTGACTCTGTCCTCTGCCCCGGGTGGCGTAACTAGACGCCTCAGGGCCCGGGGGCGAGAATCTGTTAAGGGCCCCCCACCCCCTCACCCCCCCACCCCCCCAAAAAAACCATGATTTTTACCCAACAATTTTTTTTCAACAAATTCAACAAATTCAATTTACATATTGAATCATATCTGTAAAAAAATCAAAGAAAAAGGGGCGCATGTACAAAGGGCATAATCCAGGGGTGTCCAAGTTTTTTCTGCAGTGGGCCACTTCATCAGAATTGTATACGTGCGCGGGCCGCACTCATTTTTTACTGCGACAAAAAATATGGCCTTTAATAAAATATGCAGATTAAAATAAAGTAAAATGACACAAAACCTTTACTTTTCCTCTCAATGATTTCTGGGCCTAGAAAGTTTTGCGACTACAAATTCAGGATTCCCTAGATTTATTCTAGGGATGAACTAAAATGAAAATTCTGGACCAAAACATTCAGGGTTCACTTAGCCAAAACTGAAAATGGCCCCCACCTTTAAAAATAATAATAAAAACTCACATTTTTAATAAAAGTAGGTAACACAACTGGACAAAATTAGCAATATGACTTGGCAACCCAGGCAACCAGTAAATGCTGGTACCTAGGCATGATGGGACTGTGCTCGCTGTCCTGAAACCTAGCTAGCTGCCCTCCTTGTGTAGTGATGCTGCCAGCAGTATGGGGTCTGCACATCACTTACAGCCACCCTGTACCAGCATGTACTGGCTGACTTGGCATGATAGGAGTGTGATTGCTAACAGTAGCCACAGTGCCATCATGCCTAGGTTCCAGCACTTACACATCCATCCAGTAAATACTGGAACCTAGGCATGATGGGACTGTGATTGCTGTTAGCAATCACACTCCTATCATGCCAAGTCAGCCAATACACGCTGGTACAGGGTGGCTGTAAGTGATGTGCAGACCCCATACTGCTGGCAGCATCAATACACAAGGGGGGCAGCTAGCCAGGTTTCAGCATGTACTGGCTGACTTGGCATGATAGGAGTGTGATTGCTAACAGCAATCACAGTCCCATCGTGCCTAGGTTCCAGCACTTACACATCCATCCAGTAAATGCTGGAACCTAGGCATTATGGGACTGTGATTGCTGTTAGCAATCACACTCCTATCATGCCAAGTCAGCCAGTACATGCTGGTACAGGGTGGCTGTAAGTGCAGACCCCATACTGCTGGCAGCATCAATACACAAGGGGGGCAGCTGGCCAGGTTTTTAGCATGTACTGGCTGACTTGGCATGATAGGAGTGTGATTGCTAACAGCAATCACAGTCCCATCATGCCTAGGTTCCAGCACTTACACATCCATGCTTTCACACACACACACTCATTTATTCATATAATCATTCATTCACAGATTCATTCCCTCAATCACACACACTCATTCAAACACCCTCCCCACCCCCTTACCTGCACTGCAGCTCCTCGATGCCGCTTACAGACTTCAGCAGGGGGCGCGGCCTCCCTCTGCCTTCTCTGCTAAAGCACAGAGGAAGTAGGATGTCACGTGAACTCCGCTTCCTCTGTGCAGTCCAGAAGACCCTCCCACAAGTAAGTAGCGGGGTTGAGGTGCGGCTCGCTTAAGATCGGTTGCCCTGGCTGCGGGCCGCATGTTGGACGCCCCTGCTTTATTTAAAAAAAAAAAAAACTGAATAAAGATTTTGGGCGGCCCCTTGGCTTGGGCCCCCCTGCCGCCGGGGCCCGATTTCGGGCGGCCCCTTGGCTTGGGCCCCCTGCCGCCGGGGACCGGTCGCAGTCGCGACCCCTGCGACCCCGGTAGTTTTGCCACTGCCTCTGCAGTCTGTCCTAAATGCTATTTCTAGGCTTATATTTCTTGCACGCCACTCCTCTTCTGCTTCCCCACACTGCTCCTCCATTCATTTCTGCTCATCCACGGCGGGGAGTGTGCCAAACCTCCAAAACCATCATAGGGGACGTTTCATCCCCCCTGGACTCAAAAAAAGGGGGCTGAGTCACTGGCATTAGGGTAGAGGCGTCTCCCATTCATCCTTATAACGTTAACCGGCCCGGGGAGGTGCTTCCACACCAAAAACCAGCTCAGCAATCCAGGAACACCATTAAAGCACGCCTCTCACACTCAACAGTCATTGACTGTTGGACAAGCTGTGGTGTACTTGCCTTGTGTAGTCTCCATTTGTTTTTCCCCCGTGCCTCTATGCTGTTTTTTTATTCTCCTGGCTTTGGATCGTTTACTGGATTTCAATTCCTGACTGCTACCTGCCCTGAACTCTGATTGCTACCTCACTTCTGCATGAACTCTGCCGGTCCCAACCTTACGGTTGTTTACCATACCGCTTGTCCTCAGCCTGCCTCGACCCTCTGGACTGTCTCGAACATTCTATTTGCCTCACCATTGCCTGTAGGTTTGCTCCTCCTGCCTCAACGCTCCTGACCAGGACTATAACAGAAGCTTTTAGTTGTCCAGCTTGTTGCTGTTCTATGCAATAAAATGGATTGCAATAAAATGAATGTAGTCTCTATGCTTCTGGCTGAGAAATCTGTTTTTGGACGTTTCTGTCCCTGAACAGTTTCATGGAAGCCTGTTTACCTTGATGTGTTACATAGTGAGTACTTCTTGCCATTGCAGAATTAATTTCAGGCATGCAATGCAGCCTGTACAAGAGGTTAAGTACAAGCAGGATTTATAACAAAGGTTTTATCTTTCTTTCAAAATGTGTAAATAGCTTATTAATACATAAATGATAGTGCCAAGATTAGAATGAGGCATGGAGGCTAAATATATATGTTCACCATTTACAGAATCAGTAATTTTGTACACGGCTGCCGGAGAGTAGGAACCAGGTCCCCTGCAACGCTGCAGGGGATCTGGATCCTAACCCTGCTGCTTACTTGCAGCAGGGCTAAATGAAAAAGAAACACCTGCGTCGGGCGATATGAATTGTGGGTCCATCTTTAAAATCAGACCATTTTAACATAATGGCCCCTGGCACCAATGTTATGTGTTTTGTCCATAGAGCCCTTGGCAGCTTTAATCAGGAATTAAGCTCAAGTAAAAGGGATCACAGTTGTGAATCAGTCGTTTATGGTCACATTATACGCTGACCATGTGACTCTCACTATGACGTCTCCACTAACTTGTATACCTTCAGTTTTGGACATTATAGAAGAGTTTAGTAGTTATTCCGGCTATGTGTACAGATTTATCGACTACCTTGGAATTAAATTATGCTTTGATCTAAAATACTCTTCAGATTTACATTATTCGATTTTACTATCTGAACTTTGTGAATTAACAAACATTTGGAAGGGTATAGAAGCTTCATAGTTTGGCAGATTTAGCAGACATTTCTTCTGATTGCACTATCCTCCCTTTCCATGAAATTAAAGATAGATTTGAAATCCGTAATAAGGAGTGTTTGCCTAATTTTAGAATAAGGAACTGTTTGGGATTAAACCCAATAACACCAGATATCCTAAATCAATGTATTAAAGCACAGGATGACTCAAAACAAATTTCCAGATCAAGACTAGTCCAATCTGCACAGGAGCTAACAAAAACTAATAAACTCCTGAAATGAAAGAATGATTTTCATAAGTCGTTCCCAGAGGATAGCTGGTACAGATCATGAAATGTTCAGAGAAGCAGTTCACTGTGTCTTTCTTCAAGGTTTTCCATTGCTTGTATATGGTCCCTTCTATACTAAGGACATTTCAACCAGTAAACTCTGGTATATGTTGGACATGTAAGAAAACAAAGGGCATTCTATATCATATATGATGGAATTGTGACCATATAAATCCCATTAAATATAAAATCTCCAATCTATTAAAACATTTTCTAGGCCACAGCAGGGATCTCCTCTCACCTTAGACATTTTTAATGTACTTTAGAATTCACTTCTGGCACTAAGCCTCAGCAATTATTAGCAATATATTAGTAAGGGCTAAATTATGTAAAGCAATGAAGTGGGTACCACAGATAGCTATTCCTGGGAACAGGTCTTAGAACAAATCAAATATTAATAGGCTATGTAAAGATATTTCTGGGTCTCCTACTCTTAAATAAATACCAGAAAAGTGTCTACCTTGGTAACAACACAATCTGCGTTGTTTTTTCTTTTACACCTTTTATGGGAACTATTCATCTGAATAATATTATACATTTACTCCAAGACTCCAGTAATTTTAACATTATATCAACTTTATTCCATGATCATTTGTCGTACGTGTGTGTTGAATAGATCAAAATATTGCAACATATTTATAAAAAGAAATTATTGCAACAAGTATTTTGGATATACTGTAATCAGGGTAACAGAACAGGGATGAGGAAGCGGACTCTTGCAGACTCAGGTCCAGAAACAGGTATGCATCATAACAGGCAGGAAGAGCTGAAAGAACACAGGAACCAGGATAGCACAGAAGCAGACGAGCTGAAAGCGCTGCAGTCTCCACTCTGCAAACCTCTGGCCTTTTGCCTGCGGCTATATGTCAGGGACTGGATCCATAGAGACGACTGTAAAGACCCAGAGCGCCCAAACATGGAGTTCAGGAGGTATTGAGCAGTAGTGGAGTTGGACAGGGCCTGGTGCAGGGTGACTGCTCTCTCCCGGTGGGCATCCAGGGTTGTGCGGCCACATACCAGGGCGCTGACATAGCAGCAGTCCGGAACAAATCAAAACTAAACTTGGCTGGATGTGGAAATCTGAAACAAAACTTGGAGATATCCTGCAAGCGCCCTGGAGCAGGCATGAAACACTAGAATCATGTGCAGGATGCCACAGGCTGGGAGTAGGGAAGCTAAGCAGATTACCGTATTTGCTCGATTATAAAACAAGGTTTTTTCCAGAGCAAATGCTCTGAAAAATACCCCTCGTCTTATAATCAGGGTCGTCTTATAATCAGACCTCAAATAGGTCTGATTATGAGACAGATCCAGATCCCCCGCAGCGATGCAGAGGACCTGGATCCTCCTGTGTTAACCCACCCCCCCAACTTACCGGTGCTTCTGAGTCCCCGGTGCTTAGTCCGGGCTGCGTGTAGAGCTCTACGCGATACAATCAGTGGATGAAGACAAAAATCATTTGGAAATAATATGAAAAAAAGATTGTTTATTTTATAAAATACATTATGAAATATTCATGTTACTTACTTTGTTACTTGTCCCCTTCCCTTTTTGCCTTCTGTATCCCCTTTATTGATTTGTGTTTTAAAAAAAAATAATAAAAAAGGATATTAAAAAAAATATTTAATTTACTTACAATGCTTGATGAAACCTAAATTTTCTTAGTAGCTATCCGGATACCTTTACGTATCTCGGCACGTAACTTGGTACAGATATCAGTCACGCTAACTTCTCATTCCTTTCGGTGGAAAAAAAACACTTCAGCTATCAACCTGCCCCTAATCACACTCTGGTAAGTGTTCAACATCATTGTCGGTTTTTAGGGACTTTAACAGTGGAGACGCTATCCTAGATCTATATTTAGAATGGTATCTCAACTCGATCACACGGGCATTATCCAGTTACATCTTCATCCATTCCTCCAAGAAACGAAGTGTATCCAACCCTGGATCCTCAGGTGTGACTAACAGTGCCACTATTTATATGATATACAAAGTGTAAAGGTAACCCACTTCTCAGGATATACGTGTACCTCCCAAATAAAATACTACCAAAATGATCAACCTTCAAATGATCCCAGAAGACATAGGAAGTGTTATTAGTATTAAAACTCAGCTGTTGCCCCCATGTGGACCAAGGGTAGAATATGTATGCATAGTATGTATGTCACTTGTGCACTAATTTTCGTATGAATTTTATTTTTAAAGAAAATTGTATGTTTTGTGCGTTTGTATAAATCAACGAAAATGAGGAGGATCTTCAACGAAGCTAACGAAAACAAATTGCAAAAGTGACGAAAATCCGTTGCCACGTGTAGCCACCATTAGAAGCCATTTTGGTGCCATTACAAGCTCATTGATTGTTATGGCTGTGATTGGAAGGTCCAACAACCTATGGGAGTTTTTCCTTACTTTTTTCACGCTGGCCAATCAAGATTTACATTACCGTATTTGCTCGATTCTAAGACAAGGTTTTTTTCAGAGCAAATGCATTTTGGGGGGCAGAGTGGCATATAAGGGGGTATAAAGCATATCTGGGGGGCGGATGTCCATAACTGCGGGCAGGTTGGCAAATAAAAGGAAATAAAAATAAAAAATGAATTTTTCTCAATCATAGCTTTTATTAATTATGAAAAAATGTTTTACTTGTGAATTCATATTTACTAGTTAAACCTTTTTCTTATAGGTTAGTCTTATATTCAAGCTTTTTAGGGGGTCGTCATAATCAGGGTCTTCTTATAGTCGAGCAAATACGGTAGATCGATAATAGATTACATAGACGGTAGATATGCGATATTAGAACTCACCATACTCTCAGGGCATGGTTTCAGACCTCCTTGTGAATTCCTGCTGTTGCTTCTTTTGATGTTGTTGATTCTGGTGGTTGTGTATGACCCTGGCCCGGCTTAGTGATTTACCCGGTTCCTAATCCTGTCTTCTGTTCCTGACTCCACTGACTTCTGTGTTCCTGACCTAGCTCGTCTGACTACCTGTCTTGGCTTTGACCCCTGGCTTGTATTTTTGACTAAGATTCCGGATTGTGCTTACATTTATTTTTGCTATTTTTCTATTATTTAATAAAAGCTATTTTTTATATCAGCATCTCCTGTTTCCGTCTGGTTTTCTTGGTACCCTGACACATACAGTGAAGGAAGAAGTTATTTGATCCCCAGCTGGTTTTGTACGTTTGCCCACTGACAAAGACATGATCAGTCCATAATTTTAATGGTAGGTTTATTTGAACAGTGAGAGAAAGAACAACAACAATAATCCAGAATAACACATTTCAAGTAAATTATACATTCATTTGCATTTTACTCTGCGAAATAAGTATTTGATCCCCTATCAATCAGCAAGATGTCTGGCTCCCAGGTGTCTTTTAGCTGAGATTAGGAGCACTTTCTTTAAGGAACAGGGCAACCAAGGGAACCAAGGCACACAATCCATTAAATAGTTACTGAAAAGGGAGATAACTCTAGTCGCCACTAGAGACATTAATTGTACATATTCCGCTTTCTTTAGAAACTTATACATGGCAGCAGGGGCGTACCTAGAGTATTTGGCACCCGGGGCGGATCCTGTATGTGCCCCCCCCCACACACACACTTTAAAACTACCTGGCCGAAACTGAATATGACCCCCCCAAACACCATAAAAAAATCTAACACTTTTATTTAAAGTAAGTAACACACCAAAATAGGACAAAACAATTAAATAACAATATATATATATATATATATATATATATATATATATATATATATATATATATATATAATTGTTAACAGCAATCACATTCCTATCATGCCCAGGCACACCCAGATTCCAGGAGGCACTCGCAGACTTGGCATGATAGGAGTATGATTGCCATATCTACCCCTTCTCGCTCCCTTCTGCCCTATCTACCCCTTCTCACTCCCTTTTCCCTATCTACCCCTCCCTCTTTGAAGTTCACTTACCTTTCAGGAGTCCTGCGGTGGGGGTGCAAGGCCTCTGTCTCCCAGCTCTGCCACTGTATGGAACAGTATAGAGTGATGGGAGTTATGATGTACTTTAGAGCATAATTATATAATGAAAAATACATTGGAAATGGTACAGCATAACACCCATCACTCTCACACACTTACCAATCCACACACATACACCAATCCACACACATACACCAATCCACACATATACACCAATTCACACATATACTAATCCACACACATATACTAATCCACACACATACCAATCCACACATACCAATCCACACACACATACCAATCCACACACATACCAATCCACACATATACTAATCCACACACATACACCAATCCACACACATACACCAATCTACACATATACACCAATCCACACACACATACCAATCCACACACATACCAATCCACACACATACCAATCCACACACATACCAATCCACACACATACCAATCCACACACATACACCAATCCACACACATACCAATCCACACACATACACCAATCCACACACATACCAATCCACACATATACTAATCCACACACATACCAATCCACACACATATACTAATCCACACACATACCAATCCACACATACCAATCCACACACACATACCAATCCACACACATACCAATCCACACACACACACCAATCGACACACATACACCAATCCACACATATACACCAATCCACACACATACCAATCCACACACACATCCCAATCCACACACACATACCAATCCACACATATACCAATCCACACATATACCAATCCACACATATACACCAATCCACACACATACCAATCCACACACATACACCAATCCACACACATACCAATCCACACACATACACCAATCCACACACATACCAATCCACACACATACACCAATCCACACACATACCAATCCACACACATACACCAATCCACACACATACACCAATCCACACACATACACCAATCCACACACATACACCAATCCACACATATACCAATCCACACATATACACCAATCCACACACATACCAATCCACACACATACACCAATCCACAAACATACACCAATCCACACACATACACCAATCCACACACATACCAATCCACACACATACACCAATCCACACACATACACCAATCCACACACATACCAATCCACACACATACACCAATCCACACACATACCAATCCACACACATACACCAATCCACACACATACACCAATCCACACACATACCAATCCACACACATACACCAATCCACTCTCACTGTATGCTTTCCTACCTTTCCTCTTTTCTCCTTACAGCTCCTTTTCCTGCTCTTCGCTCCTCATCTTCTTCAGTTCTTCTGTCTTCTTCCGAGGGCACGGGGTTCAGAGGGCACGGACAGCGGTGGGCGCGGCTTCAGTGTTGTGCGCCGGGATCTGACAACAAACCCCGGCGCACAACAGCTGTTGCCGCGCGGATCGCAAGGGAGGGGTATCGGAGGTCTTTAACAGACCTCCGGCTCCCTTGAGTGATTTTAACCCGGGTTCAAGGGAAATCCTTGAACCGGCTTAAAATCACTCAAGGGAGACGGTGGTTTGTTAAAGACCTCCGATACCGCTCCCTTGCGAGCCTGCTCCTCCAGCGGCGGACATTACTGTCCGTCTCTGGAGGGGTGCCGGGTGCCGGCAAGTTGGCACCCCCCTGATGAGCGGCACCCGGTGCGGACCGCCCCCCCCCCGCCCCCCGCTAGGTACGCTACTGCATGGCAGATCAGGATGATAGGGAATTAGGTATAACATCACTGCAAGAAGTGAAATTAGACAAACTAACAAATTAACAAAGGGAAAGTCGAAATGCTATTATAACAGAGGAAGAGGTAAAACAAACTATCCAATCTCTATCCAACGGTAGAGCCCCTGATCCAGACGCCTTCCCCACTGAATATTATAAATTATTCTCCCACCAAGTGATACCAACCCTTACGACATTATACAACGATATCTTTCAAAATAATTGCCTCATACAGACATTGACTCTACTAATACCGTAATCGAGCAAAGGCCTAACAAAGGTACAATCTTATCGACCCATTTTGCTCCATAAGAGGACGTAATGATTTTAAGCAAATTAATTGCCACTAGATTACAAATATTGTTAATACACCATCGATTTTGTGAAGGGCTGCCACTCAGGCCGGGGTCAACCGTACAGACCTGGGGGCTGTAGTGGGGTCAGGGAGAAGGCCTTCAACACGGTGGCATGGCCACACTTATACAGGATATTGAAAAATCGATTCTTTGGACAGAACTTTCTGAACTTTACCTGCAATTTAAATGCAAACCCAGAAGTCATTGTCACAAATGGGTTGAAATCAGAGAAGATTTATTTGGGTCAGGGGGTCCAGCATGGTTACCCCTTGTCACCACTCCTTTTTGACTTGGCCTTGAACCCTTTACTCTGCACCCTGTTCGCCTCTTAAGATTTCAAAGCTATTTCATTCAGCACAATGGAACAAAAACTAACAGCCTCTGCTGATGATATTCTCTTACAGTATATATCTCTGACCATCTACCAACCCACATGTCCTCTCTTTATCACATACCTGCAGAGGGTAATACGGATTAAAATGAGAAAACCCTGTGGATTAAACACAGGGTTGCATGTGGTTGTTGGGATGGAAGTTAGGCTGCAAGGGTTAATGCCAAGGGGTGAAACAAAGAACACCTTCAGAATGTGCTGGTAGGCGCTCGCACCACTTAGTTTTACCGCCTTTTTGTGTTGAAATGCGCTCGCGAGCAGCTCGCGCCGCTTAGTTAGCCCGCGCTTTTGCATGTGCTGCGCTCGCGGACAGCTCGCGCTATGGTTTGGGCGGGTTTTTGCGCTATAAAAGTGGAACATCTGAGGCGTCCGTTTCACTTACCGCTGGCGTGCGCTAACTGACTGCACTGACCTCAGAGTCTGGTGAGCGGCGGTTTTCAGCAAGGCCACGGGGAGCAGCATGGAAGAGCTGCTGAATTGTCGCCTGCCCGCCTGTGACGGAAGCCTCCATCACTGGGGCCACTGGAGAAGCCTGACTGCCAACCTCCTCCCTATTGACTATGGGCCCTGGGTTTGTAGAGACTTCTGTGGCTACCCCCTGCAGTATCCTCTCATCACTGGGTGAGGGGATTATCTCCAGCAGACAGCCAGGATCTGGCACCAGGGAGTGACCACCATTCTTTCAGTTTAAATCTTCCCCCCACCTATTGTATTGTTAATCCCGTTACTGCCCCTGTTGTCTCTGGGAGGCAGATTAAGGGGGTTGTTTGTGTCTCAATATCTTGTTTTATGTAAATATGTGTTTTGCTGGATATATCCAGCCCTGTGTGTGAGAAATAAGTCTTCGTTTGGTTTTACCCTACACTGAGTCTCGGCTAGTGACTGGGGAACCGGGGAAAGTGTGTTGTCCCAGGCTAAGGGAGCACAAGACAGCGGAGGTAGTCGCTGCAGGCTTCTGCCCCCCACCTGCAATGGCTACAGGGATCCAGGGAGATGTGGCAGCCGGCCCTTCTCCCCAGCGGCAGATCACATGTCCGGGAGCGGAGGAACCGGTCCTCCCTCCCCAGCGGCAGGCCGACCCAGAAGATTCCCTAACCCCAGCTGAAGCGCTGGCAACAGGGCAAAGCATCGCTGGCTTCTGCCCAGCACCTACCAAAGCTGCAGGAATTCAGGGAGATACAGCAGCCGACCCGCCTCCCCAGCAGAAGCAGGGAGGTGGAACAGCCGGTCCATCTCCCCAGCGGCAGAACCTAATTCCGGGACCGGATCAACCTGAACTCCCTCCTCAACGGCAGCAGGAGCCCCAGGGAGGGGATGCAGGAGGCATCACACCCCAGCGGTACCCGGGAGATGGCGCAGCCGGCCCATCTCCCCAGCAGCAGCAGGAGCACCAATTTTGGGAGGGCATTGATGGGCCAAATAAACTGACTGACTACGGAGTCAACCCGTTTGGGGTCTCCTCCTATGTCAGTCCAATTCGAAGGGGGAAGAATTGTGACGGAAGCCTCCATCACTGGGGCCACTGGAGAAGCCTGACTGCCAGCCTCCTCCCTATTGACTATGGGCCCTGGGTTTGTAGAGACTTCTGTGGCTACCCCCAGCAGTATCCTCTCATCACTGGGTGAGGGGATTATCTCCAGCAGACAGCCAGGATCTGGCACCAGGGAGTGACCACCATTCTTTCAGTTTAAGTCTTCCCCCCACCTATTGTATTGTTAATCCCGTTACTGCCCCTGTTGTCTCTGGGAGGCAGATTAAGGGGGTTGTTTGTGTCTCAATATCTTGTTTTATGTAAATATGTGTTTTGCTGGATATATCCAGCCCTGTGTGTGAGAAATAAATCAGTCTTCGTTTGGTTTTACCCTACACTGAGTCTCGGCTAGTGACTGGGGAACCGGGGAAAGTGTGTTGTCCCAGGCTAAGGGAGCACAAGACAGCGGAGGTAGTCGGTCGGACTAGCCAGCTCCGTGACACCGCCCTCCCATTTTTATTTATAAAAAAAAAAAGATAAAAAAAAAAAAAAAAAAAGTAAATATTGTTTTATTTGTCGTGACTTTAATTGGAGTGAAGTTGCTCTCTGCAAAGGGAGTGAACAATGGGGGTTTTTATAGGTGTCAGGCTGACCGGCTTTGGGGCAGTTGGCCTGGTTTTAAATTATTTGATTACTCTGTGGTTTGGGCCAAGAGTTCTGGTTTGTTTGATAGTTGTTGATACAAATTGTTCTGATTGGTTATTGTGTATTAATTGGTATAAACTAAATAAAAGACCACGGCTTTTGTTCATCCAAATTGTTTCAGTTGTCATTTATTTATTATTGGTTACGATTGGTTACAAACATTTACACCATACAACCACATGAATAAAGACTGAAGCATGACATTTAGACACATCTCTTTTTTCCCTCCAGACACTCAAAGTTTTGGATTTTGTTGGGCAAAAACCTCAATTAGTTATTCATCAAGGAGATTACAAATGAACTTAAATTATGGAAACACTACACTCTAACATAAAAAAATTGTTCCCCAAACTGCTTTACACTAAGCAATCCCTACCTTTACTAATTAAACCAACAGACTTCAAATTGTTAGATAAACATTTGAATATGGATCTATGGAAGGGAAAAAAACATTTTCCCATAGATTCACAGATTCTCATGAAATTGCTACCTGTGCTTATTTGAGCATGTTCTGAACACCTGCACTGTTCGTTTTATTTGTGTGTCCACTATGTACAGTGAGGGAAATAATTATTTGATCCCCTGCTGATGTTGTACGTTTGCCCGCTGACAAAGACATGACCAGTCTATATTTTTTATTTTTATTTTATACAAACAAATACAAAAAAGACTCAACATTAATATATAGAAAGTCTTAAGATTACTTAGTACAAAAAAGTTAAAATACAGACAATGGAACCTATGCCTAAGGAGGAGCATCGGTTTGCTTCAAACTTGATCAGTCTAGAATTTTAACGGTAGGTTTATTTGAACAGTAAGAGACAGAATAACAATAAAAAATCTAGAAAAACACATTTCAAATAAGTTACAAATTGATTAGCATTTTACTCAGTGAAATAAGTATTTGATCCCCTTTTAATCAGCAAGATGTCTGGCTCCCAGGTATCTTTTATACAGGTAACAAACTGAGATTAGGAGCACTCTATTCAAGGTAGTGCTCCAAATCTCAGCTTGCTACCTGTATAAAAGACACCCGTCCACAGAAGCAATCAATCACATTCCAAACTCTCCCCCATGGCCAGGACCAAAGAGCTGTCCGAGGATGTCAGGGACAAGATTGTAGACCTACACAAGGCTAGAATGGGCTGCAAGACAATCGCCAAGCATCTTGGTGAGAAGGTGACAACAGCTTGTGCGATTATTCACAAATGGAAGAAAAACAAAATAAAACACTTACCCGTTATGCAGTAGAGAGCTTTGAGACGATGAATGGGGGGCACCACTATGTGGTGAAACCGAGAACAGGAACCAGTTCAAATGGCAATGGGTAGACAGCAAAAGATATAATCCAGGTCACTGTCCAGGGGTCAAAGGCAGGTGGCAGACACAAAGTAATCCAGGTCACTGTCCAAGGGTTAGATGCAGGCGGCAGACAAAAGGTAGAAAACAGGGTACAAACCGGGTCAAAAAAGCAAGGTTCACAGGGACAGGATAACAGCAGCAGGGAGACACAGAATGCAATTAAGCAGCTCTGAATAACTGAACACCGTCATCATGGTTCCAGGGCTTTTATAGGACCAGCAGGCACCTCCCCCGTAGCTCCACCGCCCGCTTGTTCCAGCAAACAAGGGATTAATGGAAAAACACTGCCCCCTGCCTGTTCCGGCAACGAAGGGGTTAAGGGAGGTGGCCTCCTTACAGCACACGGAAGCACCGCCACCTCTGTTAGTAGCCGTGCCTCTCCATTACTGCGGTCTCCAGCTCCCTGCGAGTGAAGTACTTGGGGAGAAGAAGAACGACTGCCGCCTCGAGGACCAGCACCCCGCGACATGACCGTGCCGCCCCCTCCTAGTGCGTGCCATGGAGTTACGGCAGCAATGAGAGGTACATGACACTCAGTCTGGGGCTCCATGCAAGATCTCACCATGTGGAATTTCAGTGATCATGAGAATGGTGAGGAATCAGCCCAGAACTACACGGGAGGATCTTGCCAATGATCTCAAGGCAGGTGGGACCATAGTCACCAAGAAAACAATTGGTAACACACTACGCTGTGAAGGACTGAAAAGGTCCCCCAGCTCAATAAAGCACATGTACAGGTCCGTCTGAAGTTTGCCAATTAACATCTGAATGACTCACAGGAGAACTGTTGATAGTGCTGTGGTCAGATGACACCAAAATCAAGCTATGTGGCATCAACTCAACTCGCCATGTTTGGAGGAGGAGGAATGCTGCCTATGACCTCAAGAACACCATCCCCACCGACAAACATGGGGGTGGTTTTTGGTAAGGGGACAGGACAACTTCACTGCATCAAAGGGATGATGGATGGGGCCATGTACCGTCAAATCTTGGGTGAGAACCGCCTTCCCTCAGCCAGGGCTTTGAAAGTGGATTGTGGATGGTTATTCCAGCATGACAGTTAGCAAAAACACACGGCCAAGGCAACAAAGGAGTGGCCTAGCCAGTCTCCATACCTTAATCCCATTGAAAATCTGTGGAGGGAGCTAAAGGTTGGAGTTGCCAAACGTCAGCCTGGAAACCTTAATGACTTGAAGAGGATCTGCAAAGAGGAGTGGGACAAAATCCCTCCTGAGATGTGTGCAAACCTGGTGGCCAACTACAAGAAACTTCTGGCTTCCGTGATTACCCACAAGGGTTTCGCCACCAAGTACTAAGTCATGTTTTGCAAAGTGGTCAAATACTTATTTCATTGAGCAAAATGCAAATCAATTTATAACTTATTTGAAATGTGTTATTCTGATTTTTTTGTTATTTTGTTCAAATAAGCCTACCATTAAAATTATAGACTGATCATGTCTTTGTCAGTGGGCAAATGTACAAAATCAGCAGGGGATCAAATAATTATTTCCTTCACTGTAGGAGGTGACAGTAGGTTCTCACCCTATTGTGAGTGTGCCTTGACGTGGCGGGTGAGCTTAATTATGCTTTGGCCAATTCATATTACCAAAACCTCTCATTTACAGTATCTCACAAAAGTGAGTACACCCCTCACATTTTTGTAAATATTTTATTATATGTTTTAATGTGACAACACTGAAGAAATGACACTCTGCTACAATGTTAAGTAGTGAGTGTACGGCCTGTATAACAGTGTAAATTTGCTGTCCCCTCAAAATAACTCAACAGACAGCCATTAATGTCTAAACCTTGCGACAAAGTGAGTACACCCCTAGGTGGAAACGTCCAAATTGGGCCCAAAGTGTCTATTTTGTGTGGCCACCATTATTTTCCAGCAGTGCCTTAATCCTCTTGGGCATGGAGTTCATATTATGTTTATATATACAGTGACCAACTTAATTAGGGTGAGATGCACAGACAGTTTTTGTTTTTGTGTACAATGTGCTACATTTTAAAGGGCCCATATGCTTCACACTAAAAGTAACAGAAAGTTCCCAGGAAACAGTCTGCTAAGCATTTTCCTTTTATGTCTTGTGCTATGTATAAACTTAGAGAAGGGATCAAATATTAATTACACATGCCACATCAGACACAACAGCAATATGTGAGATTTATGCATGTCCTTTAAACAATGGCCAATGTGGGCACCCTATTAAAGGGTAACCACATCTGTGATTTTGTTTTAAATATATATTGATTTTATATGTTGCTAAAACAAGGTCCTGCAATATGTAGGATGCATAACCTGAAATTGTAAGGACTTACCTGCCTTTCCGGTCCTGCTCCATGGCTGCTCCCGCAACGCTTCCTCCTCAGGCGGCTTCCCGTTCAGGCGGCTTCCACCGCTACCCGGTCGGCGTCTTCACCGCATGGCCGACCATGTGGCAAACAGGTACCAGCATGTGGTCAAAACTTAATATTGCACGTTACATTTGTAACATGCTTTTACAACCTCGGGTGACCTCTTCATGCGGGACACGCCTCCTCCTCTCCCTACTTAAACCTGGACTTCCTCTTCTGGGTCACCCTTGGTTGGTGTATTTTGCTTCTTGCTTGTGCATTTGATTGTGACTGACTGCTCAGTTTTGACTTGGCTTGTTGACCTTGTTCCTGTCTCTCTGATTCGTCTCCTGATTCCTGCTCGTGTGGTATTGATTCGGCTTGTTGACCTCGTCTCTGGATTCTGATTCGGCTTATCCTGATGACCTGTCTGACCCGGTTGGTTCTCTGACTTCCTGGTTCCTGTTTGGCCTGGCTCACTCCGCCATCCGGGGGTCCTACCTCACCATATCAGAAATACTAATAAAATGAAAGCCCAGTCAACTTATTCTAGGGGAAAATTTGAAATCTGAAAATTATTTTTTAAAGTATATTTTTAAATAGAATATCCTTAAACAGTTTAGGTTAAATGGAAAACCCAGTTACTCTGCTATTAGATGATAATCACTTAACGGTATTATGACTGTGACCCAGTGACCAGACTTCTCCTTTAAGCACGGACACTCATGGAAGAGATATACTGTGCTGCATTAAAACCATTACTGCTCTGCATGACACATAGTTTTATTTCTTCTGAGCACATGGTTACACTACTATATTTCCCTTTTAACTAGGGATGTACATTAAAAATAGTCACTGGATGTGGTCACCTTACCCTAGTGTGAAAAAATAAAACAAATAAAAAAAATGGTCCCATTGTATAGTCTCAAACAAAATGCTGTTTGTATAATTACAATATTAACATTTTCAGTAGGTAGTTGTACATTTTTTATGTATAAATCTTGTCCTATGAAAGGATGGAAAATAGGTCAGGGCCATGCTGCACTACTAATAATGAAACACAGAGATATGCAAAGCCAAAAACAGAACAGATAAACTTTCATTTTTTATTTTGATGATAATTCTGCAGTTTGGCTTCCAATTGCTGTGACAGGAGGTTGGGAAAGCATGATGCGGTTCTGCTGATGTTCCTGTGAAATGAAGATGAAAAGACAATTTATGCTGAAGAGTTGTATGTTATCAATTCACACAATTAAAAATGAAAGTACGAGTTTGGCCTGTGTAAAACACACACACACACTACTATTCCCATCACTGGTGGCCAGGATGACAATGGGG
The DNA here is from genome assembly GCF_027358695.1 of Spea bombifrons. Classification (NCBI taxonomy): domain Eukaryota; kingdom Metazoa; phylum Chordata; class Amphibia; order Anura; family Pelobatidae; genus Spea; species Spea bombifrons. The sequence continues at coordinate 27,103,739 of NC_071092.1, read as the reverse complement.
TTCATGAGATTTTTAGGCCTTAAAACATGTGCATTGTAGGTGCAAAATAGTATTACAAAGGTGTAAGTATCTATGATGTACCTATAGTTAAAGAATGTAACCCCTTATTATGTGTCCCTCTCTTTGATGTGTTGTGTAATGGCTTTGTGTACAATCTACACATATGTACAACTATATCATTTGAAAAAAAACAAAATGGGGTTTCTTGAGAAAAAAACATTGTGCTATCATTACGCTTACTATTATGTTTGGTATATATATATATACCGTATATATTCCGGCGTATAAGACAACCCCCAACTTTTACAGTCCAAATATAGAGTTTGGACTATACTCGCCGTATAAGACTACCCCTCTACCCAGCGTACAACAACCAGCCAATCACGGCAAGTGATGTACCTTACCGGTGATTTGCTGGTTGATTTGCTGACATATACATACATGCACTGCCCTTACACACACACACACATATATAATATATATATCTATAGATATATCTACACATATGCCTGTCCATACATACACATTTATACACTGCCCTCACCACACACCCCTGCCTTTACACACACATGTATATGTATATATATATATATATATATATACACACACACACACGTATGTATATATATATATACACACACACACGTGTGTGTGTATATATATATATATATATATATATATATATATACACACACACACACACCAGTATATATATATATATATATATATATATATATATTTCTCCCCCCTTTCTCCCCATCTCTTACCTTATCTTCTGTCTTCTTTCTTCCATCCAGTTGTGGGAGCCCGAGGTCTGGCACTTCAGACCTCGGCTTCCCTGCTCTCTAATCACTACGCGCCGGCTATTGATGCCGAGCGCCGGGACATGACGTCATCCATGCGGTCGGCATCAATAGCCGGCGCCTAGTGATTAGAGAGCAGGGAAGCCGAGGTCTCAAGTGCCAGACCTCGGGCTTCCCTGCTCCCTCATCACTACGCGCCGGCAATTGATGCCGGGCGCCGGGACATGACGTCATCCCTGCGCTCGGCATCAATAGCCGGCGCGTAGTGATTAGAGAGATTGGTGGCTTCGTGGGAACCTCCGGCTTGGTAAGTACCCGGCGTATAAGACGACCCCCCACTTTTAAGAAAAATTTTTGGGGTTAAAAAGTCGTCTTATACGCCGGAATATACGGTATATATATATATATATATATATATATATATATATATATATATATATATATATATATATGTTTTTTTGAGCACGTTTATCATGATAACTTGATGAGATGCACTTTAAAGTATTTCATAGGCTCTTTTGAGCTGGAGTTTGGTATATCATTTTTTTGGGAGGGGTTCCACCTGTAGTCTTTGGCCAAAAGTCTGTGCTGCTCAATAAAGAAAACAAGCTTAACTTAATGGCATGGACATTTACCATCAGCCATGCTTTTCAGACCTGCTATTCGAACTGCTCCAGCCAGTCTCTCCGGCAGACGATGGCGTGCCCGGCTCGAACACCGAAACTCCAATCATCAAGCGTGGCAGGAAAAAATAGATTCTGTACCTAGAAAGGAAGATATGTTTGCCATTATTGAACAGGCCACCCAAGGAATACGTAGAAGCCTCAAGGAAATCGAGGCATTCAGCAACACCAAGATCGGCATCATGGGCCATGTCTGGCCTCTACCCTTGGGCGTCAACATCTGTCATACACTGTATGGCAGCGGACACCAGTTTTAAAAGTTTTGGAGGCGATCAACGATCACCTCCTAAACTTCAATGGTGTGTCTGAAATGCCTCGATCACGAGGCATTCAGCGACACTGAACACTCACCCCAGGATTTCGCCACTCGCAAGATGAAAATTGGAAAAGTTTGCCCGAATGTCTCCAGACCCTCTAGAAAACTCTGGCTCCACTTGCAGGTTGAATACAGGTAGTGCATTCAACCATGCAAGTCAATGGAGCCCAGCTTTCTAATCAATATGTGATTAGTAAGATATTAAATGTTATTAATGGTAACATTTCAAAATTATTATGCATCAGAGGAACCATCCAATGTAAGAAAAAAAAAAAGTCCAAAAAGAATAACATAAAAAGTTTATTATTACGAGATAAGTGCTGAAATTAGCGCTGTAATCTTCCCAAAAATCTTGACATGGAAAGAGTTAAAGTAAAAGCATTTCAAATACCCAAGGGGTATCTAATTAAAAAAAATGAATGGTTTGATGGGGTAAATTTGAGTCACCGGGTTCAAAGATAGGGCATAGGCACAGACTGACCAAAATGGGGGGGGGGAGCGCACTTCCCAAAAAGTGGCCTTTTAACCCTACCATGGGTGGTATCACTGTACTCGGGAGATGGTGCTGAAGACACATTGGGGTGTTGTTTTATAGTGGCGTATACCTGGAGCTATAAATTCATATCTGAAGTACAATTTGTTTTTAAAAAATACAGACAAAATTACTACCACAAACTTTAGCAAAGGCTGGTGGTAGAATCTAATGCATGGAAAGGGTTAAAATACTAGCATTTGAAATACCTTAGGGTGTCTAGTTTTGAAAAATATATGGTTTGATGGAGTAAATTGAATTAGCCGGCTTCAAAGATGGACCTATTAGGACATGGGGCAGTAGGCCCAGATGTAAAAGTTCCAAGTTAAAAAATGCGCACTTCCTAAATGTGGCATTTTGGTCTTGGTGACTCTTTCAATGGATCCAGGAGACGTGTCGGTGCTTGGAATGTAGGCTTCCAGTCGGCAATCAAACAACTTGGTAGACCTTTAAAATATTTCAGTTTCAAACTTCAAATTGTTGGTATCCATAACAGGATTTACAAAACCATGCTCATGCAGGAATGCTTACTATGTCATGTCTTACTATGATGTCAGTTGTTTACAGCTTTAGCGGTTGTATGCAGACTACATTTTCTGGCACTTCTATATCAACCCTGTGTTGGCTATTTAGAAGAGCTGTACCTCTACATTATTATTAGTATTATCTAAGAAATCCCAGAACGTGGGAATCCTTCCATAGGATATCGATTTCAGATTTCCATCATAACAAACCAACAAGCAAAATGTCAAATGACGGTAAGAGTACTATACATTAGTATTTTACTTCTTAGTACAATTCAACAGATAATCTTTGCATGTTTGTTTTTCCTGCGATTACAATTTTGGGGAGTCTATTGCCTATACCTATATTCATTGTCAAAACATTTTTAATAATTTATACATCGCTTCCGGCAGAAATAATTGACCGAAGACATGATGTTGAAGAGGGGGAACAAGAGTCTGAGGTCATTGACTTGACTGGGGGAGACCAGGGAGAAGAACTGCAACTGTCATTTGGAAGCGGTCCGATAACCTCCCCATCACATGGCACTCCGCCAGTTTCAAGACCCAGGGGCAGAGAGAGGATGAGAACAATGCCTAATACTCAAGACTCAAGGCAGAGAGCGAGAAGCCGTTCCCCAGTAAGGTCCATCGCAAACCCTCTTGTGGACGCGCACGATTATGTGAGGCATCCAGGGGCAAATAGGAACAACATCCGTCTGAGATTACCTGGCAGGATTGTTCAGAGACGGGTAACTGGAGAACAAGACATTCTTGGAGACTGCAGTATTTGCTTTATGGACTATGAACGTGGGCAGCCCATAATCGCTCTGCCATGTCAACATCAGTTCCATAGTCGCTGTATAATACGCTGGCTACAAGAGAACCCCAGCTGCCCTTTATGCCGCCACCGGATCATGCAAAACCCAAGAGGAGAGAGAATAGCTCTTATGGTTACAGAGACTACGACCATACGTCGGAGAGGCAGACCTGACATCGTCAGAATAAGAAGATATGAAGTTGAGGAATAAATCTGCTTTGGACTCATGGCCATTTCCAGCCGCTCTACTATGTGGCACTTACCATAAAAATAAAACATTTGTATTATTTACCAGAATTTCGTTTTTATTTATAACACTGTCAATCCTATTAATAGAATGATGTTATACAACACAATGGGTAAAATGAGTTCTCAGTTAATTATTTATTGTATAACTTTTTGGTGGAAACTCCTAATTTATAATGCTACAAAACGGGAGTCATATACCATACCTCCTATGTGTCGCATTTTTGGATGGGACAGTCCCTGTCCTGTGTCCTAGCAGAATCAACACTCCTGCTGTTACAAGCAATGGTGATCATGAGCTGGTTGTTGCCAAAGAGGGGCCCTGCAAAACTTAGGCCGCGCACCCTATTAGGGGCAGCCCCGGCTGTAGAGATAAAGCCACTTTGGAATATTGCACCAGAACCTCATTTTAAGATGAAGCCTTTCTCCGTGTTTTGGGTCACTAAATCAATGTGTTCGTGGATTCGGATAGCTGTGTAACACCTCCAAGGAAAGCAGCTTGTGGACACAAACTCCGCGGCTGACGGGTAGGAAGTTTACTGTTGAAATACGGTTATGGTGCGCCAATTACAATAGAGTGTGCGGGGTATTTAGAGCACAAGGCAGAACCCACGTGACTACTTGGCCGGTGAGCGAGCGCGGGCACGCCGTACTCTGAGGACGGGCACGGCATTTTTGCACGCGCCTCGGGACCAGCTGAGACGGGATCGCGTAGGGGAGCTGGTGATGGCGGAGGTTTCTGTCAGTGAGTGAGGTGCTTGCTCTCCTCTTCTTTATCTGTCGCTTGTTTAACCCCTCACCTCCTGCCCTCTCCTCAGACCCACTGGAGAATGGGGAACGAGGCCAGTCTTTACGCGAGGGAGGGAGGAGCGGGAGTCGGGCAGCATCAGCCGCCTCCTTGCCCCGGGTCCGGGGGTTCAGCACCAACCCGTGGACAGCTCCCATTGCTAAGCACGGCTGGAGCATCACCGACCGGGGCTCGACATGGCGGTGTCAGGTATGGAGACAAGGGATTGGGGGTGAAGAAAAAAAGCTGTAGGGACACAGAGCAAGGGGTATGGGCTTGCGGATCAGCTGGGAATGTGTAGCAAGGAGCATTAACATGGGCATGAATGGAACAGAGCAATGCTCCGCCTAGCGAAGCCCTGGGATTACGTGGAGTTTGTAATTCATGGTAGCATTGATTAGAAGACTACACCTTAAGGGTTTAAGGGCAATTACGTGTCTTCCACACGTAGCCTCGTGATGCAGTCCAGGAGCTGTCATGGGGGGTTCAGAATGGGATACCTCCTCCTTCTCCCGTTTGTAGAGTACACCGCAGGGACATTGGATTTTATATTTTTAGTACATAAGAACATAAAAACACATCACTACTAGAGCCATTTGTTTTTTTTTAGTGAAGGAGTTCAACCAGTGGATTCTGGGAAATTGACCTATAATGTAACCTATTTTACCCACTCTGCATATTTCATTCTATTGATCTCAGGGCGGTTCTCTGAAGCATGGATTTAGTTCTGGGCTATCATTCTAAGGCAGGGGTGTCCGAGGTTTTTGTGCATTGGGCCACTTCATCAGAAATGTATATGTGCGTGGGCTGCACTCATTTGTCACTGTGAGAAAATATGGCCTTTAATAAAATATGCAGCTTAAAATAAAGTAAATGACACAAAACCTTTACTTTTCCTCTCAATGATTTCTGGGCCTAGAAAGTTTTGTCCTCTCAAGTGACTACAAATTCAGGATTCTGGATAAGTACAAATGAAATAGTTCTATTTATTCTAGGGATGCACCGAAATGAAAATTCTAGACCGAAACCGTAAATTCAGGGTTCAAATTGAAAATGACCCCTCACCTTTAATAATAATTTAAAACACCCACACTTTTAATTAAAGTAAGGTACACACCAAAATTGTTACTCGATTATAAGACAACCCTGATTATAAGATGACCCCCCAAAATCTGAATATTTATTCAGGAAAAAAGCCTGAAGATAAGACGACCCTATAGGAAAAAAGTTTTGCTAGTAAATGTTAATTCATTTTAACTATGTAAACGATTTTTTTTTTAATAAAAGCTATGATTGAGAAAAATATTTTTATTTTATTTAACAACCTGCCCCAGTTATGCATATCTGCCCCCAGACTTGTCACTGTGCCCTAGAAATGCCTTATACCCCCATATGCCACTGTGCCCCATGATATGCCTTTTAACCCTCTAAATGCCACTGTGCCCCATGATATGCCTTTTGACCCCCTATGTGCCACTCTGCCTCCAGAAATGCCTTATACCCCTATATGCCACTCTGGCATTTAGTTGGTATCAAATATAACTATATATAAAATTTTGGGCTCCAGTGTTCTCAAAAGATTAGATATAGAAAAGGCTAGATTTTGCAGTGTCACTTAAGTGCGAAAAAAAACAACTACAAATATTTAGACGGAAGGCAAAGAAAGTGAGATATATGAGAGCCCCAATGAATATTTCTGCTCTATTATCAGAGAGCAAAGTTAAATTCTACCTGTCTTGTGACGATAGAAACATAGAAAAATAGAATTTGACAGCAGATAAGAACCATTTGGCCCATCTGGCCTGCCCATTTTTCCTGATGGGTCTTTGTTCAGGTCTTTGGTCAGGTCCTACATTGAGGAAAGATTATGTCTATCCCAGGCTTGTTTAAACTCCCCTACTGTATTAGTTTCCACCACTGCCGCTAGGAAACTGTTTCATTTATCTACTACCCTCTAGGTAAAGTAGAACTTCCTTACATTAGATCTAAGTCTCTGGCCTTCAAGTTTTAGACCACAACTTTTTGTTCTTATATTGCTCCTCCTTTCCAATAAGCTTGCCTCCTGTACTTTGTTAAATCCCTTTAGGTATTTGAATGTTTCTATTGCATCCCTCTCTTCTTTTCTCCAAGCTATACATATTAAGATCATTTAACCTTTCCTGGTAAATTCTTTCCTGCAAACCATTTACCATTTTTCCTCTGAACTCTCTCCAATGTGTCGATATCCTTCTGGACATGGAGTCTCCAGAACTGTAAAGAATATTCTAGATAACAAGATAACGAAATAGGTAAGGTATTGACATGTATGAAATCTGGACCACTGAGGCAGTGGTGTATTGTAGCCTAGACCTAGGGCTGCAGTTTGCAAGCAAGAACCAGACTCCCCTGTGCACTTACATCTGGTTCATTTACAACAAATCTACTATTTAAATTATAGAGGATTACATCACAAAATATGAAGACAAACTTTTAACATGCCATTTTGTGATTTTTAAAATCAGATGCTGATAAAAACAAATCACATACAGTAGGAGAGCTCCAAAACACATGCTCTATGTGTTAACATTCTTAATCCTCAAAGTAAATAATTCAATTTAGAAGGAAAAACTGTGTTAATTATCTGTGTTCACTGAGTACTGCTTTACTAAGACATGATTAGATATTTGGTTAGTAGTTTTTAAACGGTTTATTAGTAAATATATTAAACTTCTTTTACAGAACACATTATGATTGAGGAATTGTCGATTTCGTGGGTCCGGGATATCCAATACCTTAACCCACCAAATAACACACGGTCACAAACTGTTTTGGATAAAACATTGGCCACATATTTTAATATGTATGGGAAACAAACACAATCAATTATTAACACAATAAAGTCATTGTCAGAATTAATTCTTAATACTGTTTGATGTTCTCTAGTGCTTATGGCTGCCTCTTTCTCAGTACAGAAATGTCATTTATAAGTAGAATGTACCTATAATCAATATGCATATCTTCCCAGTGCAGTAGGTACCCCTGTTGTCCCAGGTGGCATTGTCCTGGGAAGTTCCCTGGTAATCACAACATCACAACTATTGTCATGCCCGAGACTGGTCGTCTGGCAAATGCATGGTGAGCCTTTAGCCGAAAAGGGACAAATACTTAAAGATACTGCGAGAGCACAAAAAAACATAATGTAAGGCCACACTGTCACGTTCTACCCAGGCTGCAGAGCTGCATATCTCTGTCTTGCTTCGGTTTCTCTTTTTTGCTTCAATCCATTCCTGGATTTCCATATGCTCTGTTCTGATCTTCCATCCCTTGATTCCAGTCTTGCTCTTTGCTTCAGCTCTGTTTCCTTTTTAAGGTGTGCCCCAGCCATGTGTTCTGTTTGTCTCAGTCAGCAGTGTAAAGGTATGTCCTTCTTGGTTTATTAGTACTTCCATAATCAGAGTTTAGCGACCCACCGTCATTGGAGTACTTTGGCATAGTGGTGGGCTAAGCATACTATGGCCATAAGATTTGATGGAATCTCCAATAGTTATCATATTGTCCTAGGCTAGTTCCTGTAGTCCTGTATCCCTGGTAGAGGGGGGTCCTGTCTTGAATCCCCAGTAGAGGGGTGTCCTGTCTTGAATCCCCAGTAGAGGGGTGTCCTGTCCTGTATCCACGGTAGAGGGGTGTCCTGTCCTGTATCCACGGTAGAGGGGTGTCTTGTCTTGAATCCCCGGTAGAGGGGGTGTCCTGTCATGAATCCCCGGTAGAGGGGTGTCCTGTCCTGTATCCACGGTAGAGGGGGTGTCCTGTCTTGAATCCCCGGTAGAGGGGTGTCCTGGCCTGTTCATGTCGGATCTTGAGTATTCCTTGTCTTGTTCCCTGTTGTCTCCCTGTTGTTTCTTGCTTGGTCTCCCTGTCCCTTGCTTATGTTTCTGCTATATACTCTGCTTAGCTTCCGTACTCCCAGCCTGCAGCATCCTGTACATGATTCCAGTGCTATGTCTCATGCCTGCTCCAGGGTGCCTGCAGGATATCTCCAAGTTCTGCTCTGTTCTGTCATCATCCGCTGCTATGTCAGGGCGCTGGTATGTGGCTGCACAACCCTAGATTCCCACCGGGATAGTGCTGCACCAGGCCCTGTCCAACTCTGCTACTGCACTGTAACTCCTGAACACAATCTTTGGGCGCTCTGGGTCTTTACAGTCGTCTGTATGGACCCGTTCGTGACACACGCATATCCAGCTGGTGGCTGCACATAAGGTCATTTGACTCCTTTGACATAAGCCATCCTTAATCCAGACTTGCCTCCAGTCATTATGCAAGGCTGTGTTCAAAAAATACATGTCAAACAATTATGAATACAGTCAGTACTATACTTCTTGATGTCATATGATAATAAATCTATTTTATCTCATGTATAAAAAAAATATGGCTGGATTTACATCCTTTAGCAAGTAAAAAAAATAGAAGGCTGTGTTGACAGGCAGCATTATCACCATTAAGCGTGGGAGTAGATGGGTCTACAGTAAAGCACTTGTCTTCAGAGATGCCTACCAAAAAATCTTAGTATCTCCCTTACTAAGTATCTAATTATTTTCTTTCTCTTTGAAACAGAGTCAGCCTTTACTTCGGACCAGAGGTGGCAATTTGAAAAGGCATGTTCCGGATAGATTGATGGAAAAAGAATACCGTAATATGCATTTAACCCCTTCGCGACCTTTGCCGGTTCAGGACCGTCATGACAAGAAGGTCACTAAATGACCTTTGACGGTCCTGAACCGTCAAAAAGTTAAATAAGCTTAGAAAGTGATCAAGGATCACTTTCTTCGCTTAAACGGCCTTGCTGCAATGCCTCGATGTCGAGGCATTCAGCAAGGCCGAGATCGGCATCGGGGGCCATGTCTGGCCCCTCCCCGGGGCGTCAACAGCCGCCATACATTGTATGGCGGCGGATGCCCGTTTTAAAAGCGTTTAGGAGGCGATCAACGATCGCCTCCTAAACTTAAATGGTGTCGCTGGAATGCCTCGATCAGGAGGCATCCAGCGACACCAAACACTTACCTTTAGGTGGGCTGTGACCGCTCCGGAGAGCGGTCACAGCCGCAGCTGCCGGTGATCTTCGCCATCAAGTAAGATGGCCGCCGCTCTGTAAAAAAAAGAAACAAGAAAAAGTTTGCTAGAGGGTCTCCAGACCCTCTAGAGAACTGGCTCCACTTGCTGGTTGAATACAGGTACTGCAAAAAAAATAAAATAAAAAAATAAAAAAAAATGGAAAAAAAAAAAAAATGTGCTAACATTTAAAAATAATTATGCAGTGATGTCACTAGATGAACCATCCAGTACCAGCAAAATGTGTAAAAAAAATATAAAAAAAGTATTAAAAAAATAAAAAAAAAAAAGTTTATTATTTTGAGCAAGTGCTAAAATTTCTCAAAAATCTCAAAGAGTTAAAATAAAATCACTTCAAATACCCAAGGGGTGTCTAATATATAAAAAAAATGGCTGATGGGGTAAATTGGAGTGGCCTAGCTCACAGATAGGGCATAGGTACAGACTGACCAAAATGGAGAAAAAAAGCGCACTTCCCAAATGTGGCATTTTAAATCTGAAACAACCCGACAAACCCATGCATGTCGGGTATCACTGCACTCAGGAGATGTTCCTGAACACATATTGGGGGGTTGTTTGACAGTGACATATACCAGAACCTGTATATCTATAACTAAAGTACAATTTGTGTGAAAAAAATTACTATTACAAAGTTTGACAAAGTGTAGTTCTATAATTGGTGCATGGAAAGGGTTAAAATAACAGCATTCGGAATACCCTGGGGTGTCTAGTTTTCCAAAATATATGGTTTGAATGGGTTAAATTGAGTTAACCGGCTTCAAAGATATTCCAAAGAGGAGATGGAGGCAGAATGACCAAATGACCACCTGAATTACGCATGCCCCAAAAGTAGCCTTTTACCAGCCAAACAATCTGACAAACCCATGCATGTGGGGTATCGCTGTACTCAGGAGATGTTCCTGAACACACATTGGGGTGTTGTTTGATAGTGACATATACCAGAACCTGTATATCTATAACTAAAGTACAATTTGTGTGGAAAAAAAAATAAAAAAAATTACTATTACAAAGTTTGACAAAGTGTAGTTGTATAATTGGTGCATGGAAAGGGTTAAAATAACAGCATTTGGAATACCCTGGGGTGTCTAGTTTTCAAAAATATATGGTTTGAATGGGTTAAATTGAGTTAACCGGCTTCAAAGATGTTCCAAAGAGGAGATGTAGGCAGACTGACCAGATTTGTTAAAAAAGATTTGGAAATCATAAAACGCTGCTTGTACTTATTGCCCTATAACGTACAAAAAACAGCAAAAAAACATAAAAACATTGGGTATCTCTAAACTCAGGACAAGTAGTAGAATCTATTTAGCTAGTTTTTTTACTTGCTTTTTTAGGTGAGTAAAAGATTTTTCAAATAAAAGTCATAAAATGTCTTTTTTTTCAATTTTTCACCATGTTTTTTTTATTTTTTTATAGTAAATAAGATGATACGATCAAAATAATGGTATCTGAAGAAAGCCCATCTTGTCCTGAAAAAAACAATTTATAACTTATGTGGGTACACTAAATGGGTGAGGAGAAAATTACACCTGAACACAAGCACCACAAAAGTGTCAAAACAGCCTCGGTCCCACAGGGTAGAAAACGAAAAATGAGCCCGGTCCTTAAGGGGTTAAATGTCCTATTCCCTTAGTTGGGGAAAAATATATTTTACTGGTGGAAAAAAGGTGTATTTATTTGTCTTTCTTCTTTGGCTGGCAACTCATATGAGGCAATTATTTCTCTCTAAGGCCTCTAATGAGAAAGTTAATTGGATATGACATCCACTCCAACTCAATCTGCACTGCTGTACAGTGGACTTAAAAAACGACAATGCACTTTAACTACTTGGTGTCTGTTAGGAAGGCTGCTAGCATATTATATAGAACACAATCTCCTTTTATAATGTCAGTGAATACTGTGCCTTTCTCGCTGGTGCATCACACATTAAATTCCTTTGTGAATATAGGAGATTTAGTCAAGAATACACTTACTTCCTAATAAGAAATGGTGTTGATAAGGAACGTTGTTAGAACCATTTAGTGGTACCCCTTTTACTACAATAAAATGTTTATTAAAAGGTTAATGTCTGTAGCATCTCAAAGTCTGATGATTTAGAATGTTCTGCAACAGCAATAACTCCTTTGCATATGAAAACTTAAGTAACCAAACGTTAACTCAGAGTTAAAGTAAAACCTTTATATATAGGAAGGTAGGACATGTATCATTCCAGAGTTCATGATGGTGTAATAGCTTAGAAATTATTTGAACATATTTACAAGATTTGTTTGTATGATGAGATATAGTCCTTGTTTGGTGTTATATTATAATATACTTCTTAGAGATGCTGTCATTTTAATATTTATAACAGTAAATTTCAGTGCAAAGTTAAATGGTGAAATGGGAACAGACTTTACTGTATTACACAATGGGTTATTAGAGCAGTTATAGAAATTTCTAGTACTGCCGAATCACCTACAGAATGATTTATTGCATTTAATTGCTAAAGCCATTAAAAAGAACCTGCAGGTATATAGGGAGGAAAAACAGATGAGGACTGGTGTTTTAGCATTAACCTAAAAAATTATGGACTTAACAATTTAAATACTAATTGTATAAACTTACTTGAACATAGCATTTTCAGTGGCATGATAACCATAGAAACAGTCTGTCAGCAGATGTATAATCTTCCTCTGCTTCCAGACGGGCCGTTGCCTCACCGGGCATGTCACAGAAGCCTCCATGCCATGGGCTAAGCTTCGGCTAGTGATTTGTTATCCTCAGTCCAGCCTTACCCAGTACCCTACAAAAAAACAAAAAACTTTACGTTTGTATTTGGTACAGGGCTAATGGTTGCCAGTCAATGTAAACACGATGAGCCTTCCATATTGCAGTTTTTCAGGCCTGAATAAGATACATAAATAGCCAATAAGATTGCACTCAGTCAAATTTTCTTGTTATCCTTTGATAGTACAATTCTTTACCTCTACCATCATGTCGGTGTCGTCATTGGCCATTTTAAATCATGAAATGAAAACATATTGATCAAATATTAAAAAACAAGATACCATGTAAGAAAGTTTTAACAGTCTGATTTCTTAAAACAATCTAGATTGTTAATGTATTCTTATTCACAATAGATACCACAAGTTCTACTGTATACTAAGCAGCAATGTATTCCATGTTTCCCACATCATCTGCACATATCGTGGGACCTTAATAAAATATTTAATTATTTTCATCTGTATTGCCTACCTTGGCTTCTTGATGAATGAGACTTTATGTCTAGAGAGTGTACCTGCCATTGGACATGCCATTGGATTATAGAATTATTACTCTGTCAAAAAAGGCTCCCAGAAATCAAATGATATATTTCTAATAATGATGCTTTTCCATACCTGCCTCTTCCATTGAAAAATATCTGGTCCCTTTGTAGGGTTTCTGTATTAAAGGAAGCTAAGTATTCCGCACACATTCCGATTGATTTTTGCTGGACAGAAGTCCCCAGGGTTCCATTATTGCTTTTTCATTAACACTTTTATATTATGGAACTTAATAGTCACTTTGATCATAGCCTTTGGGACTCCCTCTGGGGAAAAGGGAAAAAAAGCACATCAATATGAAATAAAATAGACAACTTAAACAGTAGGATATTGAGAGATACAGTGTGATTTTTTAATGTATCAGTTCACATCTTTTGGCCTCATAACATTTGGAAACATGGATTGTAAATGCTCTCCTAGCATCCTTAGCAATTAAATAAATGGTTTAGAACCATTGTGACTTCTGTCCCAAGGTACATATGATTGTGAAAGAGAGACCACTCCCCCTGGTTTAAACTAATCTGGTTTAAAATATTTATCCCATTTTTGTGGTATCCTTGTATAGCCCACTGTACTATTATTATTATTATACTCAGGGGCGTAACTAGAAACCTCAGGGCCCCGGTGCGAGAATCTGTTAAGGGCCCCCCACCCCCAACCCATCTATCCCTTTCTCACCATCTACCCTCTCCCTCCCTACCCCCTTCTCACGATCTACCCTCTTCCTCCCTACCCCCCTTCTCACGATCTACCCTCTCCCTCCCTACCCCCCTTCTCACGATCTACCCTCTCCCTCCCTACCCCCCTTCTCAGGATCTACCCACTCTCTCCCAACCCCCCCTTCTCACGATCTACCCACTCCCTCCCTACCCCCTCTTCTCATGATCTACCCACTCACTCCCTACCCCCCCTCTCACGATCTACCCACTCCCTCCCTACCCCCCTTCTCACGATCTACCCACTCCCTCCCTACCCCCCCATTCTCACGATCTACCCACTCCCTCCCTACCCCCCCATTTTCACGATCTACCCACTCCCTCCCTACCCCCCTTCTCACGATCTACCCACTCCCTCCCTACCCCCCTTCTCACAATCTACCCACTCCCTCCCTACCCCTCCTTTGTAGGTCACTTACCGTCAACTCCTGTGTTGGGAGCGTAAGGCGTTTGTCTCGGGTGCCGGTGCTTCACTGCTGAGCGCCGGCATATGACGTCATATGCCGGCGCTCAGTGTGAAGCGCCGGCACCCGAGACAAACGCCTTACGCTCCCAACACTGCACTCTGGGCAGTGCTGAGGCGGCGGCTGCGGCGGAAGTGGTGATGGCGGCAGCGGTGACGGCGGCAGCGGCGACGGCGGCGGCGGGGAGCGGAGGCATCCTGGATTTCTGTCAGTCAAGGGGGCCCAAGAGTTGCCGAGCGGTCGTTTTCAGCAACCGCTCGGCACCCCTTGGGCCCCCCTGACCGGCAGAACTCCAGGGCCTGGTCGGAGTCGCGACCCCTGCGACCCCGGTATTTCCGCCACTGATTATACTTTATTTATAAAGCACCGACAGATTCTGCAGCGCTGTACAAAGATGAAAATGTTACAGATAAAGACAAGTACAATACAGCAATTGACATACAGATACAAGAGGAATGAAGGGCTCTGTTCCCACAGGAACTTACAATCTAGGTGGTGTTGCTGAAATGCCTTGATAGCGAAAACCAAACAAGGACGCACTTTGATTACTCCAGTGGGCAACCACAAGTGCCATAGCGAGAGATGTTCGCTTTCACAAGATGAAAGCACCCATTAAAAAATAAGTTCCCAAATGAATCTCTCCAGACCTTCCTGAGAATCCTGAGCTCCCCAGCAGGTTGGATACGGGTATTGCATTCAACCATGGAAGCCAATGGAGTGCAGCTAACTAATCACAATGCGATTCGTACAGAAGAAAAAAATAAATACAAATGCACTAGCATGTATCAATAATTTACTAGTGATGTAACAGGATGGACAATCCAGTACCAACATAATGTAAAAAACTTAAACTTAAATATATATTACAAAAAAGCTTACTTTTATAAGCTAGTCCTAAACTTAGCACTGTATCTTACCTGAAAAAGTGCAAATATTAGCATTTAAAACACCCATGGGGTGTATATTTGTTTTTAAAATGTATGGTTTGATGGTGTAAATTGAATTGGACAGGTTCAAAGATGGCAAGCATGACATTTTAGCCCCAAAAACCCAGCAAACCTATGCATAGGTGGTATCACTGTACTCGGGAGATGTTGCTCAACAAATGTTGGTGTATTGTTTGGAAGTGACATATACCAGGGGATCTAACTTCATATCTGAATAAAACTTGTGTGAAAAAAAGCTACTACCACACACTTTGACAGAGGCTGGTGGTAGAATTAGTGTATGGAAAGTGTTAAAATATCACCATTCAAAATACCCTGGGGTGTCTTGTTTTCAAAAAATATATTGGTGTGTTGTTTGGAAGTGGCAGATACCAGGAGCTGCAAATTCATAAGTTGAAGTATAATGTGTGTGGGGAAAAAAACACACAAAAATACCACCACAAACTTTGACAAAGGCTGGGGGTAGAATTAGTGCACGGAAAGTGTTCCATAGCGCATTTGAAATACCCTGGGGTGTCTAGTTTTCAAAAATATTTGGTTTAACAGGGTGAATTAAGTTGGCTGGGTTCAAAGATGTCCCAAATAGGCCATGGGGGCAGAATTAAAAGGTTTAAAAAATGTTTGGTAAATTGTAAATAATGCAGGTGTACTTCATTGGTTGCAGGCGACCAATAGAGTTGCTCGTATGGACATTTAAAATCCTGGCGACAAAACTGCTGTGTAGTCCGTACCATGTTAACCCCTTCTACAAAAAACGGCAAAAAAGAAAGAAAAAAAACGAACACGAAGAATGTACACGAATATTCGCCCGAACCGAACACAGGAAAGGGCGAATATTCGCGGAATACAAAGATTTTTCCCCCCACGAAGATGAACACAAAGACAAATACGAAGAGCTGGCCGGTGCCCAAGTCTAATAAATAGTAGCAGAATCTAAGTGCAGTGCCTGACTATCCATTAGACACACTAGACATGTGCCTAGGGCCCTCAGGTCACATTGCCACAGGCATCATAGAAGCAATATCAGCTCAGTACTATTGTGGTACCTATCACAGGGTACAAGGAGCGGTCTGATAGGTGCCTGACAGGTAAGTGTAAGGACCTATTAATCTCTCTGAAAGAACTGAACAAGAAGATATAGGTTAAATTGAAAAATATGTTTATATCACAGAATGTAGACATAAGCAAGCAATAAGCAATCAGGAAGTGGAGGAAAAGAAAGTAAAAGGGCATACACCAGGATGAGGAATAAACACTGTTATCTTTCTTAGCAGAGCAATCCAAATAACTGACTTAATCACTTCTACAATATCCTGATCACAATGTCACCTGTTTTCCGCACGATTAATGATTGGTTAATGTTTAATGGAATAAGTCAGTAAAATGCATTCAACAGTTTCATTAACACAACAGTAAAGGAGTTAACAAATGGAAACCCTTTCTCCTTATTGACGAAAACCTATTTGGTGAAACCCTATATAGCCATTATTGGCCTTCCTTTACTGTCTCAATAATGTTGGTCCTACTAATAGTAAAAATTGAAATGACTGCATTTCTCACTATATTCTAAATTACATCTGAATTCATCATATTTATAATATATCTCTATACTGCGCTAGGAACAGTGCAAAAATAAGGAAACCAATGAATAAATATATATTTTTTAAAATCATATGCCCCAATATTCTTTATCCCTACCACTACAAGCAAAATAATATTAAAAAATAAATCACTACCCCAAACCCCTTAAGCCAGGAGTGACATACTTTCTACAAGGTGCTGGAAACATTCCTCAGAGATTTTGGTCCATATGGACATGATGGCATCACGCAGTTGCTGCAGATTTGTCAGCTTCACATCGAATCTCCACCATATCCCAAGGGTGCTCTATTGGATTGAGGTCTGGTGACTGTGGAGGCCATTGGAGTACAGTGAACTCATTGTCATGTTCATGAAATCAGCTTGAGATGATGTGAGCTTTGTGACGTGGTGCATTATCCTTAACAAGCAATTGAAAAGGTGTACCTAATAAAGTGGCCAGTGAGTGTATATGTAGAGTCTGAGAAGGTCATATATTTGGGACTTTTGTGAGGATAAGGGAAAAGGCAGAGGAGGCCATCTAGTCCCATAGTCACTGTGTTTTGCAGGGGAAGTCTGGCACCTTCTTGTCCTGTCCCCTTTCCCTGTAAGACACACACACACTCTAACACACCTTGTATGGAGATTGTTTGTAGTCCTGCTTACAAACGCTGCACAAGGTCATGAAACATTGCTTTATATAACCCCCATTGGACCAGGCTTGTTTGTACTTCTCAACATTTTCTAAATTGGGGAAAAGGTTTCTTTAAGTGTGGTACCTGTTTGCCGTTTATGTACACTCGAATAAACTGATAAAATCTTTTAAATCAGAAGTTACTCAAAGGAGTGTTTTTATGAAATCTATAATCACATGTCACACCAAAAATGTTATTTATTAACCTGCAAGTGTGGAATACAGTATTTCGGCCGCACTATTAGACCTTTACATGTAAGGATCAGAGAACACATCCGTAAAAAGGGTGTGGGAAACATAGTGTGCCTGCACATTTTAAAACCCATCATAAATGTAACCCTGGAGACATTCCTTTGTTGGAATTCAAGCAGTTAATAAAAAGTGGCGAAGGGGTGATTTTATTAAACATATAGGACAAGAGGAGATGACGTGGGTATATATACTTAAAAAACTACACCCCTTCGGATTTAATCAGGATTTCGATCTTTTTAATTTTTTATAATATTTATTTTTCTATATTTATTAGTCATGATTTGCCTATAGTTGATACTGCTTTTTGTTTTGCAGGTGAAGTGCAATGGATATTTTAATTTATTTTTAGGGATTCATATGTGTGTGTTTATATTAAAGTTTGTTTATATTGATATGCATGTAGATTTACTGTAACAACTGGGATTTGTTATGGTCACTAAATATTAAATTGCTTCAACCTCCTTATGTATGCTGATCATGCCATTACATCATTAGAGATATAGATTGGACTTTCTATATGGCACCTGGCACTTTAAGACTATTGGTTACTTCAATGGTTAACACTAGGGTGACCACATTTTATTTCTGCCATTCAGGGACACACTATGAAGCACATGAGAATGAATATATATAAATATAAGACCCTGCTGCAAATATATTTTATATTGAAAAAATTTGACCCTATGCAAGCATTTCCTTGGGCCCCGCTCTCCCTAGCATGCAATCCCTCCCTTTGCGCCAGCACCACAAAAAATATTTGCCACACTGAATCAGACATACAAATACTATATTTGCAGGTATACATAAATAATGCATGGAAATATAGCATTGCAGGTATAGATCAACAGAACACACTAACTCAGCATTGCAGGTATAGCTCAACTGGAAATCACATGTAAACTCAGCACTGAGGGTATAGAATAAATAAAGAACACATGGAAACAGCACTGCAGGTATTGATCAACTGAATAAGACATACAAACCCTGTATTTGCAGATATGGATCAACAAGGTGACACACAAACCCAGGTTTGTACGTATAGACCAATTGGAAATCACATAAAAATTAAGCATTAAAGGTATAGCTAAAACCTCCTAAATTACAGGAATAGATCACAGGTTGCACACCCAAAAGCCAGCCCCGGCATCCACATTCCCCACACAGCACCCGACCAGCACCCAGATAACACACATAGGGCTTGCCATCTTTGCCCTCAAGCAGCCCAGCATTAGTCAACTTTGTCCCCACACAGCCTGGCCTCTGCCATCTATGCCCCATAAACACCCTGCCACAGTCACTCACCAATTCACACTTTCATTCACATAATTCATTCACACAATCATTTCTTCTCTCACTAGTTCACACAAATCAAATTTTATGTATACATGTTCCTGGGTTAAGCAAATCTTCAGTTTACATTTAAGTATACATTTTTCTTTTTCTATCACATTGGGTGAATTTATTACATTTGGGTAACACTCTGTTCTTATTATTTGGGATTGTTTATGCACGTTTGTGGTCCGTGTGATGAGGTTGCAGCACACCTTAAATTAATTTGTATAATTAAGCACTCTGCAGTGATCTCCTTCCCGATCCCGAGGAAGAGGATGTCACTGCAAGCGCTGGTAAATTGCTCTCAGAGAAGAGAAGGGAGAAGATAAAAGAAGAAAATGCAGAAGCGGTCAGTAGAAGTGGAAGTGGGGAGATAGTAGTGAAACATTTAGAGAGCGTGAGACAGAGAATGAATGAGAGAGTGTGAGAGAATGTAGACCTAGATATGTCAGACAAATATGCAGAGCGTTTTACTTTATTTTTGTCCAATTCGTAGGGGTCTGACCTCGTTTTCAGAGCTTCGTACGAATTACTGAATTTACCAAAATTCGGTAAATTTGAAATTCGTACCATTTCGAATACACGCGTGTAATATTTAACTGTGCCAGGAAAAACATGCATTTCAACACTTGGTCCTGTAATCTCAAGTAGGTTGTTAATCAAGCAGTCACATGTTTCTCAGACTAGAGAAGGAGTTCACTGATGCTTAACCAGTAATCAGGCCTAGTGTAGTTGGCATTATGTCCGAAAATTTTGAGCATATTCTAGCTTCATTCTAATAATCACAATCACTGTACACTGTGAATAACTTTACTTCATTATAGTTAATTCATTCTTAATATACAACTGGACTTACCCCCACTTAGAAATAAAGAGGTAACATGGAGTAAAGTTCATTCCCCTCAGAGTATGACCCTATCTGAATCGACAAGGTTGCACAGACAAAACATCTCACGATGTTAAGTCATAAGGAAGACAAAACTCTTCATGAAAGTGGCTTTTGATGACATCTAAGTAATAACACTGCTTCTTAAGAGAAAACATATTATTGTTATAATGCTAATAATCTTTTTTACTTGAGAAGATGGGCACCATTAATTATATTCTATATTCTAGCTGTAATATACAATTACAATAAAACTGCAGCCAAGCAGCTGTATCATTATGAAGCAGCTATCTTAATTAGCCAGTTAAGTAGTTCATAACTGCTCCCCTTCCATTCCTTAGCATATTGCTGGCCAATTGGCACAGAGCTTTGTGATTGCACTCAATTAACCCCTGAACTTCCATTGCAGCTTGAAGTGCTACACTGAATCCCTAACATTTATACAACAAAACTAAGTATACTAGGTTATTAATTGTAATTATCAGAACATATGGCAAATACGTACAGACATGGCTCTCATTGTAACGTACATATGCTGCTTAAAAATGTGGAAGACAACAGGGGCATGTGTTGCCATTATATTTTCTAGATGCATTTTTTTTTCTGCAAATAGTACGGGTTCCACACTCATACCATTGATTAGACTATAATGATCACTGGACCTCTAAGGCTATTAGAGGGAGTAGGTTAAAGGATATGGCCACAATCAAGCAATCATGTAGACAATGATCATTTTCAAAGATTTTATTGCATTGCCTTGGTGATTTTCCTGCCTCTTCCTGTTACATGTACATTGCTTTCACTCTTCTCTGTTTCTCATTAGCAGGGCCGATTTTTGCATAGAGAAGTCCTGGGCCTCTCGCTCAGGAGGGTCCCACTCCTCTACCTGCTCTACTCCCAGGCCCAGTGGGGTCGCGTAATGCAAGTTACATGGCCTCTCAGTAGAAGAGTGACAGTGTGCAAACACAATGAGATCTGCGAGAATAAAGCACTTTGCACCAGGTAAAGACAGGAAGCTGTGAGAGCGGGAGGGAGATATATGAGAGGGCTAGATGGAGAACTGGGAAGAGGATGGGGGGAGAACTGCGAGAGGGAGAGCAGTGAGAGAGAGAACTGTAAAAAGGAGTGCTGTGAGGGAGGGAGAACCCTCAGGGGGAGAAATTGACATTTGCAAGAGGAAGAGATGTAAAGTGAGTGTGTGTGTGTGTATAAGTGTGTGTAAATGTGTATGGTGTAAGAATGTGTAGGAGCATATGGTGCAAGGGTATGGGTTACTATATGAAATTAGTGTGTCTGTTAGTATATGCTGTTGGTATGTATGTGTTTTTGTGTAGCGTGAGTGTATGTATCAGCTTATGGTGTTAGAGTGTGCATAATGTTAGCCTATGTGTTAGTATTCATTGTTAGCATGGTATTGGCATGTGTTGGGCCCGCGACCCCAGTGACCAGGTCCTACCTGCTTTGAAGTCCCACCCAGGTGTCCTCTCCTCCGCGTTGTCGTGTGTTCCAACATTCAAGATGGTAGACGCATGATTTCCACCAGTGGATTCATGCGTTCCGCCATCCAAGATCTAATTAAAGGGATACCAACACCTGTGTTCCATTATCACCAGATCCTATAGGAGCCTTTAGATCACAGCTCTTCCTCCTATCCCCCTGGCAACGGAGGCATGCACTGGATACCAGGAAGTATTTAAACCCTCAGCACCATGACTTCAGCGCTAGGTTATTGAGCCTTTGTGCAAAGATATCCTAGCACTATTATCTGTTCCAAGTTCCTGGTTCCTGCTCCCGTTCCCCAATTACGGATTACTTGGTATCTGACCTCGGCTAGCCTTTTGACTTTTGCTACCTGCTACCAGCCTTGACCTTGGTTCTGTCCTCGACTAGAACCCCTTTTTTGGGTCCTTGCCATATTACGTTAGAGTAAGAGGTGTAAGCCTAGCTCTAGTGGAGCTTGGGAGAGTGATAATGTGCATGTATGTTGTAGTTTGTGTATGGTGTTAGAGTGAATGGATGTTAGAACAACACAAATCTATGTGGGAAGACGGCAGAGGCAAGAACATCTGGGTACTACTATAGACTACCTAAGTGCCTATGATACAAGAATCACTTAACTTAACCACAGAACGGAAGACGGCAACACAGAAGTCACAGAGGTGGGTCACTGAGTGCTGAGGTCCAAAAGTCACCAACACTCTACTGAATCTATAGCTGAAGAGTTCAAAAAATATCAGCACTAAAGCTGTGCAGTGGGAACTTCATGAAATGGGTTTCCATAGCCAAGCAGCTGCATGCAAGCCTCACATCACCAAGTACAATGCCAAGTGTCGGATTGAGTAACGTAAAGCATGCTGAAACTGGACCCTGCTTAATGACGAATCATGTTTGGCAGTCTGATGGGTCATCTGCCTAACTGCATTGTGCCTACGGTAAAGTTTGGTGGAGGATGTAAAATGGCATGGAACTGTTTTTCAGTGTTCGGGCTAGGCCCTCTTACTTCCAGTGAAGGGGAATTTAAATGCTTCAGGATACCAGCATGATTGTGCCCCAGTGCACAAAGCAAGGTCCATAAAGGCATGGTTGAATAAGTTTGGTGTAGAAGAACATGACTTGCCTGCACAGAGCCCTGACCTTAACCCCATCAAACACCTTTGGGATGAGCTGGAACCGAGATTGCAAGCCAGGCCTTCTCGCCCAATATCAGTGACTGACCTCACAAATGCTCTATTAGATGAAGGGGCAAAAATTCTCACA
Organism: Spea bombifrons; assembly: GCF_027358695.1. Classification (NCBI taxonomy): domain Eukaryota; kingdom Metazoa; phylum Chordata; class Amphibia; order Anura; family Pelobatidae; genus Spea; species Spea bombifrons. Next base: position 27,081,012 of record NC_071092.1, on the reverse strand, counting down.
AAAACACTCCAAAAGCTTATGGAAAGCCTTCCTAGAAAAGTGGAATCTGTTAAAGCAGCAAAGTGCGGACCAACTACATAATAATGTCTATGTATTTAGAATGCAATGTCATAAAAGTCCCTGTTGGTGTAATGGTCAAGTGTCCCAATACTTTTGTTCATATAGTGTATGTAAACTCCTTAAGTATAAGAATGTGACTGTTAAAGACATTTGATTTTGCTGTATTAGAATGTGTGTGACAGAAGTCTTAAGAATGGTAGGAAATAAAAGCAAGACACTGTTTACTTTGGAATGACTCAAAGACTGCTGAAACAAAGAGAACATTTACAAAAAGTGGGATGCTATGGCCTATTATATTTAATATCCACTTAAAATAACTTGTTTGTTGTTGGAAAAATGCCTAATAGAACTACAGCCAGCAAGCATTGCTGAAAACATAAGGGAGGGTGACTTGATAATAGACCTCCCTATGATTAAAGGTCACCAAAAGTTTATGGTTATTTTCTGTGGGAATGTAGATCACAGAGATTTACTAAAATAAATCACAGCTGAGCAGCTTAGTGTTAACCAATTTGGAAAATAGTAGCAATTATGTGAATGGTAACGTAAAGGCATACAGCAGAAAAAAAGGTTTTTATCATTGTAGAATTATTCTAATAATTTCTCTTATTAAACCATTCAATATCATGTTATTTTTTGTTTAAACTAGCCTTTTAATCCAACATTGCATAAATATCTAAAAGACTATGTTTATACAGGTAAATACGTCAAAACAAAATATGGAATGATCCATATGCTATTTAAAGTACCTCTCCATGATAATGAATATTGGCCTGGTTTTGGGTACTGTAATTGGTTGATAGCAGTAACAGATTTCAGGTGTCAGGAGGAGATCTAAAATGTGTATTACTTACTCCTAAAAGAGAATAGAATATTAGTGAGTATGAGAACCCAGATGACTGTATATAATGTAAGTGTAAAAATAAGATTACAAACTAGACTTGTGCATTCGTCTTCGGGCGAACATGGAAACGAACACGAAGAGTGCGTTTTCGTGTTCGTTCCGAAGACACGCCGAAGAGAAGACGACGGCGGTAAAACGTAGGCGAAGACGAAGACACACACCACGAAGATCTTCGCGATTGTCTTCGTCTTCGTCTACCATTCTTCCCCCCCTCTTCTAACTTACCTTGTCTTCGCGGCTTCGCGGCATCGCGGCAGTTCCCGGAAGTTCGCCGTCACGGGTTACAGGGCAGTGCGAATGAGCCTATTGGTCGCCTACAGGGACCTCCTCTGGCATCAACCAATTGGTTGATGCCAGAGGAAGACCCTGCAGGTGACCAATAGGCTCACTCGCACGGTCTTTGTAACCCCTGACAGCGAACCTATGGATTTCCACTCCCGTTAACCGCTTCGATGCTGCGTTATCTAACACAGCATCGAAGGGGTTAACGGGAGCGGAAATCCATAGGTTAAAGGGCCGTGCTAGAGACCAATAGGCTCACTTGCACGGCCCCTTAACCCTTTAAAAAACAAAGTTAACCCCTAACTAATTGAACAGGGAGGGAGACCAGTGGGATCTGCCGGGTAAGTTGCAGCATTGAGGTTTTAAAACCCCAATGCTGCAACTTACCCTGCCGATGCCACTGATCTCCCTCCCTGTTCAATTAGCTAAATGTCCGTACGAGCGACTTTATTGGTCGCTCGTACGGACATTTAACCCGGCACATACTAACTAATTGAACAGGGAGGGAGACCAGTGGCATCGGCAGGGTAAGTTGCAGAATTGGGGTTTTAAAACCCCAATGCTGCAATTTACCCTGCCGATGCCACTGATCTCCCTCCCTGTTCAATTAGTTAAATGTCCGTACGAGCAACTTTATTGTTCGCTCGTACGGACATTTAATTAATTGAACAGGGAGGGAGACCAGTGGGATGTGCCGGGTAAGTTGCAGCATTGGGGTTTTAAAAGTCTGCACGAGCGACCAACAGAGTCGCTCGTGCAGACTTTTAAAACCCCAATGCTGCAACTTACCCGGCACATCCCACTGGTCTCCCTGTTCTATCAGTTAAATGTCCGTACGAGCGACTTTATTGGTTGCTCGTACGGACATTTAACTGATAGAACAGGGAGACCAGTGGGATGTGCCGGGTAAGTTACAGCACCAGGAGCCTAAAAGTCTGTACGAGCGACCAACAGAGTCGCTCGTACAGACTTTTAAAATCCCAATGCTGCAACTTACCCGGCAGATCCCGCTGGTCTCCCTGTTCTATCAGTTAATAAATGATAGAACAGGGAGACCAGCGGGATCTGCCGGACAATTACGGCACCAGGAGTTTAACAGTCTGTACGAGCGACCCTATTGGTCGCCAGCAGGGGGCTCGTCTGCCATCACCAATGGCAGATGAGCCCCCTGCTGACGACCAATAGAGTTGCTCATACGGACATTTAAACTCCTGGCGCCAGAGCGGCTTTAACCCCGTTTTAACCCCTTAACCGGGGAAAACGAAGAAAACCCGAACACGAAGAATGTCCGCGAATATTCGCCCGAAGAGAAGACAGGACCAGGCGAATATTCGCGGAATACGAAGGTTTTTTTTTTTGCCGAAGACGAGCATGAAGACGAACACGAAGAGCCCCCTGGTGCCCAAGTCTATTACAAACCCAGGGATGTTAGGCACATGATAGGCACAGTGTCCTCAGATGAAGTTTTTCACTGGCAATCATTGTCCCTCATATGGCCACCCCAAAGTTTATTTGGCAGCTGAACATTGATGATCCAATAGGAATATTGACAACACAATGGCACCTGAAATGGGCTTAAATAAATTAAAGGATGCATAGGTATGAATTTGCTTGGTTTGTCATTCATCCTCTAATGACCATAAGCAGGGATGGCCCCACTATATAGACAACCTAGGCAACTGGCTTGAGTGCTGTAGGTAGCACCAAAGATGTAGCTGACATCTGGGTATTATGTCTCACAGGGAGACAAGTGTTACAAGTTAGATATTAATATAGTTTTGCTTTTTGTAAAGTGTAAAAACACATTGTTATAATAATATATTGTAATATTCTAGAAAAAGGATAATGAATAACACATTTTAAAACTGTAGAGATGAGTTGCAACTTGGGCCAATTGAATCTACTGCAAATGCCAAAATCAATGTGAAATGTGCCAATCTTGACAGTTTGATAATGAAAATTAATCATTATTTTTCACGTTAAATTAAGCTATTTGTAGCATCAAAACACTGCATTGCATGGAAACAAATGACCATGGCAGCTCTTTTCTGCATTTGGTAAAATGTAGCATCTATCTACTCTCGTATGTTTAGGACTCCACGCAAGAACTACTTGTTTTGATTATAGAACCACATTTATCTCATAAGGTTGACATAAGGAAGTCTAACCTTCTTTATGTCAAGAGAATATCCAATTTACCTAAATACACACTCTCAATTGCCTATTCCCTTTGTTGTGCCCCCTATTTCAAATTAATATTTCTAGTTCATTTACATCTGTCTTGAGAATTGATAACTGTACTGCATATTCTAAATAACACCCAGCAAAGGCAATAATAATAATAATAATAATAATAACTAATATCATGCACCCTTATAGTCATACCTTTTGGTTTGCTGCTTCTAATTGACATTATGTAGAGTTTCTGAGCTTAGAGTAAACTAGTACCCTCAAGTGATGATTTTCCAGCATGACCATAAATATATCATAATTATCAAGTATGTTTTTATTAGCCAAATGTATAGAATAACATTCTTCTAAAATGAAAAAACTAAAACACCTATGTGACACAGATTCACACCAAAATGTAAACGTGCATAAGATGGTTGGAGTGTCCTTTTAACCCCTTAACGTCCAATGATGGGCCAGGCACATCACACAAAAACGATCAGGTAACGACCAATGACGTGATTGGCACGTCATTTTATTAAACAAGCTTAGAAAGTGATCCACGGCATTCAGCAACACCAAACACCGACCCCAGGACGCGCTGTGACCTTTCCAGAGAGCTGTCACAACACGTAAAATAACCAAGTCGCAAAAGTTTCCAAGAGGGTCTCTTCCGAACGCTACTTGGAATTATTGCCCAATAACTTGCAGAAAGAAAAAAAAAACATTGGGTATTTCTAAACTCAGGACAAATAGTAAAATCTATTTAGCAGGTTTTTTCATTAGCTTTTTTGGATGAGTAAAATATTTTTCAAATAAAATGGAGAAAAGGTGTTCTTTCATCATATTTTTTTATAGGAAATTAGATGATATGATCAAAAATGGTATCTAAAGAAAGACCTAAAAACAATATATAGCTTGTGTGGGTACACTAAATGGGTGAGGAGAGAATTACAGCTATACACGAGCACCGCAAAAGTGTTAAAACAGCCTTGGTCCCAAAGGGTACAAAAATAAAAAACAGCCTGGTCCTTTACTTTTAGTATCCACCTCTGGAAAATTTACATTAAAACAAATAAAGGAGCTCTGTGGATTGCATTTTCTACAGCAAGGTGGTACAGTACTGGGTCACTTTACCTAGACCAGAGTGACTTCAGAGAGTGCTAATTACCCTCATTAAAAAATGAAAATTACGTTAGTAAAAAAGAGATATCTCTAAAAGTTCAAGGACCCTATCGAACTTAAACTTTCTACTGTCAGAAAAATGGCATATATTTATTTAGAACTAAGAATAATTTGTACTTTCAACTATACAGAAGTTGCATTTATGGATGGTTAAAATGTTTATCCATATTGCAATCTTTTTGGTGGTGGAGGTAAGTAGAACATGGTTTTGTATAAATTAGTTTGCCTGAAGATAGGGATAGCAATGCCTCATGATAAATAAAACATAGGTCCAAACCAGTATTAGCAAACATCTTATAATCAACCACATTTATCCCGATGACGCCGCCCTCCACAGATGCAGAGAAGGCCTTCGACAGAGTGGGATGGCCATTTCTATTCTCTACTCTGAGACATTTAGGCTTTGGCCCTAATGTACTGAACCTCATCTATGTATTACACTCTGTCGCCTCTTTTATTTATACTCACGCTGGAACCCTTGCTGAATGCTCTCAGGGTGGCGACAGATTTTGTGGGGATTAGAATGGGCAGGACACACCACAAAATAGCTGCGCTCACATATGACCATTTATTTATAGTTACCAACCTGCTATTCAGAGGGAAATAGAGTTGTTTGGAGCTGCTAGCAGGGCTTTAACCATTCAAATGGGCCAGTGGGAATATGATTAGACACTTACGTTATCTCCAGACCTAGACGCCCTGTTTGGTTTAAACCACGGGGTGCTGTTGAACTCCCTTAGGATGACCCTTAGGTCTTGGTCCAAAAAAAACTTTACTTGGTTTGGGAGAGTAGCTATTCTTAAAATGAACTTGCTACCGAGGGTTCTATATCCATTACGAGTGCTCCCTATTGATATTCCCAGGACTTTTTTCAGACAGCTCAAGACATTGATTTTGGAGTTTGTATGGCAGGGACAGAGAGCTGGTCTAGGTTGCAAGTATCTGACGAGACCTGATGGCGTCGATGATGGTGGACTGGACTTGTGTGTCAATGGCACAGCATTATCTTTCCATTCCTTTGGCGGTGGTGGCCTAGTTGCCGAAGCGCGGGGGTATTGTGACTCGGGTGACCACCCTATGATCCCCCAACGTTAAAGGTGAGGACACACCTTGATACTAGGACGGGATTGACCCACTCTTCGTCGTTGCTGTCACCACTCACTCATAATCCAGCTAAGTGGGGGAGCCTTATCACGACTGAAATAAGGTTCCCTCATTTGGGCCATGTCCTCGATAAACAAAATAAAAAGCCTTTGGCAGCTATCTCCCCTGAGGGTCCTCGGACGTATACAGGCTTGTTCACAAACAAACATGTAACTCACTACCTTTAAACCCTGCAATGTACGGTGACACTACCAGCAGACATGACGGTGTTTGAGAAGATGTGTTTTGACCCGGCTAGCCTGACTAGATCCATATCTGACTTCGGGGTTGGTGCCATACTTCACGGGGCTATGGGAGAGGGATATGGGAATTGAATTCACACAAGAAGAGAGATAAAATCTTTATTATTATGCAGAAATGTTCTGTATGCACAGCCCGTCAGGAGGTGTCATAGAAGCTTCTTACTAGATGGTACCAGGTCCCAGCAGATATTCACAGAATATTTCCTGTCAAGTCTGATAAATGCTGGAGGTTTTTGAGGGGGAGTGGAACCTACCTACACATTTGGTGCAGTTGTTCGAGGCTGAGTTCCTTTTGGGAAGCAGTGATAGGTGCCGTGAAGGGGTTTTCCCAGATCCTTAGAGTATTACATGAGGTCGCTGTCAATTCTTATGCTCAATGCTGAGAGTGAGTTAAGGTGGCTTGCTTGTTGAACCAGGACAACTAGGAGGAATATAGATCGGGAGGACCATTTAGAGTGCACAGCATGATGAGAAGGGGTTATGGGCTTGTTCTATTCCTTAGGGGCAATGCGAACCTGTTATGTTCAGTGTTTCTGTATTATTGTACTGAATTTGTACATTTTATAACCGACAAGATCATATGTATGTCTGCTTTCCTTTTCCCTTTTTTTCAAAACATCTCCTGCGACGTCACGTTGTACCAATGTTCACACCTGTCTTTCAAGGAAATCCGTCTACGGACGGCAGACACTTCGAGTGAACGCAATAAAAAGATATTGAAATAATAATAAAAGTGTATTGAGAAGATGCGCTCCACCTGATTGCCTTTGCAGATGCTTTTCTACTCTGTTGCATTTTATGATTTTATAATTAAAATGTTATATAATGCAAATGCTTAAACCCAGAAATATTTTTAGTCATGTCAAATTCTGCTCTTTTTTTATTTTTTCAGGGAGTTTCCATAGACAGCCTTAGAAAGGCTTCTTTGAGTTTTTGTGTTTAAATGTGATTAAAACTCAAGAAAAAAGAACATTGCAGCCTGCTTAAGTTTATTTGCATTACGTACCAGAATGATAAAGAAATGTCCGTTTAAGTGGAAAAGTACCTTTAAACAATTATATGCTAAATTCCGTGTGCACAGCAGTTAGAAGTGTTTATTTTGGTGTGTTACTGTATGGATGGAATGCTCCTCATAATGAATGCAGGTTTATTAGGGGTTTCATTTGGAGAGAAGGGAGACAATGGTGATGACTGCTAACTACACAGAGGGTCTAATTAAGTTACACAAAGGAAAATAAAGAGAAATGGACTGAAGCAAGAAATAGACATATGCAGTTAAAACATGAAAATAACATTCTTTAGTGAAAGGATACAGAATTTATTGAATGCTACTCTAGTGGCAAAAGCCCACACAGCTATGGAATGCAAAGTTGCATCCATTAAAAGATGTAGAATAATTTCAAAGCATCTTATCTATTACAAATACATATGAAGTTCACATAGACGTATCTAATTTCAATACCCTCAAACACCCTTTCATCTTCCATTTAGTTCACACTTTGAGGAACTTGCAGTGACCTGTGGTGGAGAAAGACACCAGCCGGGCCAAGTTCCTCTGTTTACGAAAAGCAGTATTTGGTAATTTACATTAAAGCACACTGGTTTGTGTATGTGTTCAACTAACAAGACAAATGGCTTCCCTGTAGTGTACTACACTGCTACACTGCAATTTAAAGGTAATTTATCTCACCATGTATAATTGTGATAATTAATATGCACTGAAACTGCACTGCATTGACTTTCAATCTATACTTAGTATGCTACAGAGAGTGTGGCCCTTGCTAATAAGATAGACTAGGTGCTAGGCTATAAATCACTGCTTTACACTGTACAGTGTTACCTTGTAGAATCCTACCTATTCAAGACAATATCTTCAATGCTATTGGAATATATGGCCATATATACAGGATTACACCCAGCAGTGGAGAAGTCAGGAGAAATATATATTTTTTGCCTAATTATGTTTATATGCAGGGTTTAAAATAATTTCAGTTTAATGGATGTGAATACTCTAATATTTTTTTTAAGAAAACAATTTTATTTGTCTAATCATAGTAATAGAAATATCAAAGCAAGAGATCAGCGCACACCAACTGCAAATACTTTTTAAATGCGCCTATCTGAGGCATAAATATTGGGTATTCGGTCACACTGTATGGCCAAATGTCAAAGTACCCCGATTTCGGCGAGTCATATGTAATTTTACATGGCTATATTGTTTATCAAAGAGCTGAATCAGTGGGATTGCTCTGCCTTTTAACCCACTCACACTCTGATGCAATTAAAGCCCTGCCTCGACACCATTAATGAGGAAGGTGAGGTGCTCAATCCTAAGCTTTGGTCAGAACCAATTTTGTTCTTCTGTGTTCTTTCTTCTGTCTTTTTTTTTCTATGTCACCTTCGCCTTGCTATCAGTTCTGTAAGCACTCCAGGAGGCCAGGTTAATGGAGCGGATTGGGGGTTATCACACATTGTGTGATAGAGTGAAAATGTGATGAAAGTGAAATAGTGTGAAAGTAAATTTTGTCCAAATCGATTTTGGTCAATGCGCAGAAGTGTAATATATCAATAGGCAATCTATGATCTAGATTCACTAGTTTTAAAATGCACCTTGAGGAAAACTTGGAGTAAGGAGTTAAGTACACCACAAAACTGAGGTAACAGAGGAGGGAGACTATTATTAACAGTGGCGTCGCTACAGGGGGACAAGGGGGGGCAATTGCTGTTGCCCCCCCCGCCGAATTTGGAACCACCCAATTTAGGATGACCACATGTCCCGGGCAGCGTGAATAGAAATTCTAGCAACCACTCTGCGCCCCTCAGTTTCCTCCACGAGGCCTCTACCTCCGTTGCGGTGCCGGCAATTCATGCTGAGCGCCGGAATATGAAGTCATGTTCCGGTGCTCAGCAGTGAAGCAGCGCGCACCGCGGCAGAGCAGGCTGACAGAGTCCTCGTACTCCCACCGCAGGAATTCAAGGTAAGTGAACTACAAAGGGGGGAGAGGGTAGATAGTTGGTAGGGGAGGGGGAGAAGGTAGATAGTGGTAAGGGATTAAGAGGGGGAGGAAAGTGATAAAGGAGGGAGAGGGGGTAGATAGAAAGTGGGGGCAATTGGTTGATGTCAGGTGACCAATAGGCTCGCTCGCACGGCCTTTGTAACCCCTGACAGCGAACCTACAGATTTCCGTAGGTTAAAGGGCCGTGCAAGAGACCAATAGGCTCACTCGCACGGCCCCTTAACCCCTTAAGGTGCAATAAGTTACGGCACCAGGATTTTAAAAGTCTGTACGAGCTCGTACATACGTTGAAAATCCTTACTTGTCCGGTAGATACCACTGGACTCCCTGTTCTATCAGTTAAATGTCTATACAAGCGACTTTATTGGTACGAACATTTAACTGATAGAGCAGGGAGACCAATGGTATCTGCCGGACAAATTACGGCACCAGGAGTTTTACAGTCTGTATGAGCAACTCTATTGGTCACCAGCAGGGGGCTCGTCTGCCATCAACCATTGGCAGACGAGCCCCCTGCTGGCGACCAATAGAGTTGCTCATACCGGCATTTAAACTCCTGTCGCCAGAGCTGCTGCGGTACGCGTTAACCCAGTATGAACCCCTTATAATAAATGGAAAAATGTAGAAAAAACGAACACAAAGAATGTCCACGAACATTCGCCCGAAGAGAAGGTTTTTTTTTTGCCGCAGACGAGCACGAAGACGAACACAAAGAGCCCCCTGGTGCCCAAGTCTAGTATCAGGTATATAATTGTGGAAACGCAAAAATGGCACAACAGGGTGTTGGAGCCATGGGGACCAAGATGGCACAGGCAGGGTGTTTATGGGACAAAGATGGCACAGGCCGGGCTGTTTGGGGACAAAGTTGACTCGTGCTGGGCTGTTTGGGGCAAGTCCTATGTGTATAATTTGGGTTGGCATTGGAGTGTGCAGCCTGTAATTTAGAGGGTCATCTATACCTTTAATGCTGAGTTTTTATGTCAATTCCAAATGATCTATATCTGCAAAGCTGGGTTTTTGTGTTAATCTGTAGATCCATATCTGCTATGCTATGTTTCCATACATTATTATTGTATACCTGCAAATACAGGATTTGTATGTTTGATTCTGTTTATTTGATCTACACCTTCAGTGCGGAGTTCACAAGTGATCAATTGATCTATAGTATCACAAAGCTGGGTTTTTGTGTTAATGTGTTGATCTACTATCAGCATCAGGGTCTAATATTGTTATATATATATATATATATATATATATATCGGTGGCAGGGGCTAATATTAATATGTATGGGCAGCATGGTCTAATATTAATACACATCTGCAGCAGGGTCTTTTATTAAATAAACTGCCAGTTCAGCTGTTATTTTAAAATCATATTTCAATTTCAAGAGAAAAATACTTATTATGTAGTTAAAAACGCATGTCTAATGCGTATATGTGATGGGGCCATCCCATAAATCAAAAATAAAGGGAGGGGCTTGCTGGGGGCATTAATACAAATAGTGCTGGCTGAAGGCGATCATACAAGGGTCTGGGGGCATCACATTAATCTATACTAAAAAGGTGCTGGCTGAGGCATCAATACACAAGGGGCAAAAACACCAAGAGGGGTCTCAACCACAATGCAGCCCATCCTGGTCTGTGTCATAGATTGTGTCCTGCTGTTTGTGTGTTTTTGGTTATCAGTATAGCAGAGCCTCTCCTGGTATGGGTGTCGGTGTGCCAGATCCTGTCTTGGAGTGTGTGTTTGGATGTCGGTGTGTCAGAGCCTTCCAGGGGTGTGTGTCTGGGTGTCAGTGTGGCAGAGCATGTCCTGGTGTGTGTGTGTGTATGGGTGTTGGTGTGACAGCGCCTGTCCTGGTGTGAGTGTTTGGGTGTGGCAGAGCATGTCCTGGTGTGTGTGTCTGGGTGTCAGTGTGGCAGAGCCTGTCCTGGTGTGTGTGTGTTTGGATGTCGGTGTTGCAGAGCCTGTCCTGGTATGTGTGTGTGTCTGGATGTCAGTGTGGCAGTGTGTGTTCGGGTGTTAGTGTGGCAGAGCCAACCCTGTGTGTGTTTGGGTGTCGGTGTGGCAGAGCCTGTCCTGGGGTGTGTGTTAGCGAAAATTAACTTAGGTAAAATGACAGAAAGTCCCCTCCAAATTTATCAATTCAGGCGTCTTGATTTCAGAAATCATTTATATCTACAATTTTAATACTTTCCCAGCACTTATAGGGAACATACCATAAGGTGTACATTATGTTTTACAAAGCTGTAGAATTTTTGCATTAGGAATGATGGGATTGCAAACATTTTAAACAAATAAACCAAAAATACCAACAAAAGTATATATTTCTGTAAAGCAGACAACCCAGACTATCCTATCAGGGGTACTAGGGCAGGCTTTATGCATCCATTTGGCCACCAATCACTGTGAAAGGTGGCCGCAGAAATTATTTCCTGCTTTTTTCCTGCTTTTTTTTTCACGGACACTTCTTAGTGTTGTGTTCTACGGCAGATAAATCCAGCCTAAATTGTTCACCCCCTTCTCCTGATTACGGAAATACACCACATGCATAGTTTTTTGTGGTTTTCTGTGCCTTGTCCTGGGATGAGACATCTGGCCACCAATCACTGTCACACACACTAGGACAAGCTCTGCCACACTGACATCTAGACTATACTATAAATGGAATATCCTTGGGGGAAAACTACCAATGAGAATGATTTAGGAATAATAGCAACAGACTTGACAACAGTGCGCAATGCGACTTCCTTAAAAAGTCCTTAAAAAGGACATTATGGAACTAGAAAAAATGCAAAGGAGGGCAGTCCCTGAAAGTGGAAGCTCTGCTGTGTTATGTATAGGACGTACCAGTACGTCCATAAGGGTTTCTTGAGATCCCCATAGGGGACTGAAGGGCTTAATAGATCCTTTATTATTCTGTAGTTATTGTTATTGTTATATGTTATGTACCTATCCAACTTTTTGTTTTCTACAGAAAAGCTCATTCACCAGCAACAACACTCTTCTTCTCTCTTCTGCTGCTCCCTAGTGGTCTGCTCCCTCACGGTCCCCAGTCACTGTCTGAGCCCCATGAACCCGGAGCTCAGACTCAGTCAATGTACTAGGCCTGATGGTGAGGGCCTTGCTTGTTTCTGTCGGCCCCTCTGTGATTTTACTGTACATGGAAAGATCAATGACTTTTCTAAACGTGTTTGACTGAAAAACAACTCTTTACCCTTGTCTCAATAATAAATATGTGTGCAAACAGGAGCAATTATTTATAAATGAAATTATGTAACTACAATAAGCTATTCTCCCTCAGTTTCACAAATAGCTATCAATATGTGCCAATACCACACCATGACATGCAGTATCCTAACCCCTTTCAGATAGAAGGAGTAACTTTATCTGTCAATCATTTTCTATAATGGAGTAACAATGAGCAAAATAATGAATAACAAATAATTTCCTACAATATAATTGCAAATTAGCATTGACATAGTTGTATGTTAATCGTATTGATTTTCCTCATGTTTGTAGTGAGCAGGTATTTCCCACAAACATTTAAGCTCAGATTTATTTCTTGGGAATGGCTGCCACCTGGTGTTATAAGTATCTAACTACTCTGCAGGTCTATCTGGCGTCAGATGTTTGGGGGGGTTGCATATGTAAATTTATTGATTTTGAAGGAGATACAGAAGAAATCAGGAGGGGAAATGGTCATGTAACCATCACAAGACAGCTGCCTGAATACAGTGGTATTCGTAAAGATAAACAATCAACATTTCAAGAATCATAGACAACCTTGAGTAAAACTAATATGGTATAATATACCTAGGTTTTTTTTATACGTAACATATTTATTTTTTTATTTTATCTTATCAACCATGTATATCATTGCCTCTGCCTTATATACAATATAGCAAAGGATCGCCGGAGCTGCTTAAAAATATGATCTCCACTCTGGAAGTAGCAACAATAAATATTCAAAAAGCTCTCAATGAGAGAGACAGGGGAACGGAGGAGTAGGTACACACTGGATACAAGTGAATCACCATCAATAATAAATATGAAAAAAAGCAGAGGATAATGGTCAAAAACAGATCCCCTCTTTAATAATGGAAACACCACCTTATATGCAACATTAAGCTACATATATATCTTACTTTTATTTTGTTAGGTGTGTTTATACCCAATCATAATGAGGAACATTATTATAGATGGGTGTCAGGGGTGAGGTCCACACGGCTTGCTGTAAAGACCCAGAGCGCCTAATGATGGTATTCAGGAGTCAGACAGGGCCTGGTGCTCAACGACTACACGCTTCCGGGTGTTGAACATCTGGGCTGTGCGGCCACATACCAGGGCCCTGACATAGCATCTGATGTTGTCCAGTACAAAATAAAACCTGGTGATGTCCTGCAGGCACCTTGGAGCAGGCATGAGAGATAGCACTACAGAGATGGTGCAGGATGCTGCAGGCTGGGATGAGGAAAGCTAAGCAGAGTAACATCTGAGAAACATAACAAGCAAGGGGACTTAGAGAGCAAGTGGGGCAGAGAAAGCAAGTGGGACCTAGCAAGAAACATAGTGAGACAAATACATGGGAAACTGAATAAAGTATAACCAGCAAAGGCGAACATAAGAATACACAGACCACAGATTCTAAAGATAACCAGACAAGACATACATGGCACATGGAACAACAAAGGACAGGAAGAAGTCAAGGAACACAAGGGATGGAGTGAGGAGCCAAGATCCTTTAACAGTACTTCTCCTTTAAGCAAGGATAGGATTCTTCACTGGGTCATGGGGAGAGGGAAGAACCAAGATCCTCAAAATTTTCAAGTAAAAGAGGGCAAAGGTAACAGTACTTACAGACTTAAATACAGGACTAGCCAAGGACTATAAGATAACAATTGGAGATTTAGTCACATCATATGGCCATATTATGCTTAGGCCACCAATACGATAAAGTATTCCAATCTATGGTGGGTCGTAGCGCTAAACCCTGCCTACGGAATGTCTAATAAGCTAAATCTAAACACAGAACAGAGATAAACACAACACATGGGTGGGTGACAACTTATAAAGGAAACAGAGGCTGAAGCTAAGAGCAGGACTGGAATCAAAGAATGAGGAGACAGGGGAACCAGAGAGAAGAAGCTCCTCAGCCTGGAAGGGGCCTGACAATGGGTTAAAAACTTGTATGGCCTTTTACATAATTTTCATAATGTTTTTGAGTAAACGGTTTCATTGCTAGTCAATAACTATTAGGGACGAGTGCCTCTCTTGGTAGCAAATCATGGGAAATTTAAAGGAATTTGCTAAATCACATGATTGAGATCCTAATTATCATAAGTAGTAAAATTATCCTTATTGGAGTATATTTTAATTCATTGGAGTAAATTGTAGAAATAAAGTTTGACTTTAAAAGTTCTTGTAAGGACAAAGAAAGTGAATGCTCAGGGTTAGCATTTTATCACACTTTGAATCACTTCTGATTATTTCATTATTATGATTTTGCACTCAATTTTACTTTCATTTAATTATGTAATCTTTAATATTGTTAACATTTATAATTTTCTCCTTGCTATTTCAAATTTTATAGCAGTTACCTAACTTGAAGAAAAAGATTTCCACTTTAATAGTTTCATAACTATATGTCGATGTACAGAAGAAGACTATTTTCTCAGATAAGTATTGTTGTAACCAGCAATCATAAATTGCATTTTGATTTGCAATGCATGTTTCTGTGAATAAGACGTGCAAATGGGCCAAAAATGATTCAGACATATTTTCGATTCGTTTTTGGCCCATCCGTTTTCGGCCAACAAATTACGATCCCTGCTTGTTCACCTGGAAATTCAGGGGGCATTTTTAATTAGGGAACAAAATTTGTTGCCTGGTGCCTGGTACTCACAATCTCATTTTCGTTCACTCTCACACTCTCTAAATGCTTCCCTACCTTCTCTGCCGTTCCACCCCTACCATATTCTTCTTTGTCTATCTTCTCCCTTCTCTTCTCTCGTCAATCTTCTTTGTCTGCATCTCTGCGGATATGGGCTGAAGTGAACTTCTGCCAAATTGGCGGCACTTGCGGTGATGTCTTCTCCACGATCATTGAATCAGGGGAGAGGATATAACCGAGGGCAATATGGTGGACGAAAATAGAAAATGCGGAAATGGTCTGCAGAGAAGGTAGGGAAACAGAAAGAATTAAAGAACGAGTGAACGAGAATTAAAGATTTTTTCATTCGATTGGTGAAGGGCCTGGCATCATTTTCAGGGCTTTGTACGATTTACTAAAATGTGGTTAATTTGCTATTCATACAAATTTGAATACACAAGTCTACTGTGAATTAACATTAGATCTACAGGGAATCTCTTTAACACCTTAATGACCAATGACGAGCAAGGCGTTAAACAGGCTTAGAAAGTCTATGATCACCCACTCCAGGATGCAGTGTGACCGCTCTGTTGCATCCTTTAGAAGACTGGCTCCCCTCGCAGGTTGAATACAGGTACTGCATTCAACCATGCAAGTCAATGGAGCCCAGCTTTCTAATCACAATGTGATTAGTAAAATATTAAAGACAATTAAAAAAAAATTATGGAATAAAATTATTATGCAGTGATGTCACCATCAGGGGAACCATCCAGTTGCAGCAATATGTAAAAAAAAAGGTCCAAAAATAATAAAATAAAGTTTATTATTATGAGCAAATGCTAAAATTAGCGCTGTATCATCCCCAAAATCCTGACATTGAAAGAGTTAAAATAAAAGTATTTCAAATACCCAACGGGTATTGGCAAAAGTTCACACTTTCATCGTGGCGTGGCTGTATTCTGGAAGATGGAGGCAGACAGGAGGGGGTTGCTAATCAGAAGGAGAGGGGCAGGAGCCAGTCTACCTATCCCTACAATACCCAGGGGAGGAGACCAGGTGTGAAAAGGAGGAAACCAGGTGTGAAGAGGAGGGGGACTCCAATCACAGACACTATAAAGACCCTGTAACCCATTCACAGATTGCTTGCTAGTTGAGCTGTGTTCCCTGTGGATTCCCTATCACCTCCTACAAGAAGAGTTTGAGATTACTGCTTGTTTTTCTGGTATTGACCCTTGGCTACCCTTTTTTGGATTCCTCTGTTTGCCTTTGACCCCCCCATTTGGAACTGTGACCTCGTTTGTGAACCTACGCTGCTTTTGACCTTGGAACTGTTTATTTCACTGCACTACAATTTAATCTTTTGCTGGGACTGTGTGTTTAAAATACTTTGCTCATTAAAAGCCTTTTTCACCCAATCCTGCGCTACGCTCCGTCTCTAGTTCTGACATGGAGGCTGTTATAGCCACAAGGTTTGCACCCCTCGCTGTGGTCACATTTGTGTTTGGAGGTGGAATGGTAAGCAGGTACATTGGTGTAGAACTAAGTAGCTTTTCTTTTAAATTAGGTGGATGAGGACATGTACTTGTGAGTTTTAACCTGTGCGTTTTGCTTTGCTGATCAGAAATGCTTTTGACTTGATAAAAGGAAGACTTCCAAAAACATGTTCATTACAAAAAGGCAAGCCCCTTTGTGCCATAGATAATTGGGATAGAAGGCACATGCAGTGTCAAGGTTTGTCTAGTTACACTGCTGAATGATCTAAACCTGCTCTTTTTGTTTTTGGCCATTTACAACACTGGCACATTTAATTCTTTAGAAAAGGTATAAAAATGGCCAGCAGGTGCTGTAAGCCATCCACTTTTCAAATTATTCTGAAGCCTAACATTTGGATGTCTGGTTTAAGATTCCATTGAAAAGTGGATAAAGTACACTATATTGCAGGAGCGTCCAACATGCGGCCCGCGGGCCAAATGCGGCACGCCAGACTTTTTAGCGCGGCCCCGCCGGACTTTGAAGTGCGGCCGCGTGAACACAGAGATGCCATTGTTGCTGCGAGTTGTAAAGCAGCCGTATTGCCGTCTCTAGCCGGCAGTTTCAAAATCATTAATTGGCATGCCGCCCAGTGCCTTAGTGAGGCTGTTCGTCCTGCCCCTTTGAAGATGCGATGTGACCCTTGAAGTTCCTTGTGACGGGGAGAAGAGCATGTTGGAGGAGAGCAGTCTGCAGGGGAAGGAAGCCAGCAAAAAAGTATTTTAAAAAAGTGCGTGGGGTGATAGGTGTAAGGGGACCCATATTAAAAGGGGGGCCGCCTTTGGGGAAAAATGTAATACAAAAAGTGAGTGGCTGTTTACAATATACATGGGTATGGGGGGCATTACATTAACCAGTACAAAAGGGGGTAGTTGCATAAATGCACAAAGGGAGCTGGCTGGGGGCACAAATACACATGGGGCAATACACAAGTGTGTGTAGGGGGTACATTAATAGTAAAAGGGGGCCTGGCTGGGGCATCAATACACAAGGGGGAAAACACACAAACAGGGTGGAAAGCATTTTTTATGCTTTGTGTAGCTTAACCCATCCTGATGCAGGTTTAGGTGTGGCAGAGCCTGTCCTGGTGTCTATTTGGTCATCTGTTTCCTGGGACTTTACTTACTGTAGGAATAAATTGAACTATGTCATTTTTACTTATCCAGAGATAAAACGCCCTCCTGAATTTGTAGTCACTTCAGAGGACAAGACTTTTTAGGCCCAGAAATCAGTGAGAGGAAAAGTAAAGGTTTTGTGTTATTTACTCTATTTCAATCTGCAAATTTTATCAAAAAGAATCAGTGGTACTAAAGTGTGGCTTCAGGTGTGTATTATATTTAGCATTGATAGAATGACATATAAAAGTTGATCAAAAAAAACTTTGTCCACTGCCTTTTTCATTATTGCCAAATTAACCCTGTATTAATATACATTATAAAGCTAAAAGGCCATATTTTCTCAGAGTGAAAAATGAGTGTGGCCCACGCACACATACATTTCTGATGAATTGGCCCACTGCAGAAAAAAACTTGGACACCCCTGGTATATTGCTTAGTTGCATAAATGTGGTGAAGCACGCTGATATAGAAGCAGAACTTCCTATGGAGCACTAGATGCAAAGCCCCAAGTTATGTTAAAGGGAAGAATGAAGGCTGTATCTGAAGTTTTCTGGGAATTTCTTTCCCCCCGTAAGCTCAAAGGATCACAATTTCGGTTATCACTGAAGATGACCAAATGAAGGTGACAGTGACCATGTGTGCTACCATGGAACACCAGGTCTCCAGTCTTCCTCTGCATCCCCCCATAGAGATATGCAAAACCCTCCTGAACTAAAGGAAGAACTTCTTGCCCGCCCTCCCTAAAAAGCAGGGAATCATTGAAGTCTTCAGGGCATGTCTTCAGTGACCCAGTTCCAGTCTGCATTGTAAGCTATCTTCACAAATAGTTATGGGTATAGAAAATTGTCAACTTTTACAATATCATCCCCTCAAAACTTGGCTAAAGTTTACTGTACGCAAATTGTATGAGATTTTGGTTATTTTGCAACAGTGTTGTCCCAGTGCCATACCTGAGCTTGCTCTGACCCTGTCCATGATTCAATGACCGGAATAAAATCAAATTCTCTAGGCTGGAATCTAAATATCAATAGCTTAAAAATGCTACAATCCAAGCTAATAGGAACATCTGCATTTAAGCTGTTATGTGGGTCCTGAGTCAAGCTACCTGATCCCTGTGTGGTAAAAAGGATTAGAATGTTTTAGCAGCAGGGGTAAAGGGAAGTGGCCCCATTGGCCCCCTGACACTCTCCCCCAGTAACGAGCATACGTACTGGCTCATATATTTACACACAAATGCTACACACACTAACACACATATTAATGCATAGACACTCATGCTAGCCCATGAACTTACACACTAACACATGCACACTCACACACATATGCCAACATGCACACTTACACAAACATATTTACAAATACATATTAACTGTAGCATACTAATTTCTATCACTCTCCATGCCCCACTTACACCGTCTTTCACTCCCTTAACAGCTCTCTCTGCAACTCTCTCCATGTCTGTCTGCCTCCCTCCTTTACCCACTCACACATTTACTCACCTCCTTACCTCCCCGGAGGATTATTTCTAGCTGCTCGCACACAAGCTCTTCACACAGCATGTGCACAACTTTCTCCATATGTTTAATAACTTTGGAGAGGCCCATGTTGGAGTTGGCCTCTTGTCCTGCCTGTCTTGTCCTCTCTCACGCTCACACACTCTAAATGTTTCCTTAAATTTTCTGTCAATCACTTACACATCTTCTATCTTTTATCTTCGCCCTTCTCTTCCGTCTCCTATCTTTAATCTGCTTACTTCAATCTTCTATATTCATCGTCACCTCCATGGAAATAATCCTCTCATCAGAGGAGAGGACGTCACAGCAAGTGTCATCATTCTGGCCTCACTTGAACTTGGGGTAATATGATGGGGCTTGCACTGACGCCCTCATCTTGATTCCTGCTGGTTATGTCTTCGGAGTTGCAGGCAAACATAGAATATGAAAGCTAGCTGATTGAAGATAGAGGAGAAGGGACAATATACAAGACATAAGATGATGAAGAAGATGTGGAAGGAGGTGCAGAAGTGGTTGTCTGAATCAGAAGATAGGGAAACATTTAGAGAGTTTGAGAGAGCACACAAGAATGAGATTGTGAGAGAATATGAGTGAAGGTGGGCCCACAGATTTCTGATGATCATTTTGAGCTTTTGCATAGTTTTCATTAAATTTATGGGTGTCTGGCCTCATTCTCGTGGCTTCATCCGAATGGCTGAATTTAGTGCTCAATCTTTGCTTCTCCAGAGTCCTGATTTTAGATGCCTCATTTAATTGTGCCAAATTTAGTGATTGAAAAAGTGGTGGGAGTTTGTAAGCAAAGACTTGCTCGAGGTCCCATAAACATTAAGATGACCTTGTGAATCGTATTGTAAAATATAAGCATTAAACATTAAAAAGAAAATCAGGATAATTAGCATTTTTAGTTTCACAGTAGAGGTGCCTGGAAGAGCCTGCTTTGTGCTTTTTTCGATAGTGATAATGATAATTTACCTGATGTTTTTTATCATGCAAATCTCTGATTCACATTATGTTAATATTAGCCTGATAGAAGCTTAATAAAATGGTGTCACAAAATCCATCTAATCTAACCACAGAACAAATCATGATGATTTGCTTGCATAAAGTTAATGTGGGTTTTGTAATTAACTGAATTACTGAATATATGATGAGATTGGAGCTCATTACCCAGGAAGGAGGTATATGGTTACAATCTTTCTCTGACAGACAGGGCTGGAACAGTTTTAGTTATAAAAGCAAAAGAATAGCTGGTGTGGTAACAAAAAAAAGTTAGGCCATCATGCCAGAAAATACTCAGACGTGAAAAACACCAGCAGCAAGAATTAATCAGAGCAGAGACCTTGACCATGATAGAAGAAGAAGGTAGCCGTCAACAACAGCAGTACTAGAGCAGCAAAGACCAAGGCCAAAGATGAGTATGCTTTAGCCCACATAGTAGTGAAGAGTTCAGTGAAGCTAAATTCCATCAGAAACAGAATGGAAACCCCTGGAAGAAGTACAGTTTACAAAGTCAATAAAAGCTTGTGCTGTGCTTAACTATTTATCTAAATATCAGGAAGAATGTCTAGTAGTCATAACTTTGCAGAGAAAAATATCTTCCCACTAACTTTGGGTAAAAATCAAGATCCACCAGGTGGCGCTCACGTAATAATTTTGATAGTACAGACTGCAACAATGTATCTCTTGTAACCACAAAAATCTTTCAGAGTTTCCAAATGAAAAAAAAATCAAAAGGGACACAATAGTGTAGTGTGCCAGCTTAATAAATGTTTGAAAAATAAAGAGTGCACTCACACAACTGGTGGCACATCAATCAAATGTGCTAATCGCGTCTTTTGCTCCGGGGGTGGCTGTTATCTCTCCATACCGGGAATTCACCAGTATGTATTGCCCGCTGTTTCATCCGAAGTTTCCATGATGTCTTCAGTAAATAAAGATGAGTAACCCACTTTCCTTTTGTATAAAATTATGTTTAATTATGAGATAATATCCCACTACATAAAAAAATGATAAATGGTGATAAAAAGCAGTAAAAAGCAATAAAAGTTTGTCTTGTAAATCCTCTGCGAGTTTCGCCTAGACAGTGGCTTCATCAGGAGGTATAAATCATTGATCGTTTCGCTCCAATTTTCTTCTTTTATACTTCCTCAGGTTGCCGGAGAGGTTACCGGCTTCACTTCCGTGTGTACCCAGATGACGCCGTCCTGACAGGTGAGTTGTTTATCGGTGTGGGTATGTTTATGCCTCGGATCATCAAAACTAAAAAAACGTTTTTCCTTCCTTTCAGCTGTTTCCTTTGGAGGAGCCGTCCATGCCGTCAGAACATCAGACCGTCACTCTGTTCTCAGACAGAAAAGGAACAGAAACGGAGAAATATATAAAAAAAACTTTTCTTAAAACTAATGATAAACTAATGGTTTGAGGGGGTCTTTTTCGTTTGTATATATGTATCTATAAATCGTGTAATGAGATACATGAAGTAAATAATTACTATATAAGGAATAATGAACTCAAAAAAACGTTTCTTTTTTTTTTCTTCCCCTAAAGACACGTAAATACATACATCAAATACAATCTTGTATAGTATATAAATTCCAGAAATGTGAAAACGATATATAACATAGGTCACAAAACAGAAAACCGCCATGGGTTGAAGGCCATCCCTCTTTTTGACTTTAGCAAACTTGTATAAAACATTCTTAATAAGTTACTTAGGTTAGTTAAGTGTCTGTCAGTTTAACTATCCAGTTCGTCCAATTTTTAGATTAATCAAAGGATAGAGTGTTCTGAGCTGTTCTACGTGGCTCCATTTTAATTTGGAAATGTGCCTGTTCTCTAACTGCTTCCCAGCACAATATTTTAGGAGATTTCCAGAATTCAGCAGACTACAACTCCAGAACATGTGTATCAAGTCCCCATTTCTACTACCACATCTCTAACAAACTTCAAACAAGTGTGCGTTGATTTAGTCTAATTGGGCGGAAGTAATATGTCTGCTCTATTCTTTTTATATTAGTATCTTATATTTAAATATTACAGATTTCTAGTTATTTTATCAGATGTTATTTAATCTAATTTTCTATTTTGCCCATCACCGTCATTACCTCACATGTAGGGTTTTGTTTATTCTTTTTAGTTACCGTATTTGCTCGATTATAAGACGAGGTTTTTTCCAGAGCAAATGCTCTGAAAAATACCCCTCGTTTTATAATTGGGGTCATTTTATAATCTGGCCTCAAATAGGTCTGACTATGAGACTAAGATCCAGTCCCCCCGCACCGGTTACACTGCAGACAAGACACATTCTGAGACCAATTACACAAGCCAATTGACCAATTGAGCTTTCTGTTCGCCCTCATTGTCTGAAAGGACAACAGCACTTACACCCTGCACCAAGCAGCAGAGACTAAAGACTCCACAGAAGCGCTAGGTTTACCAAGTTGTTCGATTGCCGACCAGGAGCCTACATTCCAAGCACCGACACGTCTCCTGGATCGATTGAAAGAGTGGTCACCGAGACCAAAATGCATTTGGGGTTAAAAGGCCACATTTGGGAAGTGCACTCCCCCCCCCCCATTTTGGTCAGTCTGTGCCTATGCCCTCTCTTTGAACCCAGCCACTCCGATTTACTATTAATTTTTTAAAATTTTACACCCCTTCGGTATTTGAAATGCTTTTACTTTAACTCTTTCCATGTCAAGATACAGCACTAATTTTAGCACTTGCTCATAATATTAAACTTTATGGTTTTATTTTATTCTTTTTGGACTTTTTTACATTTTGCTGGAGCTGGATGGTTCCTCTCCTGCATAATTATTTTTAAATGTTACCGCTTTTTTTTATTACTTTTTAAATATTTTACTCATCACATTGTGATTAGAAAGCTGGGCTCCACTGACTTGCATTGACCCTCTGGCTATCTTTTCCAACTCTTTTTTTAGGAGCACACCGTCATCTTGCGAGTGGCGGTTATGACCACTCTCCGGATCGGTCACAGCGTGTCCTGGGGTGAGTGTTCGGTGTAGCTGAATGCCTCGTCATTTAACTCTTTTAAAAGTGTATGGCGGATTTTGACTCCCCGGGGAGGGCCCAGACATGGCCC
This sequence comes from Spea bombifrons, assembly GCF_027358695.1. Lineage (NCBI taxonomy): Eukaryota > Metazoa > Chordata > Amphibia > Anura > Pelobatidae > Spea > Spea bombifrons. Next base: position 27,057,853 of record NC_071092.1, on the reverse strand, counting down.
CTGATGCCAATCTCGGTGTTGCTGAATCCCTCAACATCAAGACATTACAGAAACACTGTTTAAACGAAGAAAGTGATCATAGAACCATTATTATGATTAATAAATTCCCTCTCTCCTGCTCTCTCAGGCTCCCATCAGTGGGGTGCAACAATTACAGTTGTAACGTGCAGGGCTGTCTCGGGGGCCCACTGGGGGAGAGAAGGTTTCACTGTTTTTTCTTAACGGAAAAAAAAAAACTCAGCAGCAGCCATCAAAATAGGACCACAATTAAAAGTGGGATGGAGGAGGAGCCCTCACTCTCGTAGACGTTGCTGGTCACCCGCGGGATCAAGGTGGTTGAAAAAAAGCTTGTCTGTACCATATTCGCTCCCAAACAGCTTGCGTTACATTTTGTCCACAAAAAGCTTGCATGTGACATCTTTGTCCCCAAACAGTTTGCATGTGCCATCTGTTTCCCAAAACACCGTGTTGGTGCCCCCAGTTTTTCTTTGCCATCTTTGTCCCCAAATAGCTTGTCAGGGCCCCCAGATTGCCTGTGCAATCTTTGCCACAAAATAGCTTGTCAGTACCGCCCAAAACAGGAAGCTGCATTGAAGACTGGGCTCCCTGACATTTAAAATATTTCAGTTTCAAACTTCAAATTGTTGGTATCCATAACAGAATTTACAAAACCATGCTCATGCAGGAATGCTTACTATGTCATGTCTTACTATGATGTCAGTTGTTTACAGCTTTAGCGGTTGTATGCAGACTACATTTTCTGGCACTTCTATATCAACCCTGTGTTGGCTATTTAGAAGAGCTGTACCTCTACATTATTATTAGTATTAGCTAAGAAATCCCAGAACGTGGGATTCCTTCCATAGAATATCGATTTCAGATTTCTATCTTAACAAACCAACAAGCAAAATGTCAAATGACGGTAAGAGTACTATACATTAGTATTTTACTTCTTAGTACAATTCAACAGATAATCTTTGCATGTTTGTTTTTCCTGCGATTACAATTTTGGGGAGTCTATTGCCTATACCTATATTAATTGTCAAAACATTTTTAATAATTTATACATCGCTTCCGGCAGAAATAATTGACCGAAGACATGATGTTGAAGAGGGGGAACAAGAGTCTGAGGTCATTGACTTGACTGGGGGAGACCAGGGAGAAGAACTGCAACTGTCATTTGGAAGCGGTCCGATAACCTCCCCATCACATGGCACTCCGCCAGTTTCAAGACCCAGTGGCAGAGAGAGGATGAGAACAATGCCTAATACTCAAGACTCAAGGCAGAGAGCGAGAAGCCGTTCCCCAGTAAGGTCCCCCGCAAACCCTCTTGTGGATGCGCACAATGATGTGAGGCTTCCAGGGGCAAATAGGAACAACATCCGTCTGAGATTACCTGGCAGGATTGTTCAGAGGCGGGTAACTGGAGAACAAGACATTCTTGAAGACTGCAGTATTTGCTTTATGGACTATGAACGTGGGCAGCCCATAATCGCTCTGCCATGTCAACATCAGTTCCATAGTCGCTGTATAATACGCTGGCTACAAGAGAACCCCAGCTGCCCTTTATGCCGCCACCGGATCATACATAACCCAAGAGGAGAGAGAATAGCTCTTATGGCTACAGAGACTACGACCATACGTCGGAGAGGCAGACCTGACATCGTCAGAATAAGAAGATATGAAGTTGAGGAATAAATCTGCTTTGGACTCATGGCCATTCCCAGCCGCTCTACTATGTGGCACTTACCATAAAAATAAAACATTTGTATTATTTACCAGAATTTCGTTTTTATTTATAACACTGTCAATCCTATTAATAGAATGATGTTATACAACACAATGGGTAAAATGAGTTCTCAGTTAATTATTTATTGTATAACTTTTTGCTGGAAACTCCTAATTTATAATGCTACAAAACGGGAGTCATATACCATACCTCCTATGTGTCGCATTTTTGGATGGGACAGTCCCTTCCCTGTAGTCCTAGCAGAATCCACACTCCTGCTGTTACAAGCAATGGTGATCATGAGCTGGTTGTTGCCAAAGAGGGGCCCTGCAAAACGTAGGCCGCGCACCCTATTAGGGGCAGCCCCGGCTGTAGAGATAAAGCCACTTTGGAATATTGCACCAGAACCTCATTTTAAGATGAAGCCTTTCTCCGTGTTTTGGCTCACTAAATCAATGTGTTCGTGGATTCGGATAGCTGTGTAACACCTCCAAGGAAACCAGCTTGTGGACACAAACTCCGCGGCTGACGGGTAGGAAGTTTACTGTTGGTGCGCCAATCACAATAGAGTGTGCGGGGTATTTAGAGCACAAGGCAGAACCACGTGACTACTTGGCCGGTGAGCGAGCGCGGGCACGCCGTACTCTGAGGACGGGCACGGCATTTTTGCACGCGCCTCGGGACCAGCTGAGACGGGATCGCGTAGGGGAGCTGGTGATGGCGGAGGTTTCTGTCAGTGAGTGAGGTGCTTGCTCTCCTCTTCTTTATCTGTCGCTTGTTTAACCACTCACCTCCTGCCCTCTCCTCAGACCCACTGGAGAATGGGGAACGAGGCCAGTCTGGACGCGAGGGAGGGAGGAGCGGGAGTCGGGCAGCATCAGCCGCCTCCTTGCCCCGGGTCCGGGGGTTCAGCACCAACCCGTGGACAGCTCCCATTGCTAAGCACGGCTGGAGCATCACCGACCGGGGCTCGACATGGCGGTGTCAGGTATGGAGACAAGGGATTGGGGGTGAAGAAAAAAAGCTGTAGGGACACAGAGCAAGGGGTATGGGCTTGCGGATCAGCTGGGAATGTGTAGCAAGGAGCATTAACATGGGCATGAATGGAACAGAGCAATGCTCCGCCTAGCGAAGCCCTGGGATTACGTGGAGTTTGTAATTCATGGTAGCATTGATTAGAAGACTACACCTTAAGGGTTTAAGGGCAATTACGTGTCTTCCACACGTAGCCTCGTGATGCAGTCCAGGAGCTGTCATGGGGGGTTCAGAATGGGATACCTCCTCCTTCTCCCGTTTGTAGAGTACACCGCAGGGACATTGGATTTTATATTTTTAGTGCATAAGAACATAAAAACACATCACTACTAGAGCCATTTGTTTTTTTTTTAGTGAAGGAGTTCAACCAGTGGATTCTGGGAAATTGACCTATAATGTAACCTATTTTACCCACTCTGCATATTTCATTCTATTGATCTCAGGGCGGTTCTCTGAAGCATGGATTTAGTTCTGGGCTATCATTCTAAGGCAGGGGTGTCCGAGGTTTTTGTGCATTGGGCCACTTCATCAGAAATGTATATGTGCGTGGGCTGCACTCATTTGTCACTGTGAGAAAATATGGCCTTTATTAAAATATGCAGCTTAAAATAAAGTAAATGACACAAAACCTTTACTTTTCCTCTCAATGATTTCTGGGCCTAGAAAGTTTTGTCCTCTCAAGTGACTACAAATTCAGGATTCTGGATAAGTACAAATGAAATAGTTCTATTTATTCTAGGGATGCACCGAAATGAAAATTCTAGACCAAAACCGTAAATTCAGGGTTCAAATTGAAAATGACCCCTCACCTTTAATAATAATTTAAAAAACCCACACTTTTAATTAAAGTAAGGTACACACCAAAATTGTTACTCGATTATAAGACAACCCTGATTATAAGATGACCCCCCAAAACCTGAATATTTATTCAGGAAAAAAGCCTGAAGATAAGACGACCCTATAGGAAAAAAGTTTTGCTAGTAAATGTTAATTCATTTTAACTATGTAAACGATTTTTTTTAATAAAAGCTATGATTGAGAAAAATATATATTTTTTATTTTCCAACCTGCCCCAGTTATGCACATCTGCCCCCAGACTTGTCACTGTGCCCTACAAATGCCTTATAACCCCCATATGCCACTGTGCCCCATGATATGCCTTTTAACCCTCTAAATGCCACTGTGCCCCATGTTATACCTTTTGACCCCCTATGTGCCACTCTGCCTCCAGAAATGCCTTATACCCCTATATGCCACTCTGGCATTTACGGGGTTAAAAGGCATATTATGGGGTAGAGTGGCATATAGGGGGTCAAAAGGCATATCATGGGGCACAGTTGCATATAGAGGGTTAAAAGGCATTTCTGGAGGCAGAGTGTCATAAAGGGGGTTAAAACGGGGGTTTAATTTAGGAAAAAAAGAAAAAGTCTGAATATAAGACTACCCTTTAAGAAAAAAGGTTTACTAGTAAATATTAATTCACATGTAAACTATTTTTTCATATTTAATAAAAACTATGATTGAGAAAAATACATTTTTGTTTTTGTCTCCTTTTACTTGCCAACCTGCCCACACTTATGCACATCTGCCCCCTTATAAACCACTCTGCCTCTCCAGAAATGCCTTATACCCCCCATGTGCCACTTTGCCTCCCAGATATGTCTTTTAACCCTTCCTATATACCACTCTGCCTCCCTGATATTCATGTTAACCCCCATACGACACTCTGCCTCCTTGATCTTCTTGTTAACCCCTATATGCTAGTCTGCCTCCAGAAAGCTTTTTAAAGGCCAGTGTATGCCACTGTTACCCTTCCCCAACTTACCAGTGCTTCTTTAGACTTCTTCCCGTGCTCCAGATTCCTTGGTGTATAGTGGGGCAGCCGGTGGAGGTCCATGCGGTGCGCGCAGAGAACCTGAGCTGCTGTCGACACTTCCGCCAGGGCTTCTATGAATGAGCACCTGAAGGTCACGTGATGCTGGTGCTCCGTCATAGAAGCCCCTGCAGAAGTGGATGTTGCAGACGCCCACAGGCAGCACTGCGGGGGATCTGGATCTCAGAACACACCAAAGTTGGACAAAATTCAGCAATAAATAAATATAAATATATATATATATATATATATATATACACACACACATATATGGGGTCTGCACATCACTTACAGCCAGGCCCGGACTGGGACAAAAAATAGACCCGGGCATTTAAGACTGAGCAGCCCATTTTTATTTATTTATTTATTGTTAAAGCCCACCCTTCATGTACCATCTTTGCATTTCCCCAAATCACTTAAACATTCATGATAGACACAAACACTTACTCACTCATTCACACAAATCATTAGCACATACTCATTAATGCAGTCTCACAAATCATTCAAGCAATTCATCCACACATGAATTCATTAATTCTCTTACGCATTCACACAATTCATCCACACATTTATTCATTCATTCTTGTACGCATTCACACTACCCCCTCTCCCCATCCCCTTCTTGTCTGCCCCTTCTATGTTCCCCCTTATCACTATGTACCCCCTTCCCCACTTCTCAATATGTACCCCCTCTCACTATCTATCCCCTCTACCCCTTTCTATCTAACCCCTCTCCCCCCTCTCACTGCACCCCCTCCCTCACCCCCTACTTACCTTGTTGCCAGAGTAAGCAGCAACTGCGACCGGGTCCGCCACTCTAGGGGGCCGGCCTTAGGGGTTCGCAGCCGCACGGGGCTTAAATTAAAACATCAGGGTTTTTTGTAGTTTTTTAAAAGACTTTATTTAACATCCTCTATGTTAAATAAAGGTAAACAAACTTTTTTTAACATGAAGGATGTTAAATAAAGTAAACAAAAAAAAAACCCCGATGTTTTAATTTAAGCCCTGTGCGGCCGCACACCCCTAAGACCGGCCCTGGTTGGGGCTGCCCGGCCCCCTAGAGTTGCGGACCCGGTCCCCTAGAGTGGCGGACCCGGTCGCAGTTGCAGCGGGCTTAAGGGGCATATGCCCCTTATGCTCTGTGTTAATGCGGCCGCATAGGCCCAGTCAGTCCGGTCCTGACTGAGCCTATTTTAAGGTAGGGGCCTGACTTGCAAAAGGTCACTTCTCCATTATAATACTCTTGGATCTCTCTGCTGCTTTTGATACTGTTGATCACCACCTTCATCTTGACTCACTTGCTTCTATAGGCATTCGAGATACAGCTCTCTCCTGGATCTCCTCATATCTGTCTAACCATTCCTTCTCTGTCGGCTTCTCTGGCAAGACATCATCACCTCATTCACTTTCGGTTGGCGTCCCCAAGTCCTTGGCCCCCTGCTGTTCTCTCTTTATACTTAATTTCTTGGTAAACTAATCAACTCATTTGGCCTCCAATATCATCTACATGCAGAAATAGTCTCTGTATTACTAACTGCTTTTCTTCTATTAATGGATGTCACAACTCTTCCTTGAAACGTAATCTTTTAAAAAATGAACTCATTATGTTCCCTTCTTCCATCTCCTCTCCACTACCTGAATTCTCAAATATCACCATTAACAACACGACTATCTCTCCTACTAATCAGGCCCGATGCCTTGGGGCTATCCTTGACACCAACCTCTCCTTCTTCTCTCACATTCAGTCCCTCAACAGATCCTGCCGCTTGCAACTAAAAAACATCTCTCACATCCGCCCATTCCTCACCCAAGAATCCATAAAAACTCTGGTTCATTTACTTATCATTTCCCATCTTGACTACTGCAACACTCTTCTGGTTGGCATTCCACTGTCTTGACTCTGTCCTCTGCACAGGGGCGTAACTAGACGCCTCAGGGCCCGGGGGCGAGAATCTGTTAAGGGCCCCCCACCCCCCTCACTGCTGGCAGCATCAATACACAAGGGGGGCAGCTGGCCAGGTTTTTAGCATGTACTGGCTGACTTGGCATGATAGGAGTGTGATTGCTAACAGCAATCACAGTCCCATCATGCCTAGGTTCCAGCACTTACACATCCATGCTTTCACACACACACACTCATTTATTCATATAATCATTCATTCACAGATTCATTCCCTCAATCACACACACTCATTCAAACACCCTCCCCACCCCCTTACCTGCACTGCAGCTCCTCGATGCCGCTTACAGACTTCAGCAGGGGGCGCGGCCTCCCTCTGCCTTCTCTGCTAAAGCACAGAGGAAGTAGGATGTCACGTGAACTCCGCTTCCTCTGTGCAGTCCAGAAGACCCTCCCACAAGTAAGTAGCAGGGCTTGAGGTGCGGCTCGCGTAAGATCGGTTGCCCTGGCTGCCGATCTTACGCGGGCCACACCTCGTGGTCTCGCGGGCCGCATTTGGCCCGCTGGCCGCATGTTGGACGCCCCTGCCTTATTTAAAAAAAAAAAAACTGAATAAAGATTTCGGGCGGCCCCTTGGCTTGGGCCCCCCTGCCGCCGGGGCCCGATTTCGGGCGACCCCTTGGCTTGGGCCCCCCTGCCGCCGGGGCCCGGTCGCAGTCGCGACCCCTGCGACCCCGGTAGTTCCGCCACTGCCTCTGCAGTCTGTCCTAAATGCTATTTCTAGGCTTATATTTCTTGCACGCCACTCCTCTTCTGCTTCCCCACACTGCTCCTCCATACATTTCTGCTCATCCACGGCGGGGAGTGTGCCAAACCTCCAAAACAATCATAGGGGACGTTTCATCCCCCCTGGACTCAAAAAAAGGGGGCTGAGTCACTGGCATTAGGGTAGAGGCATCTCCCATTCATCCTTATAACGTAAACCGGCCCGGGGAGGTGCTTGCACACCAAAAACCAGCTCAGCAATCCAGGAACACCATTAAAGCACGCCTCTCACACTCAACAGTCATTGATTGTTGGACAAGCTGTGGTGTACTTGCCTTGTGTAGTCTCCATTTGTTTTTTCCCCGTGCCTCTATGTTGTTTTTTTTATTCTCCTGGCTTTGGATCGTTTACTGGATTTCAATTCCTGACTGCTACCTGCCCTGAACTCTGATTGCTACCTCACTTCTGCATGAACTCTGCCGGTCCCAACCTTACGGTTGTTTACCATACCGCTTGTCCTCAGCCTGCCTCGACCCTCTGGACTGTCTCGAACATTCTATTTGCCTCACCATTGCCTGTAGGTTTGCTCCTCCTGCCTCAACGCTCCTGACCAGGACTATAACAGAAGCTTTTAGTTGTCCAGCTTGTTGCTGTTCTATACAATAAAATGGATTGCAATAAAATGAATGTAGTCTCTATGCTTCTGGCTGAGAAATCTGTTTTTGGATGTTTCTGTCCCTGAACAGTTTCATGGAAGCCTGTTTACCTTGATGTGTTACATAGTGAGTACTTCTTGCCATTGCAGAATTAATTTCAGGCATGCAATGAAGCCTGTACAAGAGGTTAAGTACAAGCATGATTTATAACAAAGGTTTTATCTTTCTTTCAAAATGTATAAATAGCTTATTAATACATAAATGATAGTGCCAAGATTAGAATGAGGCATGGAGGCTAAATATATATGTTCACCATTTACAGAATCAGTAATTTTGTACACGGCTGCCGGGGAGTAGGAACCAGGTCCCCTGCAGCGCTGCAGGGGATCTGGATCCTAACCCTGCTGCTTACTTGCAGCAGGGCTAACTGGGAAAAAAAAAACACCTGCGTCGGGCGATATGAATTGTGGGTCCATCTTTAAAATCAGACCATTTTAAGATAATGGCCCCTGGCGCCAACGTTATGTGTTTTGTCCATAGAGCCCTTGGCAGCTTTAATCAGGAATTAAGCTCAAGTAAAAGGGATCACAGTTGTGAATCAGTCGTTTATGGTCACATTATACGCTGACCATGTGACTCTCACTATGACGTCTCCACTAACTTGTATACCTTCAGTTTTGGACATTATAGAAGAGTTTAGTAGTTATTCCGGCTATGTGTACAGATTTATCGACTACCTTGGAAATAAATTATGCTTTGATCTAAAATACTCTTTGGATTTACATTATTCGATTTTACTATCTGAACTTTGTGAATTAACAAACAGTTGGAAGCGTATAGAAGCTTCATAGTTTGGCAGATTTAGCAGACATTTCTTCTGATTGCACTATCCTCCCTTTCCATGAAATTAAAGATAGATTTGAAATCCGTAATAAGGAGTGTTTGCCTAATTTTAGAATAAGGAACTGTTTGGGATTAAACCCAATAACACCAGATATCCTAAATCAATGTATTAAAGCACAGGATGACTCAAAACAAATTTCCAGATCAAGACTAATCCAATCTGCACAGGAGCTAACAAAACCTAATAAACTCCTGAAATGGAAGAATGATTTTCATAAGTCGTTCCCAGAGGATAGCTGGTACAGATCATGAAATATGTTCAGAGAAGCAGTTCACTGTGTCTTTCTTCAAGGTTTTCCATCGCTTGTATATGGTCCCTTCTATACTAAGGACATTTCAACCAGTAAACTCTGGTATATGTTGGAGATGTAAGAAAACAAAGGGCATTCTATATCATATATGATGGAATTGTGACCATATAAATCCCATTAAATATAAAATCTCCAATCTATTAAAACATTTTCTAGGCCACAGCAGGGATCTCCTCTCACCTTAGACATTTTTAATGTACTTTAGAATTCACTTCTGGTACTAAGCCTCAGCAATTATTAGCAATATATTAGTAAGGGCTAAATTATGTAAAGCAATGAAGTGGGTACCCCAGATAGCTATTCCTGGGAACAGGTCTTAGAACAAATCAAATATTAATAGGCTATGTAAAGATATTTCTGGGTCTCCTACTCTTAAATAAATACCAGAAAAGTGTCTACCTTGGTAACAACACAATCTGCGTTGTTTTTTCTTTTACACCTTTTATGGGAACTATTCATCTGAATAATATTATACATTTACTCCAAGACTCCAGTAATTTTAACATTATATCAACTTTATTCCATGATCATTTGTCGTACGTGTGTGTTGAATAGATCAAAATATTGCAACATATTTATAAAAAGAAATTATTGCAACAAGTATTTTGGATATACTGTAATCAGGGTAACAGAACAGGGATGAGGAAGCAGACTCAGGTCCAGAAACAGGTATGCATCATAACAGGCAGGAAGAGCTGAAAGAACACAGGAACCAGGATAGCACAGAAGCAGACGAGCTGAAAGCGCTGCAGTCTCCACTCTGCAAACCTCTGGCCTTTTGCCTGCGGCTATATGTCAGGGACTGGATCCATAGAGACGACTGTAAAGACCCAGAGCCCCCAAACATGGAGTTCAGGAGGTATTGAGCACTAGTGGAGTTGGACAGGGCCTGGTGCAGGGTGACTGCTCTCTCCCGGTGGGCATCCAGGGTTGTGCGGCCACATACCAGGGCGCTGACATAGCAGCAGTCCGGAACAAAGCAAAACTAAACTTGGCTGGATGTGGAAATCTGAAACAAAACTTGGAGATATCCTGCAAGCGCCCTGGAGCAGGCATGAAACACTAGAATCATGTGCAGGATGCCACAGGCTGGGAGTAGGGAAGCTAACCAGATTACCGTATTTGCTCGATTATAAGACGAGGTTTTTTCCAGAGCAAATGCTCTGAAAAATACCCCTCGTCTTATAATCAGGGTCGTCTTATAATCAGACCTCAAATAGGTCTGATTATGAGACAGATCCAGATCCCCCGCAGCGATGCAGAGGACCTGGATCCTCCTGTGTTAACCCCCCCCCAACTTACCGGTGCTTCTGAGTCCCCGGTGCTTAGTCCGGGCTGCGTGTAGAGCTCTACGCGATACAATCAGTGGATGAAGACAAAAATCATTTGGAAATAATATGAAAAAAAGATTGTTTATTTTATAAAATACATTATGAAATATTCATGTTACTTACTTTGTTACTTGTCCCCTTCCCTTTTTGCCTTCTGTATCCCCTTTATTGATTTGTGTTTTAAAAAAAAAATAATAAAAAAGGATATTAAAAAAAATATTTAATTTACTTACAATGCTTGATGAAACCTAAATTTTCTTAGTAGCTATCCGGATACCTTTACGTATCTCGGCACGTAACTTGGTACAGATATCAGTCACGCTAACTTCTCATTCCTTTCGGTGGAAAAAAAAACACTTCAGCTATCAACCTGCCCCTAATCACACTCTGGTAAGTGTTCAACATCATTGTCGGTTTTTAGGGACTTTAACAGTGGAGACGCTATCCTAGATCTATATTTAGAATGGTATCTCAACTCGATCACACGGGCATTATCCAGTTACATCTTCATCCATTCCTCCAAGAAACGAAGTGTATCCAACCCTGGATCCTCAGGTGTGACTAACAGTGCCACTATTTATATGATATACAAAGTGTAAAGGTAACCCACTTCTCAGGATATACGTGTACCTCCCAAATAAAATACTACCAAAATGATCAACCTTCAAATGATCCCAGAAGACATAGGAAGTGTTATTAGTATTAAAACTCAGCTGTTGCCCCCATGTGGACCAAGGGTAGAATATGTATGCATAGTATGTATGTCACTTGTGCACTAATTTTCGTATGAATTTTATTTTTAAAGAAAATTGTATGTTTTGTGCATTTGTATAAATCAACGAAAATGAGGAGGATCTTCAACGAAGCTAACGAAAACAAATTGCAAAAGTGACGAAAATCCGTTGCCACCTGTAGCCACCATTAGAAGCCATTTTGGTGCCATTACAAGCTCATTGATTGTTATGGCTGTGATTGGAAGGTCCAACAACCTATGGAAGTTCTTCCTTACTTTTTTCACGCTGGCCAATCAAGATTTACATTACCGTATTTGCTCGATTCTAAGACAAGGTTTTTTTCAGAGCAAATGCATTTTGGGGGGCAGAGTGGCATATAAGGGGGTATAAAGCATATCTGGGGGGCGGATGTCCATAACTGCGGGCAGGTTGGCAAATAAAAGGAAATAAAAGTAAAAAATGAATTTTTCTCAATCATAGGTTTTATTAATTATGAAAAAAATTTTTACTTGTGAATTCATATTTACTAGTTAAACCTTTTTCTTATAGGTTAGTCTTATATTCAAGCTTTTTAGGGGGTCGTCATAATCAGGGTCTTCTTATAGTCGAGCAAATACGGTAGATCGATAATAGATTACATAGACGGTAGATATGCGATATTAGAACTCACCATACTCTCAGGGCATGGTTTCAGACCTCCTTGTGAAATCCTGCTGTTGCTTCTTTTGATGTTGTTGATTCTGGTGGTTGTGTATGACCCTGGCCCGGCTTAGTGATTTACCCGGTTCCTAATCCTGTCTTCTGTTCCTGACTCCACTGACTTCTGTGTTCCTGACCTAGCTCGTCTGACTACCTGTCTTGGCTTTGACCCCTGGCTTGTATTTTTGACTAAGATTCCGGATTGTGCTTACATTTATTTTTGCTATTTTTCTATTATTTAATAAAAGCTATTTTTTATATCAGCATCTCCTGTTTCCGTCTGGTTTTCTTGGTACCCTGACACATACAGTGAAGGAAGAAGTTATTTGATCCCCAGCTGGTTTTGTACGTTTGCCCACTGACAAAGACATGATCAGTCCATAATTTTAATGGTAGGTTTATTTGAACAGTGAGAGAAAGAACAACAACAATAATCCAGAATAAGTAAATTATACATTCATTTGCATTTTACTCTGGGAAAATTGTATTTGATCCCCTATCAATCAGCAAGATGTCTGGCTCCCAGGTGTCTTTTAGCTGAGATTAGGAGCACTTTCTTTAAGGAACAGGGCAACCAAGGGAACCCAGGCACACAATCCATTAAATAGTTACTGAAAAGGGAGATAACTCTAGTCGCCACTAGAGACATTAATTGTACATATTCCGCTTTCTTTAGAAACTTATACATGGCAGCAGGGGCGTACCTAGAGTATTTGGCACCCGGGGCGGATCCTGTATGTGCCCCCCCCCACACACACTTTAAAACTACCTGGTCGAAACTGAATATGACCCCCCCAAACACCATAAAAAAATCTAACACTTTTATTTAAAGTAAGTAACACACCAAAATAGGACAAAACAATTAAATAACAATATATATATATATATATATATATATATAATTGTTAACAGCAATCACATTCCTATCATGCCCAGGCACACCCAGATTCCAGGAGGCACTCGCAGACTTGGCATGATAGGAGTATGATTGCCCTATCTACCCCTTCTCGCTCCCTTCTGCCCTATGTACCCCTTCTCACTCCCTTTTCCCTATCTACCCTTCCCTCTTTGAAGTTCACTTACCTTTCAGGAGTCCTGCGGTGGGGGTGCAAGGCCTCTGTCTCCCAGCTCTGCCACTGTATGGAACAGTATAGAGTGATGGGAGTTATGATGTACTTTAGAGCATAATTATATAATGAAAAATACATTGGAAATGGTACAGCATAACACCCATCACTCTCACACACTTACCAATCCACACACATACACCAATCCACACACATACACCAATTCACACATATACTAATCCACACACATATACTAATCCACACACATACCAATCCACACATACCAATCCACACACACATACCAATCCACACACATACCAATCCACACATATACTAATCCACACACATACACCAATCCACACACATACACCAATCCACACATATACACCAATCCACACACATACACCAATCCACACACATACCAATCCACACATATATACTAATCCACACACATACCAATCCACACACATATACTAATCCACACACATACCAATCCACACATACCAATCCACACACACATACCAATCCACACACATACCAATCCACACACACACACCAATCCACACACATACACCAATCCACACATATACACCAATCCACACACATAGCAATCCACACACACATCCCAATCCACACACACATACCAATCCACACATATACCAATCCACACATATACCAATCCACACATATACCAATCCACACATATACACCAATCCACACATATACACCAATCCACACACATACACCAATCCACACACATACACCAATCCACACACATACCAATCCACACACATACACCAATCCACACACATACACCAATCCACACACATACACCAATCCACACACATACCAATCCACACACATACACCAATCCACACACATACCAATCCACACACATACACCAATCCACACACATACACCAATCCACACACATACACCAATCCACACACATACACCAATCCACACACATACACCAATCCACACACACATCCCAATCCACACACATACACCAATCCACACACATACACCAATCCACACACATACACCAATCCACACACATACACCAATCCACACACATACACCAATCCACACACATACCAATCCACACACATACACCAATCCACACACATACACCAATCCACACACATACACCAATCCACACACATACACCAATCCACACACATACCAATCCACACACATACACCAATCCACACACATACACCAATCCACACACATACACCAATCCACACACATACACCAATCCACTCTCACTGTATGCTTTCCTACCTTTCCTCTTTTCTCCTTACAGCTCCTTTTCCTGCTCTTCGCTCCTCATCTTCTTCAGTTCTTCTGTCTTCTTCCGAGGGCACGGGGTTCAGAGGGCACGGACAGCGGTGGGCGCGGCTTCAGTGTTGTGCGCCGGGATCTGACAACAAACCCCGGCGCACAACAGCTGTTGCCGCGCGGATCGCAAGGGAGGGGTATCGGAGGTCTTTAACAGACCTCCGGCTCCCTTGAGTGATTTTAACCCGGGTTCAAGGGAAATCCTTGAACCGGCTTAAAATCACTCAAGGGAGCCGGTGGTTTGTTAAAGACCTCCGATACCGCTCCCTTGCGAGCCTGCTCCTCCAGCGGCGGACATTACTGTCCGTCTCTGGAGGGGTGCCGGGTGCCGGCAAGTTGGCACCCCCCTGATGAGCGGCACCCGGTGCGGACCGCCCCCCCCCGCCCCCCGCTAGGTACGCTACTGCATGGCAGATCAGGATGATAGGGAATTAGGTATAACATCACTGCAAGAAGTGAAATTAGACAAACTAACAAATTAACAAAGGGAAAGTCGAAATGCTATTATAACAGAGGAAGAGGTAAAACAAACTATCCAATCTCTATCCAACGGTAGAGCCCCTGATCCAGACGCCTTCCCCACTGAATATTATAAATTATTCTCCCACCAAGTGATACCAACCCTTACGACATTATACAACGATATCTTTCAAAATAATTGCCTCATACAGACATTGACTCTACTAATACCGTAATCGAGCAAAGGCCTAACAAAGGTACAATCTTATCGACCCATTTTGCTCCATAAGAGGACGTAATGATTTTAAGCAAATTAATTGCCACTAGATTACAAATATTGTTAATACACCATCGATTTTGTGAAGGGCTGCCACTCAGGCCGGGGTCAACTGTACAGACCTGGGGGCTGTAGTGGGGTCAGGGAGAAGGCCTTCAACACGGTGGCATGGCCACACTTATACAGGATATTGAAAAATCGATTCTTTGGACAGAACTTTCTGAACTTTACCTGCAATTTAAATGCAAACCCAGAAGTCATTGTCACAAATGGGTTGAAATCAGAGAAGATTTATTTGGGTCAGGGGGTCCAGCATGGTTACCCCTTGTCACCACTCCTTTTTGACTTGGCCTTGAACCCTTTACTCTGCACCCTGTTCGCCTCTTAAGATTTCAAAGCTATTTCATTCAGCACAATGGAACAAAAACTAACAGCCTCTGCTGATGATATTCTCTTACAGTATATATCTCTGACCATCTACCAACCCACATGTCCTCTCTTTATCACATACCTGCAGAGGGTAATACGGATTAAAATGAGAAAACCCTGTGGATTAAACACAGGGTTGCATGTGGTTGTTGGGATGGAAGTTAGGCTGCAAGGGTTAATGCCAAGGGGTGAAACAAAGGACACCTTCAGAATGTGCTGGTAGGCGCTCGCACCACTTAGTTTTACCGCCTTTTTGTGTTGAAATGCGCTCGCGAGCAGCTCGCGCCGCTTAGTTAGCCCGCGCTTTTGCATGTGCTGCGCTCGCGGACAGCTCACGCTATGGTTTGGGCGGGTTTTTGCGCTATAAAAGTGGAACATCTGAGGCGTCCGTTTCACTTACCGCTGGCGTGCGCTAACTGACTGCACTGACCTCAGAGTCTGGTGAGCGGCGGTTTTCAGCAAGGCCACGGGGAGCAGCATGGAAGAGCTGCTGAATTGTCGCCTGCCCGCCCTCCCATTTTTATTTATAAAAAAAAAAAGATAAAAAAAAAAAAAAAAAAAAAAGAGTAAATATTGTTTTATTTGTCGTGGCTTTAATTGGAGTGAAGTTGCTCTCTGCAAAGGGAGTGAACAATGGGGGTTTTTATAGGTGTCAGGCTGACCGGCTTTGGGGCAGTTGGCCTGGTTTTAAATTATTTGATTACTCTGTGGTTTGGGCCAAGAGTTGTGGTTTGTTTGATAGTTGTTGATACAAATTGTTCTGATTGGTTATTGTGTATTAATTGGTATAAACTAAATAAAAGACCACAGCTTTTGTTCATCCAAATTGTTTCAGTTGTCATTTATTTATTATTGCTTACAATTGGTTACAAACATTTACACCATACAACCACATGAATAAAGACTGAAGCATGACATTTAGACACATCTCTTTTTTCCCTCCAGACACTCAAAGTTTTGGATTTTGTTGGGCAAAAACCTCAATTAGTTATTCATTAAGGAGATTACAAATGAACTTAAATTATGGAAACACTACACTCTAACACTAACATAAAAAAAATTGTTCCCCAAACTGCTTTACACTAAGCAATCCCTACCTTTACTAATTAAACCAACAGACTTCAAATTGTTAGATAAACATTTGAATTTGGATCTATGGAAGGGAAAAAAACATTTTCCCATAGATTCACAGATTCTCATGAAATTGCTACCTGTGCTTATTTGAGCATGTTCTGAACACCTGCACTGTTCGTTTTATTTGTGTGTCCACGATGTACAGTGAGGGAAATAATTATTTGATCCCCTGCTGATGTTGTACGTTTGCCCACTGACAAAGACATGACCAGTCTATATTTTTTATTTTTATTTTATACAAACAAATACAAAAAAGACTCAACATTAATATATAGAAAGTCTTAAGATTACTTAGTACAAAAAAGTTAAAATACAGACAATGGAACCTATGCCTAAGGAGGAGCATCGGTTTGCTTCAAACTTGATCAGTCTAGAATTTTAACGGTAGGTTTATTTGAACAGTAAGAGACAGAATAACAATAAAAAATCTAGAAAAACACATTTCAAATAAGTTACAAATTGATTAGCATTTTACTCAGTGAAATAAGTATTTGATCCCCTTTTAATCAGCAAGATGTCTGGCTCCCAGGTATCTTTTATACAGGTAACAAACTGAGATTAGGAGCACTCTATTCAAGGTAGTGCTCCAAATCTCAGCTTGCTACCTGTATAAAAGACAGCCGTCCACAGAAGCAATCAATCACATTCCAAACTCTCCCCCATGGCCAGGACCAAAGAGCTGTCCGAGGATGTCAGGGACAAGATTGTAGACCTACACAAGGCTAGAATGGGCTGCAAGACAATCGCCAAGCATCTTGGTGAGAAGGTGACAACAGCTTGTGCGATTATTCGCAAATGGAAGAAAAACAAAATAAAACACTTACCCGTTATGCAGTAGAGAGCTTTGAGACGATGAATGGGGGGCACCACTATGTGGTGAAACCGAGAACAGGAACCAGTTCAAATGGCAATGGGTAGACAGCAAAAGATATAATCCAGGTCACTGTCCAGGGGTCAAAGGCAGGTGGCAGACACAAAGTAATCCAGGTCACTGTCCAAGGGTTAGATGCAGGCGGCAGACAAAAGGTAGAAAACAGGGTACAAACCGGGTCAAAAAAGCAAGGTTCACAGGGACAGGATAACAGCAGCAGGGAGACACAGAATGCAATTAAGCAGCTCTGAATAACTGAACACCGTCATCATGGTTCCAGGGCTTTTATAGGACCAGCAGGCACCTCCCCCGTAGCTCCACCGCCCGCTTGTTCCAGCAAACAAGGGATTAATGGAAAAACACTGCCCCCTGCCTGTTCCGGCAACGAAGGGGTTAAGGGAGGTGGCCTCCTTACAGCACACGGAAGCACCGCCACCTCTGTTAGCAGCCGTGCCTCTCCATTACTGCGGTCTCCAGCTCCCTGCGAGTGAAGTACTTGGGGAGAAGAAGAACGACTGCCGCCTCGAGGACCAGCACCCCGCGACATGACCGTGCCGCCCCCTCCTAGTGCGTGCCATGGAGTTACGGCAGCAATGAGAGGGCTCCATGCAAGATCTCACCATGTGGAATTTCAGTGATCATGAGAATGGTGAGGAATCAGCCCAGAACTACACGGGAGGATCTTGCCAATGATCTCAAGGCAGGTGGGACCATAGTCACCAAGAAAACAATTGGTAACACACTACGCTGTGAAGGACTGAAAAGGTCCCCCAGCTCAATAAAGCACATGTACAGGTCCGTCTGAAGTTTGCCAATTAACATCTGAATGACTCACAGGAGAACTGTTGATAGTGCTGTGGTCAGATGACACCAAAATCAAGCTATGTGGCATCAACTCAACTCGCCATGTTTGGAGGAGGAGGAATGCTGCCTATGACCTCAAGAACACCATCCCCACCGACAAACATGGGGGTGGTTTTTGGTAAGGGGACAGGACAACTTCACTGCATCAAAGGGATGATGGATGGGGCCATGTACCGTCAAATCTTGGGTGAGAACCGCCTTCCCTCAGCCAGGGCTTTGAAAGTGGATTGTGGATGGTTATTCCAGCATGACAGTTAGCAAAAACACACGGCTAAGGCAACAAAGGAGTGGCCTAGCCAGTCTCCATACCTTAATCCCATTGAAAATCTGTGGAGGGAGCTAAAGGTTGGAGTTGCCAAACGTCAGCCTGGAAACCTTAATGACTTGGAGAGGATCTGCAAAGAGGAGTGGGACAAAATCCCTCCTGAGATGTGTGCAAACCTGGTGGCCAACTACAAGAAACTTCTGGCTTCCGTGATTACCCACAAGGGTTTCGCCACCAAGTACTAAGTCATGTTTTGCAAAGTGGTCAAATACTTATTTCATTGAGCAAAATGCAAATCAATTTATAACTTATTTGAAATGTGTTATTCTGATTTTTTTGTTATTTTGTTCAAATAAGCCTACCATTAAAATTATAGACTGATCATGTCTTTGTCAGTGGGCAAATGTACAAAATCAGCAGGGGATCAAATAATTATTTCCTTCACTGTAGGAGGTGACAGTAGGTTCTCACCCTATTGTGAGTGTGCCTTGACGTGGCGGGTGAGCTTAATTATGCTTTGGCCAATTCATATTACCAAAACCTCTCATTTACAGTATCTCACAAAAGTGAGTACACCCCTCACGTTTTTGTAAATATTTTATTATATGTTTTAATGTGACAACACTGAAGAAATGACACTCTGCTACAATGTTAAGTAGTGAGTGTACGGCCTGTATAACAGTGTAAATTTGCTGTCCCCTCAAAATAACTCAACAGACAGCCATTAATGTCTAAACCTTGGCGACAAAGTGAGTACACCCCTAGGTGGAAACGTCCAAATTGGGCCCAAAGTGTCTATTTTGTGTGGCCACCATTATTTTCCAGCAGTGCCTTAATCCTCTTGGGCATGGAGTTCATATTATGTTTATATATACAGTGACCAACTTAATTAGGGTGAGATGCACAGACAGTTTTTGTTTTTGTGTACAATGTGCTACATTTTAAAGGGCCCATATGCTTCACACTAAAAGTAACAGAAAGTTCCCAGGAAATAGTCTGCTAAGCATTTTCCTTTTATGTCTTGTGCTATGTATAAACTTAGAGAAGGGATCAAATATTAATTACACATGCCACATCAGCAATATGTGAGATTTATGCATGTCCTTTAAACAATGGCCAATGTGGGCACCCTATTAAAGGGTAACCACATCTGTGATTTTGTTTTAAATATATATTGATTTTATATGTTGCTAAAACAAGGTCCTGCAATATGTAGGATGCATAACCTGAAATTGTAAGGACTTACCTGCCTTTCCGGTCCTGCTCCATGGCTGCTCCCGCAACGCTTCCTCCTCAGGCGGCTTCCCGTGCAGGCGGCTTCCACCGCTACCCGGTCGGCGTCTTCACCGCATGGCCGACCATGTGGCAAACAGGTACCACCATGTGGTCAAAACTTAATATTGCTCGTTACATTTGTAACATGCTTTTACAACCTCGGGTGACCTCTTCATGCGGGACACGCCTCCTCCTCTCCCTACTTAAACCTGGACTTCCTCTTCTGGGTCACCCTTGGTTGGTGTATTTTGCTTCTTGCTTGTGCATTTGATTGTGACTGACTGCTCCGTTTTGACTTGGCTTGTTGACCTTGTTCCTGTCTCTCTGATTCGTCTCCTGATTCCTGCTCGTGTGGTATTGATACGGCTTGTTGACCTCGTCTCTGGATTCTGATTCGGCTTATCCTGATGACCTGTCTGACCCGGTTGGTTCTCTGACTTCCTGGTTCCTGTTTGGCCTGGCTCACTCCGCCATCCGGGGGTCCTACCTCACCATATCAGAAATACTAATAAAATGAAAGCCCAGTCAACTTATTCTAGGGGAAAATTTGAAATATTAAAAAAATTTTTTAAAGTATATTTTTAAATAGAATATCCTTAAACAGTTAAGGTTAAATGGAAAACCCAGTTACTCTGCTATTAGATGATAATCACTTAACGGTATTATGACTGTGACCCAGTGACCAGACTTCTCCTTTAAGCACGGACACTCATGGAAGAGATATACTGTGCTGCATTAAAACCATTACTGCTCTGCATGACACATAGTTTTATTTCTTCTGAGCACATGGTTACACTACTATATTTCCCTTTTAACTAGGGATGGACATTAAAAATAGTCACTGGATGTGGTCACCTTACCCTAGTGTGAAAAAATAAAACAAATAAAAAAAATGGTCCCATTGTATAGTCTCAAACAAAATGCTGTTTGTATAATTACAATATTAACATTTTCAATAGGTAGTTGTACATTTTTTATGTATAAATCTTGTCCTATGAAAGGACGGATAATAGGTCAGGGCCATGCTGCACTACTAATAATGAAACACAGAGATATGCAAAGCCAAAAACAGAACAGATAAACTTTCATTTTTTATTTTGATGATAATTCTGCAGTTTGGCTTCCAATTGCTGTGACAGGAGGTTGGGAAAGCATGATGCGGTTCTGCTGATGTTCCTGTGAAATGAAGATGAAAAGACAATTTATGCTGAAGAGTTGTATGTTATCAATTCACACAATTAAAAATGAAAGTACGAGTTTGGCCTGTGTAAAACACACACACACTACTATTCCCATCACTGGTGGCCAGGATGACAATGGGGTTCATGAGATTTTTAGGCCTTAAAACATGTGCATTGTAGGTGCAAAATAGTATTACAAAGGTGTAAGTATCTATGATGTACCTATAGTTAAAGTTAAAGAATGTAACCCCTTATTATGTGTCCCTCTCTTTGATGTGTTGTGTAATGGCTTTGTGTACAATCTACACATATGTACAACTATATCATTTGAAAAAAACCAAAATGGGGTTTCTTGAGAAAAAACCATTGTGCTATCATTACGCTTACTATTATGTTTGGTATATATATATACCGTATATATTCCGGCGTATAAGACAACCCCCAACTTTTACAGTCCAAATATAGAGTTTGGACTATACTCGCCGTATAAGACTACCCCTCTACCCAGCGTACAACAACCAGCCAATCACGGCAAGTGATGTACCTTACCGGTGATTTGCTGGTTGATTTGCTGACATATACATACATGCACTGCCCTTACACACACACACACACATATATAATATATATATCTATAGATATATCTACACATATGCCTGTCCATACATACACATTTATACACTGCCCTCACCACACACCCCTGCCTTTACACACACATGTATATGTATATATATATATATATATATACACACACACGTATGTATATATATATATACACACACACACGTGTGTGTGTGTATATATATATATATATACACACACACACACACACCAGTATATATATATATATATATATATATATATATATATTTCTCCCCCCTTTCTCCCCATCTCTTACCGTATCTTCTGTCTTCTTTCTTCCATCCAGTTGTGGGAGCCCGAGGTCTGGCACTTCAGACCTCGGCTTCCCTGCTCTCTAATCACTACGCGCCGGCTATTGATGCCGAGCGCGGGGACATGACGTCATCCATGCGGTCGGCATCAATAGCCGGCGCCTAGTGATTAGAGAGCAGGGAAGCCGAGGTCTCAAGTGCCAGACCTCGGGCTTCCCTGCTCCCTCATCACTACGCGCCGGCAATTGATGCCGGGCGCCGGGACATGACGTCATCCCTGCGCTCGGCATCAATAGCCGGCGCGTAGTGATTAGAGAGATTGGTGGCTTCGTGGGAACCTCCGGCTTGGTAAGTACCCGGCGTATAAGACGACCCCCCACTTTTAAGAAAAATTTTTGGGGTTAAAAAGTCGTCTTATACGCCGGAATATACGGTATATATATATATATATATATATATATATGTTTTTTTGAGCACGTTTATCATGATAACTTGATGAGATGCACTTTAAAGTATTTCATAGGCTCTTTTGAGCTGGAGTTTGGTATATCATTTTTTTGGGAGGGGTTCCACCTGTAGTCTTTGGCCAAAAGTCTGTGCTGCTCAATAAAGAAAACAAGCTTAACTTAATGGCATGGACATTTACCATCAGCCATGCTTTTCAGACCTGCTATTCGAACTGCTCCAGCCAGTCTCTCCGGCAGACGATGGCGTGCCCGGCTCGAACACCGAAACTCCAATCATCAAGCGTGGCAGGAAAAAATAGATTCTGTACCTAGAAAGGAAGATATGTTTGCCATTATTGAACAGGCCACCCAAGGAATACGTAGAAGCCTCAAGGAAATCGAGGCATTCAGCAACACCAAGATCGGCATCATGGGCCATGTCTGGCCCCTACCCTTGGGCGTCAACATCTGTCATACACTGTATGGCAGCGGACACCAGTTTTAAAAGTTTTGGAGGCGATCAACGATCACCTCCTAAACTTCAATGGTGTGTCTGAAATGCCTCGATCACGAGGCATTCAGCGACACTGAACACTCACCCCAGGATTTCGCCACTCGCAAGATGAAAATTGGAAAAGTTTGCCCGAATGTCTCCAGACCCTCTAGAAAACTCTGGCTCCACTTGCAGGTTGAATACAGGTAGTGCATTCAACCATGCAAGTCAATGGAGCCCAGCTTCTTAATCAATATGTGATTAGTAAGATATTAAATGTTATTAATGGTAACATTTCAAAATTATTATGCATCAGAGGAACCATCCAATGTAAGAAAAAAAAAAAGTCCAAAAAGAATAACATAAAAAGTTTATTATTACGAGATAAGTGCTGAAATTAGCGCTGTAATCTTCCCAAAAATCTTGACATGGAAAGAGTTAAAGTAAAAGCATTTCAAATACCCAAGGGGTATCTAATTAAAAAAAATGAATGGTTTGATGGGGTAAATTTGAGTCACCGGGTTCAAAGATAGGGCATAGGCACAGACTGACCAAAATGGGGGGGGGGAGCGCACTTCCCAAAAAGTGGCCTTTTAACCCCAAACTCCAGACAAACCCATGCATGGGTGGTATTACTGTACTCGGGAGATGGTGCTGAAGACACAT
Organism: Spea bombifrons; assembly: GCF_027358695.1. Taxonomy (NCBI): domain Eukaryota; kingdom Metazoa; phylum Chordata; class Amphibia; order Anura; family Pelobatidae; genus Spea; species Spea bombifrons. The sequence goes on along the minus strand of NC_071092.1, from coordinate 27,034,253 downwards.
TGGGGTGTTGTTTTATAGTGGCGTATACCTGGAGCTATAAATTCATATCTGAAGTACAATTTGTTTTTAAAAAATACAGACAAAATTACTACCACAAACTTTAGCAAAGGCTGGTGGTAGAATCTAATGCATGGAAAGGGTTAAAATACTAGCATTTGAAATACCTTAGGGTGTCTAGTTTGGAAAAATATATGGTTTGATGGAGTAAATTGAATTAGCCGGCTTCAAAGATGGACCTATTAGGACATGGGGCAGTAGGCCCAGATGTAAAAGTTCCAAGTTAAAAAATGCGCACTTCCTAAATGTGGCATTTTGGTCTTGGTGACTCTTTCAATGGATCCAGGAGACGTGTCGGTGCATGGAATGTAGGCTTCCAGTCGGCAATCAAACAACTTGGTAGACCTTTAAAATATTTCAGTTTCAAACTTCAAATTGTTGGTATCCATAACAGGATTTACAAAACCATGCTCATGCAGGAATGCTTACTATGTCATGTCTTACTATGATGTCAGTTGTTTACAGCTTTAGCGGTTGTATGCAGACTACATTTTCTGGCACTTCTATATCAACCCTGTGTTGGCTATTTAGAAGAGCTGTACCTCTACATTATTATTAGTATTATCTAAGAAATCCCAGAACGTGGGAATCCTTCCATAGGATATCGATTTCAGATTTCCATCATTACAAACCAACAAGCAAAATGTCAAATGACGGTAAGAGTACTATACATTAGTATTTTACTTCTTAGTACAATTCAACAGATAATCTTTGCATGTTTGTTTTTCCTGCGATTACAATTTTGGGGAGTCTATTGCCTATACCTATATTCATTGTCAAAACATTTTTAATAATTTATACATCGCTTCCGGCAGAAATAATTGACCGAAGACATGATGTTGAAGAGGGGGAACAAGAGTCTGAGGTCATTGACTTGACTGGGGGAGACCAGGGAGAAGAACTGCAACTGTCATTTGGAAGCGGTCCGATAACCTCCCCATCACATGGCACTCCGCCAGTTTCAAGACCCAGGGGCAGAGAGAGGATGAGAACAATGCCTAATACTCAAGACTCAAGGCAGAGAGCGAGAAGCCGTTCCCCAGTAAGGTCCATCGCAAACCCTCTTGTGGACGCGCACAATTATGTGAGGCATCCAGGGGCAAAGAGGAACAACATCCGTCTGAGATTACCTGGCAGGATCGTTCAGAGACGGGTAACTGGAGAACAAGACATTCTTGGAGACTGCAGTATTTGCTTTATGGACTATGAACGTGGGCAGCCCATAATCGCTCTGCCATGTCAACATCAGTTCCATAGTCGCTGTATAATACGCTGGCTACAAGAGAACCCCAGCTGCCCTTTATGCCGCCACCGGATCATGCAAAACCCAAGAGGAGAGAGAATAGCTCTTATGGTTACAGAGACTACGACCATACGTCAGAGAGGCAGACCTGACATCGTCAGAATAAGAAGATATGAAGTTGAGGAATAAATCTGCTTTGGACTCATGGCCATTTCCAGCCGCTCTACTATGTGGCACTTACCATAAAAATAAAACATTTGTATTATTTACCAGAATTTCGTTTTTATTTATAACACTGTCAATCCTATTAATAGAATGATGTTATACAACACAATGGGTAAAATGAGTTCTCAGTTAATTATTTATTGTATAACTTTTTGGTGGAAACTCCTAATTTATAATGCTACAAAACGGGAGTCATATACCATACCTCCTATGTGTCGCATTTTTGGATGGGACAGTCCCTGCCCTGTGTCCTAGCAGAATCAACACTCCTGCTGTTACAAGCAATGGTGATCATGAGCTGGTTGTTGCCAAAGAGGGGCCCTGCAAAACTTAGGCCGCGCACCCTATTAGGGGCAGCCCCGGCTGTAGAGATAAAGCCACTTTGGAATATTGCACCAGAACCTCATTTTAAGATGAAGCCTTTCTCCGTGTTTTGGGTCACTAAATCAATGTGTTCGTGGATTCGGATAGCTGTGTAACACCTCCAAGGAAAGCAGCTTGTGGACACAAACTCCACGGCTGACGGGTAGGAAGTTTACTGTTGAAATACGGTTATGGTGCGCCAAGCCGCCAATTACAATAGAGTGTGCGGGGTATTTAGAGCACAAGGCAGAACCACGTGACTACTTGGCCGGTGAGCGAGCCCGGGCACGCAGTACTCTGAGGACGGGCACGGCATTTTTGCACGCGCCTCGGGACCAGCTGAGACGGGATCGCGTAGGGGAGCTGGTGATGGCGGAGGTTTCTGTCAGTGCGTGAGGTGCTTGCTCTCCTCTTCTTTATCTGTCGCTTGTTTAACCACTCACCTCCTGCCCTCTCCTCAGACCCACTGGAGAATGGGGAACGAGGCCAGTCTTTACGCGAGGGAGGGAGGAGCGGGAGTCGGGCAGCATCAGCCGCCTCCTTGCCCCGGGTCCGGGGGTTCAGCACCAACCCGTGGACAGCTCCCATTGCTAAGCACGGCTGGAGCATCACCGACCGGGGCTCGACATGGCGGTGTCAGGTATGGAGACAAGGGATTGGGGGTGAAGAAAAAAAGCTGTAGGGACACAGAGCAAGGGGTATGGGCTTGCGGATCAGCTGGGAATGTGTAGCAAGGAGCATTAACATGGACATGAATGGAACAGAGCAATGCTCCGCCTAGCGAAGCCCTGGGATTACGTGGAGTTTGTAATTCATGGTAGCATTGATTAGAAGACTACAATTTAAGGGTTTAAGGGCAATTACGTGTCTTCCACACGTAGCCTCGTGATGCAGTCCAGGAGCTGTCATGGGGGATTCAGAATGGGATACCTCCTCCTTCTCCCGTTTGTAGAGTACACCGCAGGGACATTGGATTTTATATTTTTAGTACATAAGAACATAAAAACACATCACTACTAGAGCCAGTTGTTTTTTTTTTAGTGAAGGAGTTCAACCAGTGGATTCTGGGAAATTGACCTATAATGTAACCTATTTTACCCACTCTGCATATTTCATTCTATTGATCTCAGGGCGGTTCTCTGAAGCATGGATTTAGTTCTGGGCTATCATTCTAAGGCAGGGGTGTCCGAGGTTTTTGTGCATTGGGCCACTTCATCAGAAATGTATATGTGCGTGGGCTGCACTCATTTGTCACTGTGAGAAAATATGGCCTTTAATAAAATATGCAGCTTAAAATAAAGTAAATGACACAAAACCTTTACTTTTCCTCTCAATGATTTCTGGGCCTAGAAAGTTTTGTCCTCTCAAGTGACTACAAATTCAGGATTCTGGATAAGTACAAATGAAATAGTTCTATTTATTCTAGGGATGCACCGAAATGAAAATTCTGGACCAAAACCGTAAATTCAGGGTTCAAATTGAAAATGACCCCTCACCTTTAATAATAATTTTAAAAAAAACACACTTTTAATTAAAGTAAGGTACACACCAAAATTGTTACTCGATTATAAGACAACCCTGATTATAAGATGACCCCCCAAAATCTGAATATTTATTCAGGAAAAAAGCCTGAAGATAAGACGACCCTATAGGAAAAAAGTTTTGCTAGTAAATGTTAATTCATTTTAACTATGTAAACGATTTTTTTTAATAAAAGCTATGATTGAGAAAAATATTTTTTTTTTTATTTTCCAACCTGCCCCAGTTATGCACATCTGCCCCCAGACTTGTCACTGTGCCCTAGAAATGCCTTATACCCCCATATGCCACTGTGCCCCATGATATGCCTTTTAACCCTCTAAATGCCACTGTGCCCCGTGATATACCTTTTGACCCCCTATGTGCCACTCTGCCTCCAGAAATGCCTTATACCCCTATATGCCACTCTGGCATTTAGGGGGTTAAAAGGCATATTATGGGGTAGAGTGGCATATAGGGGGTCAAAAGGCATATCATGGGGCACAGTTGCATATAGAGGGTTAAAAGGCATTTCTGGAGGCAGAGTGTCATAAAGGGGGTTAAAACGGGGGTTTAATTTAGGAAAAAAAGAAAAAGTCTGAATATAAGACTACCCTTTAAGAAAAAAGGTTTACTAGTAAATATTAATTCACATGTAAACTATTTTTTCATATTTAATAAAAACTATGATTGAGAAAAATACATTTTTGTTTTTATCTCCTTTTACTTGCCAACCTGCCCACAGTTATGCACATCTGCCCCCTTATAAACCACTCTGCCTCTCCAGAAATGCCCTATACCCCCCATGTGCCACTTTGCCTCCCAGATATGTCTTTTAACCCTTCCTATATACCACTCTGCCTCCCTGATATTCATGTTAACCCCCATACGACACTCTGCCTCCTTGATCTTCTTGTTAACCCCTATATGCTAGTCTGCCTCCAGAAAGCTTTTTAAAGGCCCGTGTATGCCACTGTTACCCTTCCCCAACTTACCAGTGCTTCTTTAGACTTCTTCCCGTGCTCCAGATTCCTTGGTGTATAGTGGGGCAGCCGGTGGAGGTCCATGCGGTGCGCGCAGAGAACCTGAGCTGCTGTCGACACTTCTGCCAGGGCTTCTATGAATGAGCACCTGAAGGTCACGTGATGCCGGTGCTCCGTCATAGAAGCCCCGGCAGAAGTGGATGTTGCAGACGCCCACAGGCAGCACTGCGGGGGATCTGGATCTCAGAACACACCAAAGTTGGACAAAATTCAGCAATAAATAAATATAAATATATATATATATATATATATATATATATATATATATATATATATACACACACACATATATGGGGTCTGCACATCACTTACAGCCAGGCCCGGACTGGGACAAAAAATAGACCCGGGCATTTAAGACTGAGCAGCCCATTTTTATTTAATTATTTATTGTTAAAGCCCACCCTTCATGTACCATCTTTGCATTTCCCCAAATCACTTAAACATTCATGATAGACACAAACACTTACTCACTCATTCACACAAATCATTAGCACATACTCATTAATGCAGTCTCACAAATCATTCAAGCAATTCATCCACACATGAATTCATTAATTCTCTTACGCATTCACACAATTCATCCACACATTTATTCATTCATTCTTGTACGCATTCACACTACCCCCTCTCCCCATCCCCTTCTTGTCTGCCCCTTCTATGTTCCCCCTTATCACTATGTACCCCCTTCCCCACTTCTCAATATGTACCCCCTCTCACTATCTATCCCCTCTACCCCTTTCTATCTAACCCCTCTCCCCCCTCTCACTGCACCCCCTCCTTCACCCCCTACTTACCTTGTTGCCAGAGTAAGCAGCAACTGCGACCGGGTCCGCCACTCTAGGGGGCCGGCCTTAGGGGTTCGCGGCCGCACAGGGCTTAAATTAAAACATCGGGGTTTTTTGTTGTTTTTTAAAAAACTTTATTTAACATCCTCTATGTTAAATAAAGGTAAACAAACTTTATTTAACATGAAAGATGTTAAATAAAGTAAACAAAAAAAAACCCCCGATGTTTTAATTTAAGCCCTGTGCGGCCGCGCACCCCTAAGACCGGCCCTGGTTGGGGCTGCCCGGCCCCCTAGAGTGGCGGACACGGTCACCTAGAGTGGTGGACCCGGTCGCAGTTGCAGCGGGCTTAAGGGGCATATGCCCCTTATGCTCTGTGTTAATGCGGCCGCATAGGCCCAGTCAGTCCGGTCCTGACTGAGCCTATTTTAAGGTAGGGGCCTGACTTGCAAAAGGTCACTTCTCCATTATAATACTCTTGGATCTCTCTGCTGCTTTTGATACTGTTGATTACCACCTTCATCTTGACTCACTTGCTTCTATAGGCACTCGAGATACAGCTCTCTCCTGGATCTCCTCATATCTGTCTAACCATTCCTTCTCTGTCGGCTTCTCTGGCAAGACATCATCACCTCATTCACTTGTGGTTGGCGTCCCCAAGTCCTTGGCCCCCTGCTGTTCTCTCTTTATACTTAATTTCTTGGTAAACTAATCAACTCATTTGGCCTCCAATATCATCTACATGCAGAAATAGTCTCTGTATTACTAACTGCTTTTCTTCTATTAATGGATGTCACAACTCTTCCTTGAAACCTAATCTTTTAAAAAATGAACTCATTATGTTCCCTTCTTCCATCTCCACTCCACTACCTGAATTCTCAAATATCACCATTAACAACACGACTATCTCTCCTACTAATCAGGCCCGATGCCTTGGGGCTATCCTTGACACCAACCTCTCCTTCTTCTCTCACATTCAGTCCCTCAACAGATCCTGCCGCTTGCAACTAAAAAACATCTCTCACATCCGCCCATTCCTCACCCAAGAATCCATAAAAACTCTGGTTCATTTACTTATCATTTCCCATCTTGACTACTGCAACACTCTTCTGGTTGGCATTCCACTGTCTTGACTCTGTCCTCTGCCCCGGGTGGCGTAACTAGACGCCTCAGGGCCCGGGGGCGAGAATCTGTTAAGGGCCCCGGTTCCAGCACTTACACATCCATCCAGTAAATGCTGGAACCTAGGCATTATGGGACTGTGATTGCTGTTAGCAATCACACTCCTATCATGCCAAGTCAGCCAGTACATGCTGGTACAGGGTGGCTGTAAGTGCAGACCCCATACTGCTGGCAGCATCAATACACAAGGGGGGCAGCTGGCCAGGTTTTTAGCATGTACTGGCTGACTTGGCATGATAGGAGTGTGATTGCTAACAGCAATCACAGTCCCATCATGCCTAGGTTCCAGCACTTACACATCCATGCTTTCACACACACACCCATTTATTCATATAATCATTCATTCACAGATTCATTCCCTCAATCACACACACTCATTCAAACACCCTCCCCACCCCCTTACCTGCACTGCAGCTCCTCGATGCCGCTTACAGACTTCAGCAGGGGGCGCGGCCTCCCTCTGCCTTCTCTGCTAAAGCACAGAGGAAGTAGGATGTCACGTGAACTCCGCTTCCTCTGTGCAGTCCAGAAGACCCTCCCACAAGTAAGTAGCGGGGTTGAGGTGCGGCTCGCTTAAGATCGGTTGCCCTGGCTGCGGGCCGCATGTTGGACGCCCCTGCTTTATTTAAAAAAAAAAAAAACTGAATAAAGATTTTGGGCGGCCCCTTGGCTTGGGCCCCCCTGCCGCCGGGGCCCGATTTCGGGCGGCCCCTTGGCTTGGGCCCCCCTGCCGCCGGGGACCGGTCGCAGTCGCGACCCCTGCGACCCCGGTAGTTTTGCCACTGCCTCTGCAGTCTGTCCTAAATGCTATTTCTAGGCTTATATTTCTTGCACGCCACTCCTCTTCTGCTTCCCCACACTGCTCCTCCATTCATTTCTGCTCATCCACGGCGGGGAGTGTGCCAAACCTCCAAAACCATCATAGGGGACGTTTCATCCCCCCTGGACTCAAAAAAAGGGGGCTGAGTCACTGGCATTAGGGTAGAGGCGTCTCCCATTCATCCTTATAACGTTAACCGGCCCGGGGAGGTGCTTCCACACCAAAAACCAGCTCAGCAATCCAGGAACACCATTAAAGCACGCCTCTCACACTCAACAGTCATTGACTGTTGGACAAGCTGTGGTGTACTTGCCTTGTGTAGTCTCCATTTGTTTTTCCCCCGTGCCTCTATGCTGTTTTTTTATTCTCCTGGCTTTGGATCGTTTACTGGATTTCAATTCCTGACTGCTACCTGCCCTGAACTCTGATTGCTACCTCACTTCTGCATGAACTCTGCCGGTCCCAACCTTACGGTTGTTTACCATACCGCTTGTCCTCAGCCTGCCTCGACCCTCTGGACTGTCTCGAACATTCTATTTGCCTCACCATTGCCTGTAGGTTTGCTCCTCCTGCCTCAACGCTCCTGACCAGGACTATAACAGAAGCTTTTAGTTGTCCAGCTTGTTGCTGTTCTATGCAATAAAATGGATTGCAATAAAATGAATGTAGTCTCTATGCTTCTGGCTGAGAAATCTGTTTTTGGACGTTTCTGTCCCTGAACAGTTTCATGGAAGCCTGTTTACCTTGATGTGTTACATAGTGAGTACTTCTTGCCATTGCAGAATTAATTTCAGGCATGCAATGCAGCCTGTACAAGAGGTTAAGTACAAGCAGGATTTATAACAAAGGTTTTATCTTTCTTTCAAAATGTGTAAATAGCTTATTAATACATAAATGATAGTGCCAAGATTAGAATGAGGCATGGAGGCTAAATATATATGTTCACCATTTACAGAATCAGTAATTTTGTACACGGCTGCCGGAGAGTAGGAACCAGGTCCCCTGCAACGCTGCAGGGGATCTGGATCCTAACCCTGCTGCTTACTTGCAGCAGGGCTAAATGAAAAAGAAACACCTGCGTCGGGCGATATGAATTGTGGGTCCATCTTTAAAATCAGACCATTTTAACATAATGGCCCCTGGCACCAATGTTATGTGTTTTGTCCATAGAGCCCTTGGCAGCTTTAATCAGGAATTAAGCTCAAGTAAAAGGGATCACAGTTGTGAATCAGTCGTTTATGGTCACATTATACGCTGACCATGTGACTCTCACTATGACGTCTCCACTAACTTGTATACCTTCAGTTTTGGACATTATAGAAGAGTTTAGTAGTTATTCCGGCTATGTGTACAGATTTATCGACTACCTTGGAATTAAATTATGCTTTGATCTAAAATACTCTTTAGATTTACATTATTCGATTTTACTATCTGAACTTTGTGAATTAACAAACATTTGGAAGGGTATAGAAGCTTCATAGTTTGGCAGATTTAGCAGACATTTCTTCTGATTGCACTATCCTCCCTTTCCATGAAATTAAAGATAGATTTGAAATCCGTAATAAGGAGTGTTTGCCTAATTTTAGAATAAGGAACTGTTTGGGATTAAACCCAATAACACCAGATATCCTAAATCAATGTATTAAAGCACAGGATGACTCAAAACAAATTTCCAGATCAAGACTAGTCCAATCTGCACAGGAGCTAACAAAAACTAATAAACTCCTGAAATGAAAGAATGATTTTCATAAGTCGTTCCCAGAGGATAGCTGGTACAGATCATGAAATGTTCAGAGAAGCAGTTCACTGTGTCTTTCTTCAAGGTTTTCCATTGCTTGTATATGGTCCCTTCTATACTAAGGACATTTCAACCAGTAAACTCTGGTATATGTTGGACATGTAAGAAAACAAAGGGCATTCTATATCATATATGATGGAATTGTGACCATATAAATCCCATTAAATATAAAATCTCCAATCTATTAAAACATTTTCTAGGCCACAGCAGGGATCTCCTCTCACCATAGACATTTTAATGTACTTTAGAATTCACTTCTGGCACTAAGCCTCAGCAATTATTAGCAATATATTAGTAAGGGCTAAATTATGTAAAGCAATGAAGTGGGTACCACAGATAGCTATTCCTGGGAACAGGTCTTAGAACAAATCAAATATTAATAGGCTATGTAAAGATATTTATGGGTCTCCTACTCTTAAATAAATACCAGAAAAGTGTCTACCTTGGTAACAACACAATCTGCGTTGTTTTTTCTTTTACACCTTTTATGGGAACTATTCATCTGAATAATATTATACATTTACTCCAAGACTCCAGTAATTTTAACATTATATCAACTTTATTCCATGATCATTTGTCGTACGTGTGTGTTGAATATATCAAAATATTGCAACATATTTATAAAAAGAAATTATTGCAACAAGTATTTTGGATATACTGTAATCAGGGTAACAGAACAGGGATGAGGAAGCCAACTCTTGCAGACTCAGGTCCAGAAACAGGTATGCATCATAACAGGCAGGAAGAGCTGAAAGAACACAGGAACCAGGATAGCACAGAAGCAGACGAGCTGAAAGCGCTGCAGTCTCCACTCTGCAAACTCCTGGCCTTTTGCCTGCGGCTATATGTCAGGGACTGGATCCATAGAGACGACTGTAAAGACCCAGAGCGCCCAAACATGGAGTTCAGGAGGTATTGAGCAGTAGTGGAGTTGGACAGGGCCTGGTGCAGGGTGACTGCTCTCTTCCGGTGGGGATCCAGGGTTGTGCGGCCACATACCAGGGCGCTGACATAGCAGCAGTCCGGAACAAAGCAAAACTAAACTTGGCTGGATGTGGAAATCTGAAACAAAACTTGGAGATATCCTGCAAGCGCCCTGGAGCAGGCATGAAACACTAGAGGCACTAGAATCATGTGCAGGATGCCACAGGCTGGGAGTAGGGAAGCTAAGCAGATTATATAGCGGAAACACAGCAAGCAAAGGGGACAGAGAAAGCAAGGGACAGGGAGACCAAGCAAGGGACATAAGCAGACAAGACATACATGATACAGGGCACAACAAAGGCCCGGGAACACAGGGGAAGGAGTGAGGAGCCAGAAACCTCGGACGCTTCTCCTTTAAGCAAGGACATCTTAACTGGGACATGGGGAGAGGAGAGAGGAACCGAAATCCTCAGATGATTCAGGGAAAGGAGAGCAAAGGTACATAAAAGACAGACAAACATGAGTAGAGGAGCTAGCCTAGGACTATGTGATAACAATTGGAGATTTTGTCACATCATATGGCCATAGTATGCTTAGCCCACCACTACGCCTCCAACACTCTGTTGTTGGAGTACTCCAGTACTCCAATATTCGGTGGGCCCTAACGCTAAACCCTGCTTACTGAATCACTATTAAGCTGAAACCAAACATTGAATCTAAACACAAAACCAAGAACATACCTTTAGACTGCAGACTGAGACAAACATGAGCATATAGAAATCCAGAAACGGATTACAGCAAAACATGGGAACTGAGGCATGGCAGGGAAAAACTGAGAAATGCAGCTCCACAGCCTGGATGGCCCCTGACAAAGAGGCAAGAGAAGGAGCAGGAATTTGGGAAAGGAGACAAAGATGCAAAAGTGGTTAAGAGAGTGAGTAAGAGAGCTTGAGTAAGCGTGTGAGAGACTGCGAATGTGAAAGAGCATGATAGAGCGAGTGTGAGTGAGAGTGCATGAGAGTGAAAGTAAGAGCGAGTGAAAGTGAATGGGCAGCGCAAAGCAAAAAAATGTTGATGGGAGTTATGCTGTTCCACCGTCTGACTTACTTTATAGTGATGGGAGTTATGCTGTACGACTGTCTGTGTCTCGCTCAAAATATACTTATGGGTGTCTGGCTTGTTATGTTATGATAGGAATCGTGCTAGATCTGGATCGCTATAAAATGATGGCATTTCGAACACAGTATTGATACAGTTAAAAAAACTGGTGTCCATAAAGGTTCTTCAACTCAGAAAATGTTTTCTGATTGTAGATGAACTGATGCGTTTCACCTAATGACTTCCTCAGAGGTATATGAAAATAGGTAAAAAAAATCATATCCTTAAAGACAAAACAGGAAATAAAGAAATGGAAAAAGGAAAAGACATGGGGTGACTAAATCAAAGGACTTAATTGTGTATATTTGTTACCAATGATACATCAATTGTGTTTTATATTATATACTTACATTTAAGTGAATAGATCATTTAATCATTATGGAAATAATATGAAAAAAAGATTGTTTATTTTATAAAATACGTTATGAAATATTCATGTTACTTACTTTGTTACTTGTCCCCTTCCCTTTTTGCCTTCTGTATCCCCTTTATTGATTTGTGTTTTAAAAAATAATAATAAAAAAGGATATTAAAAAAAATATTTAATTTACTTACAATGCTTGATCCGGATACCTTTACGTATCTCGGCACGTAACTTGGTACAGATATCAGTCACGCTAACTTCTCATTCCTTTCGGTGGAAAAAAAAACACTTCAGCTATCAACCTGCCCCTAATCACACTCTGGTAAGTGTTCAACATCATTGTCGGTTTTTAGGGACTTTAACAGTGGAGACGCTATCCTAGATCTATATTTAGAATGGTATCTCAACTCGATCACACGGGCATTATCCAGTTACATCTTCATCCATTCCTCCAAGAAACGAAGTGTATCCAACCCTGGATCCTCAGGTGTGACTAACAGTGCCACTATTTATATGATATACAAAGTGTAAAGGTAACCCACTTCTCAGGATATACGTGTACCTCCCAAATAAAATACTACCAAAATGATCAACCTTCAAATGATCCCAGAAGACATAGGAAGTGTTATTAGTATTAAAACTCAGCTGTTGCCCCCATGTGGACCAAGGGTAGAATATGAATGCATAGTATGTATGTCACTTGTGCACTCATTTTCGTATGAATTTTATTTTTAAAGAAAATTGTATGTTTTGTGCGTTTGTATAAATCAACGAAAATGAGGAGGATCTTCAACAAAGCTAACGAAAACAAATTGCAAAAGTGACGAAAAGCCGTTGCCACGTGTAGCCACCATTAGAAGCCATTTTGGTGCCATTACAAGCTCATTGATTGTTATGGCTGTGATTGGTAGGTCCAACAACCTATGGGAGTTTTTCCTTACTTTTTTCACGCTGGCCAATCAAGATTCACATTACCGTATTTGCTCGATTCTAAGACAAGGTTTTTTTCAGAGCAAATGCATTTTGGGGGGCAGAGTGGCATATAAGGGGGTATAAAGCATATCTGGGGGGGCGGATGTCCATAACTGCGGGCAGGTTGGCAAATAAAAGGAAATAAAAATAAAAAATGAATTTTTCTCAATCATAGCTTTTATTAATTATGAAAATTTTTTTTACTTGTGAATTCATATTTACTAGTTAAACCTTTTTCTTATAGGTTAGTCTTATATTCAAGCTTTTTAGGGGGTCGTCATAATCAGGGTCTTCTTATAGTCGAGCAAATACGGTAGATCGATAATAGATTACATAGACGGTAGATATGCGATATTAGAAGTCACCATACTCTCAGGGCATGGTTTCAGACCTCCTTGTGAATTCCTGCTGTTGCTTCTTTTGATGTTGTTGATTCTGGTGGTTGTGTATGACCCTGGCCCGGCTTAGTGATTTACCCGGTTCCTAATCCTGTCTTCTGTTCCTGACTCCACTGACTTCTGTGTTCCTGACCTAGCTCGTCTGACTACCTGTCTTGGCTTTGACCCCTGGCTTGTATTTTTGACTAAGATTCCGGATTGTGCTTACATTTATTTTTGCTATTTTTCTATTATTTAATAAAAGCTATTTTTTATATCAGCATCTCCTGTTTCCGTCTGGTTTTCTTGGAACCCTGACACATACAGTGAAGGAAGAAGTTATTTGATCCCCAGCTGGTTTTGTACGTTTGCCCACTGACAAAGACATGATCAGTCCATAATTTTAATGGTAGGTTTATTTGAACAGTGAGAGAAAGAACAACAACAATAATCCAGAATAACACATTTCAAGTAAGTTATACATTCATTTGCATTTTACTCTGTGAAATAAGTATTTGATCCCCTATCAATCAGCAAGATGTCTGGCTCCCAGGTGTCTTTTAGCTGAGATTAGGAGCACTTTCTTTAAGGAACAGGGCAACCAAGGGAACCAAGGCACACAATCCATTAAATAGTTACTGAAAAGGGAGATAACTCTAATCGCCACTAGAGACATTAATTGTACATTTTCCGCTTTCTTTAGAAACTTATACATGGCAGCAGGGGCGTACCTAGAGTATTTGGCACCCCGGGCGGATCCTGTATGTGGCACCCCCCCACACACACACTTTAAAACTACCTGAATACTTTATATGACCCCCCCACACACACACACCATAAAAAATCTAACACTTTTATTTAAAGTAAGTAACACACCAAAATAGGACAAAACAATTAAATAACAATATTATATCGCGTAGAGCTCTACACACAGCCCGGACTAAGCACCGGGGACTCAGATGCACCGGTAAGTTGGGTCGGGGGTTAACACAGGAGGATCCAGGTCCCCTGCATCTGGGTCCCCAGTGCTTAGTCCGGGAAGCGCGTAGGGGGGGGGGTTAACACAGGAGGATCCAGGTCCTCTGCATCGCTGCGGGGGATCTGGATCTTAGTCTCATAATCAGACCTATTTGAGGTCTGATTATAAGACGACCCTGATTATAAGACGAGGGGTATTTTTCAGAGCATTTGCTCTGGAAAAAACCTCGTCTTATAATCGAGCAAATACGGTAATTGCAGATTTCTGAAAGATACAACATTCTATTTTTCTCTTGTTGTAAGCTGTTTTTCACAAATTAATTTGAAGAAAGTAAAAAATATTTTATTATGAAGCAAGCTACTGACAGAATGCCATATAAGGAATTCTCAAACTCCTGACAATGCACATTTTCATCATCTGGTCACATAAGTACAGTTGGATAATTTAGTGTCTTGGTGTTTAACAAGAGTTACGCCTTTTCTAATGAAATTGCTACCTGTGCTTATTTGAGCATGTTCTGAACACCTGCACTGTTCGTTTTATTTGTGTGTCCACTATGTACAGTGAGGGAAATAATTATTTGATCCCCTGCTGATGTTGTACGTTTGCCCACTGACAAAGACATGATCAGTCTATATTTTTCATTTTTATTTTATACAAACAAATACAAAAAAGACTCAACATTAATATATAGAAAGTCTTAAGATTACTTAGTACAAAAAAGTTAAAATACAGACAATGGAACCTATGCCTAAGGAGGAGCATCGGTTTGCTTCAAACTTGATCAGTCTAGAATTTTAACGGTAGGTTTATTTGAACAGTAAGAGACAGAATAACAATAAAAAATCTAGAAAAACACATTTCAAATAAGTTACAAATTGATTAGCATTTTACTCAGTGAAATAAGTATTTGATCCCCTTTTAATCAGCAAGATGTCTGGCTCCCAGGTATCTTTTATACAGATAACAAACTGAGATCAGGAGCACTCTATTCAAGGTAGTGCTCCAAATCTCAGCTTGCTACCTGTATAAAAGACACCCGTCCACAGAAGCAATCAATCACATTCCAAACTCTCCCCCATGGCCAGGACCAAAGAGCTGTCCGAGGATGTCAGGGACAAGATTGTAGACCTACACAAGGCTAGAATGGGCTGCAAGACAATCGCCAAGCATCTTGGTGAGAAGGTGACAACAGCTTGTGCGATTATTCGCAAATGGAAGAAAAACAAAATAAAACACTTACCCGTTATGCAGTAGAGAGCTTCGAGACGATGAATGGGGGGCACCACTATGTGGTGAAACCGAGAACAGGAACCAGTTCAAATGGCAATGGGTAGACAGCAAAAGATATAATCCAGGTCACTGTCCAGGGGTCAAAGGCAGGTGGCAGACACAAAGTAATCCAGGTCACTGTCCAAGGGTTAGATGCAGGCGGCAGACAAAAGGTAGAAAACGGTACAAACCGGGTCAAAAAAGCAAGGTTCACAGGGACAGGATAACAGCAGCAGGGAGACACAGAATGCAATTAAGCAGCTCTGAATAACTGAACACCGTCATCATGGTTCCAGGGCTTTTATAGGACCAGCAGGCACCTCCCCCGTAGCTCCACCGCCCGCTTGTTCCAGCAAACAAGGGATTAATGGAAAAACACTGCCCCCTGCCTGTTCCGGCAACGAAGGGGTTAAGGGAGGTGGCCTCCTTACAGCACACGGAAGCACCGCCACCTCTGTTAGCAGCCGTGCCTCTCCATTACTGCGGTCTCCAGCTCCCTGCGAGTGAAGTACTTGGGGAGAAGAAGAACGACCCCCGCCTCGAGGACCAGCACCCCGCGACATGACCGTGCCGCCCCCTCCTAGTGCGTGCCATGGAGTTACGGCAGCAATGAGAGGTACATGACACTCAGTCTGGGGCTCCATGCGAGATCTCACCATGTGGAATTTCAGTGATCATGAGAATGGTGAGGAATCAGCCCAGAACTACACGGGAGGATCTTGCCAATGATCTCAAGGCAGGTGGGACCATAGTCACCAAGAAAACAATTGGTAACACACTACGCTGTGAAGGACTGAAAAGGTCCCCCAGCTCAATAAAGCACATGTACAGGTCCGTCTGAAGTTTGCCAATTAACATCTGAATGACTCACAGGAGAACTGTTGATAGTGCTGTGGTCAGATGACACCAAAATCAAGCTATGTGGCATCAACTCAACTCGCCATGTTTGGAGGAGGAGGAATGCTGCCTATGACCTCAAGAACACCATAACCACCGACAAACATGGGGGTGGTTTTTGGTAAGGGGACAGGACAACTTCACTGCATCAAAGGGATGATGGATGGGGCCATGTACCGTCAAATCTTGGGTGAGAACCGCCTTCCCTCAGCCAGGGCTTTGAAAGTGGATTGTGGATGGTTATTCCAGCATGACAGTTAGCAAAAACACACGGCCAAGGCAACAAAGGAGTGGCCTAGCCAGTCTCCATACCTTAATCCCATTGAAAATCTGTGGAGGGAGCTAAAGGTTGGAGTTGCCAAACGTCAGCCTGGAAACCTTAATGACTTGGAGAGGATCTGCAAAGAGGAGTGGGACAAAATCCCTCCTGAGATGTGTGCAAACCTGGTGGCCAACTACAAGAAACTTCTGGCTTCCGTGATTGCCCACAAGGGTTTCGCCACCAAGTACTAAGTCATGTTTTGCAAAGTGGTCAAATACTTATTTCATTGAGCAAAATGCAAATCAATTTATAACTTATTTGAAATGTGTTATTCTGATTTTTTTGTTATTTTGTTCAAATAAGCCTACCATTAAAATTATAGACTGATCATGTCTTTGTCAGTGGGCAAATGTACAAAATCAGCAGGGGATCAAATAATTATTTCCTTCACTGTAGGAGGTGACAGTACGTTCTCACCCTATTGTGAGTGTGCCTTGACGTGGCGGGTGAGCTTAATTATGCTTTGGCCAATTCATATTACCAAAACCTCTCATTTACAGTATCTCACAAAAGTGAGTACACCCCTCACATTTTTGTAAATATTTTATTATTTGTTTTAATGTGACAACACTGAAGAAATGACACTCTGCTACAATGTTAAGTAGTGAGTGTACGGCCTGTATAACAGTGTAAATTTGCTGTCCCCTCAAAATAACTTAACAGACAGCCATTAATGTCTAAACCTTGGCGACAAAGTGAGTACACCCCTAGGTGGAAACGTCCAAATTGGGCCCAAAGTGTCTATTTTGTGTGGCCACCATTATTCTCCAGCAGTGCCTTAATCCTCTTGGGCATGGAGTTCATATTATGTTTATATATACAGTGACCAACTTAATTAGGGTGAGATGCACAGACAGTTTTTGTTTTTTGTGTACAATGTGCTACCTTTTAAAGGGCCCATATGCTTCACACTAAAAGTAACAGAAAGTTCCCAGGAAACAGTCTGCTAAGCATTTTTCTTTTATGTCTTGTGCTATGTATAAACTTAGAGAAGGGATCAAATATTAATTACACATGCCACATCAGACACAACAGCAATATGTGAGATTTATGCATGTCCTTTAAACAATGGCCAATGTGGGCACCCTATTAAAGGGTAACCACATCTGTGATTTTGTTTTAAATATATATTGATTTTATATGTTGCTAAAACAAGGTCCTGCAATATGTAGGATGCATAACCTGAAATTGTAAGGACTTACCTGCCTTTCCGGTCCTGCTCCATGGCTGCTCCCGCAACGCTTCCTCCTCAGGCGGCTTCCCGTGCAGGCGGCTTCCACCGCTACCCGGTCGGCGTCTTCACCGCATGGCCGACCATGTGGCAAACAGGTACCACCATGTGGTCAAAACTTAATATTGCACGTTACATTTGTAACATGCTTTTACAACCTCGGGTGACCTCTTCATGCGGGACACGCCTCCTCCTCTCCCTACTTAAACCTGGACTTCCTCTTCTGGGTCACCCTTGGTTGGTGTATTTTGCT